>NC_092797.1:40036230-40372671 GCF_918797505.1 Bemisia tabaci | reverse complement strand
CCTTCTTGACAGGCAGAGCAGAGAAGCAGAAATGCACCAACCCGCACGTTTGTACGAATTTGATCAACAGCAATATCAAGCAACTGATCGCATCAATAATATATTGGGAAGGGGGGGGGGGGTATCATTTTACCTTAAAATGGAAGGGCAATTTAAGGTGGAGTTTCCGAGTAAAAATTATGAAAAGGTATTAAATAAAGTAAATGCTTGGTTAATCTGGTCAATATTTTACAGCTGGAATGCGAATGTTCTCATTTGACTACCCTGTCCGAAATATTGCCGGCGTGCCTTTCAAGGAGGCTGTGGTTACATGTGATGATCAAAATATTGTTGCTATCGGAGCTGACAAAGGGCACAGGGAAGCTGTCTACGTTTTCAACGCTCGAACCGGTCAGCTAGTCTCCAAAATACCACTGAGGATACCAGGAGTGAAGGTGATTCAATAGACCGTATTCGATAGTGATTCGATTTATCATTTAGTTCAAAACAATAGAACGTAACCTCATAAGAAAATCTTAGTGTTTTAGAGAGAAAAGCTGAAAATGAGAAAATTCCTAATGATTTGACTTTTCATCGCCATTTTATACTCATTATAGAAACATAAATCTATCACGAGACACCCATCCCCTCAGTTTACTCAATTGACTTTTGAGGCTATGTGTACATGTTGGACCTATCGATATAGATACAATCTCACCCATTTAATGTATCGAATACGACCCCCTGCATTCTGCTGACTGCATTTTCATCACGAAGATGTTATTCCTTTACACCTTTCAATCCAATACAAAGAATTTGTAACTTGCCAATACCATCGGCGAAACTCTCAAACCACTCAACTCAATTGACGACGTTGCAGACTTCGTGCCGTATTTTATTTTGTAAATGGAAAACTACTCAACGGCTATTTACAAAAAACTGCCATGATTTTTCTTCTCTGCGCGCAAAAAATTCTGTACAAAATTCAAGAAATGGCGTTGATTCGTTCATCTGTAACAAAATAAAATGAGATCGCCGTTTTTCAAACACCCCAAATGAGTGAGATACGTGGTTTGGGAGTTCCACCATCGATATGCGATTCAGACGAGCAAATGATAAACCCAATTTCGTGAAGATTGTTCTGGTTCAAACTGAAAGTTTACTCACCTTCAACATACTGAACTAAGTTACGGGCTACAGACATACCGTTCGTTCTGGGCTATAGACATACCAGCCGTTCCTGGCTCAGAGGCCGATAGTTCTGGGTGCAGAAGCTGTAGCTTCGACTGCTCCGGATGCTACGCCCGGATCTTTCAGCCTCTGAGCCCGGAGCGCAGACGCGTATGTCTATGTAGCCCGTGGGTACGGCTTTCACGGCCGGAGTTTTTTCTCAATGCATTCGTTCGTAAAACACTGTTCTTAATTATTATTACACAGGATATCATGTTTTTGGTGCCAATGCCTCACAAAGCCAACCTGATTGCGATGATCGATCCAGAGAAGGCAACCTTACTGGATACCCGCAGTAAACGCTGCTCGCGCACTCTACCGCGATGGGGTGGCAACTGCACAAAAGACGGGAAATACGGGCTGTACGCACCATCGAGGTAAATTTCACTCAATCTCACAAATGGATCAGGTTTAACAGACACGCACCAAGTCGTATTTAGAAATAAATCAGTCGGGAGTAGGTTTAATAGGGTCGTATTTAGCAAAAAGGAACCAGCGCGATTACTATACACTGTTGTAACAATGTTGCCTCTTCATAATTATCTAAGAAGTCTCCCAGAATAGCAAATAGCTTCGGCTTCCCACGAAAAAATTGTTATTTTTAGGAAAAATAATTGTGCAAATTTTGATACTGTGTATATTTTAAGTATTTTTAAAAGAGAAGAAGAAGTTGCAAGATTTTGAAAATACTGTAATTGCGTTGGTATTTTTTGCTTGCGATTGAGTGCAATTTGCAAATCGCAGAGACCGTTTCGGTAACGTTTAGTGTGTGATTTGACTCACGTAGACGTTTGTTTTTTTATGAGCGGGAGGTTTGAATTTTCGCATCAAAAAACGTCTAATATCTAAGGAAGAAGTTGATTTCAGTAATTATCGTTGCACGCGTTGTGTTCTACGTAAAATTTTGAAGAGAAAACATGCATCATGATGTTTAAATTCGCTCCTTGTCCAATGGTCCATTGAGCATCTGTAACGGGTAGTGCGCGCAACAGGCTCGGAGACTTAAACGCACGTAAAAGAAAGTAAGCGCGATTTCGCAACTAGCATCAGGTAGCCTTTAGACGTGCCACCATCTGCTTTTCGCGTCGACCGGCGACCGCACTCCATAGAGTACATAGAGTCGTAATGTAAGTGGGAGAGCTGGCGCCACTTTTAAGCATTTTTCATGTCCCGAATTCCGAGACTCCTGTGTGACGCCGGGTCACTTTTTCGATACATAATCGATTGTTTGCGATACACGGGTACCCGGCCATCCGATGACAACAACAACAACAACAACAACAACAACAACAACAACAACAACAAAGGAGATGGGAATTACCACGTATTCCACACCGCCATTTTGGATCGAAAATGTATCAAAAAGCGACCCGAACTCGGCGCACACCGGGCTCGGAATTCGTCGAGCAGAACATGGCGCCAGCTCTCCCATTAACATTACGACTCTATGTACTCTATGCCGCACTCCAGCAGCGCACTGTGTTAGGTGCAATGCGTGAATTATTCCCGCACTCTTGTAGGCGCTAATGTGCTTTCCGCGCCGACCAGCGACCGCATCGTGTTAAGTGTAATGCGTGAAGCATTCCTACCCTCTAGTAGGGCGCTAATATGTATTTTGCTCATATGAAGTATTACTACAGTCTTGTAGACGCTAATAGAGGTATTCTGAAAGTTAATACAAATGTAAACTTTTCTTTTTTCCGTTGCTGATGGATATAGAGGAGGACTTGAATTACTGGAACTGAAAAAAGGCAACACGGTAAAAACATTCATTCCAAAGGTGGCTGAGGGTGTCTTCTCTGTTATTTGCATGTTCAACAAGACAGACGAATACGTTTTATATTATCACAGCGGCAAAAAAAACGCTTCGAGTATTCAGGTAACTTATTATTTTACACCTTACCATGACCGCAAAATGTAGTTAAGATTCCGCAGTCCGGTGATCTGCATTTTCGTTCTTTCTTTCTCTCCTATTTCTCCCTTATTTTTATTTCATTCGGCAGTTAAGTTTATGCTCAATCGATGCAGATTCAAATTAGTATTGCGAATACAATTGTCGACAACATTAAACGACTGTTGCAACTAACGTGAACAATCGAATTGTATACATTGTTAATTGGAGAAAAATCGATCATTGTTGAGAGATTTTTTTAGCGTATATCCTATTCAACATTCACCCCGCCAATAATACCTACAACACGTGCTCAATTTGGAATTTTCAGGAGATCAGAAGGAAATGAAAAGCGATAATACACGAAAAAAGAAATCTTCTCAGATTATAACTTCACACCCCAATTTCTTCGAATTAAGTATAATACCATCTCAAAATATGTGACCAAATATTTTTTTTTTCGGAGCAACGACTGTAATCTTTGAGACATCCGACGTCGCAATTGCAAATAGGCGCTCTTTGATGCTATTGAAAATTGAAATAAACTGCAATTTTTCAATGCCTATCTTTGTGACATAAGGAGCTTATATTATTGATCGTTTAAAATAGGCATTATTGGCAAAATGATGTAAAAATATTACAATTTTTTTTCATGCAGTAGCGAGGCGTGAAGATCAATCATTGATATTTCTCAATTTGAAGCTATGGTAAAGTATCGATCGTTAAGGTGTTCGTTGCGTTTCTTGTTTATCGATCATTTTTCATAGGTTCCAATGACAGATCAATCAATATATCGCCAAGCACGCCAAGCTACTGATTTTATTGCTGAAGCAAGTTGCAGTTTTATTGTTTAAATCACGATTTTTTTTTCAATATTTTCATCGCACCGCACTACTTTGGGACTCAGAAAATTTTCCTGTAACTACTAAAAAATAAATTCTAACACCTAAGAGGTCGAGAAAAATCAGCAAGTCTGCGTTTTCAATGTGAGATACAGCATGGGCGTTTGAAGATTTCCTTCAATTTTTATTCTAATCAGGTTATTTTGATTTTTCTCAAAAACAGGATAGCGGATGCAGAGATGATAGCGAACTTCCGGGTGCAGGCAGAACTGAGTGCAGTGGAGAGCACCGAAGATGGACGTGCTGTCGTCCTGGGCACCGTCGATGGATGTCTGTCTGTCCTCGCCATTGCCGATGTAAACAAACCCGAAATGGTCCAGTTTCTCACCGCATTGCCCTCGCGAAATAAAACTGTAAGTAACAATCCGGATTTTATAAACTTTTTAAGCGCACGTGAATTTTTTTTTAGTTTATGTAGACTTACAGGTTGAAATATTTTAATTTTTATCGTAAAAGAATGTATTACATAAACTGTATGTTGTACTCATAGCTGGTTTTATTGTTGAATTTAAAAACAAAACCAATTCATGTTTAATTTTCTGTTTCTAAACTTCTTCAAGTAATTCCAGTCTTTGGTATTTCTATTTAAAAGAAAAAAAATTCGAGACATTTCTGCCATATATCCAATGATAAGACTATGAATTCTCCTTCTTCGTTTCAGGAAACAACCTAAGTTCAACGGCATGAAAGATAATAACGAAGCTGAGAAGTAGGCAATTATACTCCAAAATAACACTTACACGCTCTGGTTCAATTGTTAGAATAAAATCAAGAACAATTTTTGACGATATTCGTAGTTCTGCCTCGAGATGCAGTGGGAAGAATTGCAGCTGAAGGCTCGGTGGAAGGTTTTGTTACAATGTTGTACGTGAAAAGTATCTCGCTCTTTTTGGAAAGCTCTTGAATGTGACTGACGGCGATTCTTCCATTTTAGTCTGTACTTAAAATTGTAAGAATGTACCATTAAATTATTTTTGTAAAGGATTTTCCTGTTTTTATTAAGGAATCTCATAATCCGAGCACGAAACAACATAAACATAGGTCAAAGGAAATTTCGTCAGCGATTTTTTGTCCATGAACCTGTTTTTTCCAGTAGTTTGCATCCACGGGTTTTTTCGGGAGGGGAGTTTTGGTCCACTTTCCATTTGACACTCAAAGTTAATTGGTCCATGTATAAATTTAAACGATAATCGATCACGACGTTTTCGGATGAAAGTGTATAATGTCTAGGAGGAATGACGGTTTGCTTTTTTTTTTTTTTTTGGCCAACGGAGAAAAGTATATAATTTAGATTTTTGGTAAAAATAGAGGGGACCTCAATTCTATTAGGAAAAATTCACTAAAACTCTCTACACCTCTTTAGTGCAACGGGACTTAATTATCTTTCAAGAAAATCCCATCTCGTTATACCTGAACCCGATTAACCTTTTGATTTGCCTCAGCTAAAGGCTCTTAGATTCTTCTGCGTGCGATAAATTTGCGACAGCGCCGGCGTGGCGCGGCGCTTCGAACTACCATTTCGCCAAGGAGGTGATTGAAGGTAGTCCAACGTATCATGATTGATGGCATCTTCCAAAAGCACGAAGTTCCCTTGCATGTTAAGTAGAGTGCCGACGATAAAAAGAGAGCGGTAGTCGAAAAACTTACTAAGTCCTAGTATCTGTATTCAATAACGTCTAGCATGATTTTTGAACTTCATTAGAGGAAAACGTGACTTAATTCAAGCAGAAATATGCTCAAAACCACCGAGAAGATTTTCTTATAAATCAATAAAGAGGATAATGCTTGTTTAAAGAAGAAAATTTGCTTATAACAATTGAAAAGTCCCTCACATCAAGCAGAAATCCGCTTACATTTAAAATTAAATTTTCTTGACGGTATACTCGAGAATGTTTCTGCTTCAATTGAGTCACTTTTTTCTCTAATGAAATTCAAAAATTATGTCAAACATTATTAAATACGGATGCTAGGGCTCAGTGAATTTTTGGACTACCGCTCTCTTTTTGTCGTCGTCACTCAATTTAATTTGCGAGGAAAGATCTGTACTCTTACAGGATACCTGTCATTCTTGATACGATGGAGCGCCTTCAATTTTGAATGATACTGTACTACACCTCTGTCGTAAAATAGTTGCACGGATCGACGTGACGCTCCTCGTCCGCGGGGAGGCGAGCTTTCGAGCAACCAGAGTAACACGCGCACTGGCGCCTACAAACCTAACAGGGATACTTCACGCATTGCGCAATGCATGAAGTATCCCTGTTAGGTTTGTAGGCGCCAGTGCGCAAGCGCACTGGTAGCACGCCGCTTCGCTCTGTGTTAGGCTCTAATATTTAAACTCACAGAGTCAGCGTTTTTCAACTCATGATTTTGAAATGTTTACACACTTTGCATGGATTATTCTCATTTAAATTGATGAAAAAAAATATGTATTAAAGGAAAATACAATGTGTGTTTTGTGAATATTAAGGTGGCCCCGTGTCAAATTTAATAATTTCCAAAGCACTTAAATTTTTTCTTTTATATTTTGTGCTTCTACTTTGCTACAGGGTGATGTGAAGTTTGCGTGCTTCTTGGTTTTTTCCTCTTTTATTCATTCTTGTATAGTTCCTTTCAACACAAACTACGGCTCATAGAGACTGATATCTATGCCATCGTTTGAATTCAAAACTCGAATCTCATTCAGATGTTAGCTGTAATAAACAAGCAACAATTCCACATTGAAATTCGTTTTATTTTAACAAACATCAGAGGAAAGTGAGAGAAGACTGCGATATGACTACCGCAGTACATCAATACCGTCAGTTTCCCGCCATTCGGGTGCGTTTGAAATGTCTTGCAGTTTTTAGATTTTTCAAAAGCGGTTTTCTCCGCGATTACGGCTCCATTAAAATGCGGAAAAATCACCACGTTATCTACTCACATAGTACTTTCAGAATATTCAATAAAATGAACAAGGTTTAGTGACCCATTTTAATAATAGAAAAATGCAGAATAGGTATTAATGTACAACATTTGGATTGCATTTTGCAAAAAAGAACCAAGAGCATTCCAAAGTTGCTAGGATTGTACAACTTACAATCTTTGCAAAAAAAAAAAAAATCCCTGAAGTCATGCAAAAAGTTGAATTACAAAGGTAATTTTCAGCTTGAATTTATACTTCATTGGGAGTAAAGATAACATTTATTTAGGTGATCAGTTTATATTTGCAAGGTGATAAAAGTTGCGCAATCTTCGCAACATCGGAATACTCGTGGTTCCTTCTTGCAAAATAAACCCATTTAATCATAAAATATTTTAAAATAAATCTTACTTAAAGTACTAAAGGTCCAAAGAAGCATTTCAAATAAGGTTTTTTCTTGCATAAAACTTGTTTGGTCTTTAAACCAAACTGATTTGAAAAAATCAACAAAATATGCAATTTTCACATATTCCGTGGGATATTCTCTAACAACCGACAGTTAAACATTTTTCTGGGTAGTTTTATGTATAGCTCAGACTATACAATCGCCTTTGGATCGTAATTTTCTCCAAATCTGCAAAGTTTCCTCGACATTGTGAGATTGCAAAAAATCAATAAATACAAGATACGCGCCAAAGAAAATCAGTAGTCATAATAATCCGCATGATTTTTCTGACCATCCACGTCCTCAGTGACTATTGTGACTTCTTCATCATACGGATTGGCATCGGTGCCGCAATACTGGGCCCGTATGAAATTAAAAGCCCATGGTGTTTGTTCGAGTTTATATTTTTCAGCAAATTTGAAAACAGAGAAGTTTCTCCTGCTTATCAGGTCGCTGAAACAAAAATCAATTCAAAACTCTGAATTTTCATCGTAAACGTGTGTTCTTGTCATTCATATCTGCCCGCGCGCTCGAGGTTAAATTTCAGGATTACTTTTTTCGGGATTTCATTAATCTTTGTCTCGCGATCCCCCACTTGAACGTATTTTTGAAATTCTACACTAGGTCTCTAGAAAACGTCGCAAGGTTGAATTGAAGCGCGACACCGTATCCACTGTAAGAACGTGTATTTCGTTTGCGGTGCTTCAAAATCTCCGCTACAATTTTAATTTATTGAAAGAGAACAAACCAACGCTATTGCCCCAAGTAGCATTTTTAAACGGAAAAATTGCGATTTGTTGCGATTTTGTGGGCGATAAAATCTCTTAGATCATCAACATCCTAAGCGATTACCCTCAATCTTGTTGCAATAAAATCGCGATTTTATCGCCTGGCAATTTATCGCGATATTATCGCAACAAAAATCGCGATATATGGCGATTTAATCTCGATTTTATCGACGAAAATTGATCGCGATTTTATTGAACAAAAAATTGCGATGCATAGCGATCTAATCGCTAGAAATCGCAATTTTTTATTCGATAATATTGCATTAAATTGCCACCGATATAATCGCGATAATCGGATAATCAACCGATAAAATCGCAATTTCTCGCGATCACTGCTACTTGAGGCTTGACATCCTCGTAGATCAATCTTCAAATACAGAGGAAACATCATGGAGGTTTTAAATAAGTGGCGCTCGGTATTTTTCCCTTTTTAAAATAAGACCTGACCGGAAATCTTCAACTTCGCAAACCGAGCGAGATACGCGATCCTTCAGTTTCACCGTCGACACCTAATTTTGTCTTTTCAAAATATCACGCAGAAATCGATTCACACGACGGAAAATCTGAAAATTAACTTCTAAATAAAGTAAGTACCTATAAGTTTTTACAATTCACACTTGTTAAATGGCAAAAATACAAAGGACGTCATTTTTATAATCAAATTTCCATTTGATCTGTGTTAAAAATAATCTTCAATGCAAATATATCGTTCGGAAGTTGTTTTTCAAGGTGTTATAATTGTATGAATTGTTTTTTGCGCTAGCTTTTGAAGAGATACATGAAATTTTGTTCTCCATTTCAGACTTTGTCTTGTTTGTCATTTTACATCTTAAAGTGGAGGTGAGGAATCGGTGGATTTCAGACTTTTTTTAGACGTGACCATCGTAATTTTTGTGCCATTTTACCCTGAAGAGTCTACATTTCACGTACGGCTGAAGAGGAAGCGATTTTTAGGGAGGGGAGGGGGGTTAGCTTAGCTTGATGGTGATTTAAATTATCAGGTTAGCGCATTGAACGTAAGTGCGCGCCATCATTTGAATATCAGACCCCTTCAAAAAAAAAAAAAAAAAAAAAAAAAAAAAAAAAAGATTTTTCACAATTTGATCTATTCGTTAATGGCCAGTCACGTCAAAAAATTTAAAATTGCAACGAAGTAATGACTTAACTAGGAACTTAGAAATTTTATCTTGCAATATTGGAGAAGAGGTCAGTGCTAATGCAATAATCTTACAATTAGAGGAACTAGATAAAAATAGGAGTTTCGGGAACTTATATGGTTCAATACATGGATGGGTCTTACCTCTTTAACCTTAGAGGCTCATTGAACTTGATGGTTTTGTTCCCTTGGTTGTACAATACAAAAATGTAACGATGGAAACCTGGAAGTAAATATTGACATTACACATTATAATAATTTATATGCTTATATTTGGAGAAACAAACATTTCACTAATTGACTAAAAATGCGACCTGAACTAGCACCGGTAGTGAGGATTTACTTCGGTTCATGGCAGAAAACATAGCGCAATCAGGACTGCTTCACTCAGAATTTTAGAAAATTAACTTTGTGAAAGTAACATAAATGGCTTGAAAGTGTATGAAAGAGCTCAAAAGATTTTATTTACCTAATACGCCAAGCAATGAAGCTCTTTGCATGCCCCAGGGTTTGTGCCCTAAGTAATTTTTTACAAGTAAATTTTGGCGAGAAGCATGATGGAGCAACTGGTTTTCTCTGGAACAATCCCAAGCTAAAAAAACCTCCTAAATTTGAGGCCATCACTGAAGAGGATCACACATCCGCTACTCTGAGTGTCCACTGCAATATCCAGCCAAGTTCTCCATGCACAGACGGGGAGCAAGTACATGGCAAGCTTACCATTTTTTTGTCGGTATTCCAAGACTGCAGCCCCACGCAGCAAAACCGAGCGAGGTAATTTATTTGTTCCCTATCTGTGTTTTAATGTGGATGAACCAGGGCCGGATTTACCTACTTGCCGCCCATGGCCGCCTGTTTTTTGCCGCCCCCTTCTCATTCGTTTTGAAACATAAATAAAAACCATCAAGTGAACGTGCCGGAGGGGGAGGGGTGCATAAGACGCGTTTACCTACTCGTGTTGAGTATATTTTTTGCGAAAGCCCTGGCAACACTACTAGCAAAATTTCACGGAACTTTGCGCGAAATTTAAGTTCCGTAAACATATCTCTGTGTGAACAAGGTCCTCCGTGTTTAGGAAATGAATCAAAAAATTGAAAGAACAAACATAAATGTGGTTTAGTAATTTTAACTTCCGCCGCTGCGCCGGGCTGATCGCACTGTGTTTGGCGCAATGCGTGAAGTATTCATGCAGTCTTGTAGGCGCTACGCGTTTCACGCCAACTGCTCCTGACCGGCGGCGCACTGTGTTTGACGCAATGGGTGAAGTATTCATGCACTCTTCTAGGCGCTAATATGTGTTACATGTCGACTGCAGTGCCGAGGGCTTGTCCTTTTCGTCTCAAGTCCTCGTCATCATTCCTCTCTGCGCTGAGCTCCAGGCCAAGTTGCGTGTTTAGTTCCTCTCTTAACTCGGCTAATTAAAGATAGATGCTGTCTCTTTTATCACCGAAAAATGATAAAATTAGAAATTACTATACTCTCAGGAAAGAGAGATTTTGTCCTTTTTTCTCATCGATAATTTTTTTTTTCTGAATCCGATTTTTTTAATACCTACTTTTAAAAAAATTTCAAAATTATCCGCCATGGGCCGCGGCCCATGTGGCAGCCCCCTTAATCCGGCCCTGCGATGAACAGTTTGACTGGATATAGGGGTGATCTCTAACCATGACGTAAGTAGAGGATCCTCTTCATCATGGTCTCAACTTTGGGAGTTTCTTTTGGGCTTGGAAGTTATCTTTTCAGAGTAAAACCAGTGGCACCAGTGTGTTTCTCGCAGAATTTTACATGAAAACGAACTTAACTCGCAAATCTTAGTATAGCTTGCATGATCTCCGCTGAAGTTCTCTTACCTGTATCAGCTCCTGGATGTGGGCCAACGTACTGTGTCAAAGTATCCCCAGCCTCCACGTCGAATCTGGGTATATTGACAACCATCCAGTGCAGCCATTCTCTCCAATAATGATATTTAGAACCAGGCGCATCATAGTCTGTACGCAAAAATAGGGCAAATTAAATGTCTCTTTAGCGATATTTCAACACATTTAAGTATGTGATACAATTTTACAATCTGTCTGATGGTCATCTTACGTTACAACTGGGACTTCACTATATCAAACATGTTTACTCTGAAATTTCCAATATGAATATCAGTTAGTTGGTAATACAGTCTTTAGCTTTTTGACACCAAAGGATATCTGTTAAAATAGTTGAGAGCCCTTAGTTACCTCTCCTTAGAACATTATTAAAATGTGGGTAGAACATTGGCATTTATTTGTGAAAATACATACATTTTTTACTTTATCGATAAAGTCATAAATCTGTAGAAAATGAAAAGTCTTATTTTGAGAGGGAAGAAATGAGAGCAGAAGCATTTGAGTTCATTGCTATTTTGAAAATTTTCTACGAAAGAATCTTACTAATCATAATAGCAGTGTAGTAGCATTCTGGATCTGCTGACCACTGTAAGTACGGTGCCTCCCGCGTCTGAAATGGTGATAAGTTGTTTCCATAGTTGGCAATCATGGTACTTTTAAATTCCACCTAGAATAATATTAATTTCAGCTTAAAAAGGTAAATGAAGTGTTTGTAAACATTTGAGTAGTACAGAAGGTATCCGAGAGGCGCTACAAGGTTTGCAATCCACAAAATTCGAGGAATATTTTGCTTTTGTAAATGTAACTTTTATTCGCGTGAGATCAAATCCAAATATTTCCGATTAATTTTTATTTTGATTCGTATACAAGACTGGAGGCTAAATGTGCGTAAAAATCCCTTTACACAAAAAACTAATTAGTCACTTTTAATTTTTTGAGGGGAGTCTTTTGAAACTTGGGAGTGTGGTACGAATATACATAGGTCGCAAAATAAAAACGACTTTCGCCCGAATAAGAGCACACAAAAGTCGGCCTAAGAGTCGGCCTCCTGTGCTGCCATGCTAAGGAAGAACGCCGTATGAGCCTTCAGACGTTGACAAGTGTCTTTCGATAAAAGTCGAATTTACTGGGAAAATTGTGAATATTTTTCCCCAAAATTTTCAGACTATGGTGTACGCAATTTAATCTAAAATATCTGAAGATTTGAAAGATCTGAAGATCTGAAGAAAAATGTGCGTAAATGTCGTCAAAAATGCATGTTTTATCAAGGGAAATTTGGCAACTCTCGAATGTTCATACGGCGTTCTTCCTTAGCAAGGCAGTGTGGTGTAGTGATTGTAGCGCTGGCTCTATAATCAGGAGGTCTCGGGTTAGATTCCCGGCTAGGCGCCTGGCGCAGGCTATCCGAGTTTGATCATCATGTTTGAGACCATCAAACTTTGATGGTCTCAAACAACGGTTGCCTTGGACTGGTGCATGGTAGGGACGGAGGGGGCGGGACTCTAATTGGAAGCGCAAGCGCAGGATTACCATTTGTGTGGCATTTAAATTGGTAAAAAAAAAAAAAAAAAAAAAAAAAAAAAAAAAAAAAAAAAAAAAAAATCAACAGTATCTGAGACAAGATTATTTATTGCATAAAATATTTTCATTTAACCTTTTTACTGTAGATAAAATTGAAAATTAAGACATTGCACGTTAATTAAATGAACGGATTGTTTCTATTTATCATCAATATTATTGGTTGATTGATGGATTATTTTTTCTATTTTTCTTTTTTAAAAGAAGGTTGTTTTTGAATAACTCACTTGTAAATCGCGAATGGTGCCGAGGTCGGATAAAAATTGAGGCATCAACCTGTACTGAATTAGGGCTCTCTTGATTAATTTCTTGTTTCGTTTGACAACGCCGCTGGAAAAAAAAATATGCATCTCAATTTCTACAGGAGAGTAACTCGGCGTTAGAAATTCGGAGTGCCAAAATTAAATTCGTCATCAATTTCAATCACTTTTTGAATCAAGATCATGCAAGATTCGTAAGATATTCGAAAGTAGGTAGTGACAAAATGTTTGCCTACCCAAATGTTCGAAGGAATTTTTTTGCATTTTCATATTAAAAGAAACAAGTACTTTCTTGTGTTTTTGTCCTGTTTTTTTCAGAAGATAATGGGGAAAAAGGATGGGGTAAGCACAGCCATAATAGGAAGGAAAAAGCAGCAATTTGTGAAAATTGTTCGCTCCATATAGTCTACAGTAACAATGGGCATAATACTATTATGCAGAGCAACTTCTAAACCTGAGCCCAAGAGAAAATGCCTTCTTTTTCAGATTGTGATTACTTTCTTTTTATATTTTTTATTTATTTACTTTTTTTATGGAACTTTTATCATCCTCTTTATGATGTCACATATGCCTGAATTTGTTGAGCAAAATCTTTGCGTTCAAGGCGACATATCAACATTAACGCTCTGCGTAAAAAACAACCAAAATTTGCTAATGTAAATGCATGTTTTACACCAATCAAACTTACTACTGAACTCCTGGTGGAACGCGTGAGCCTTCCTCGTCTCCGATGCCACCCTGGAGATTTACTTGGATTCGATTGAAATGCTCATTATGTTCAGAAGAAGATTTGGTATCTTTACGGACGATCGTGGCAAAGCTGAAAAAATTGCATATTCTTTCGTAAACCTCATATACATACTTTAAAGTGTAATTATCTCCTTCACCCCCACATTATTCCTCTCTATTGGTCCAATAACCCTGGTAAAAGTTGACAGTAGAGTCTGTGTTCCAAAATACCATGGACCTACGGCCGGCTGTAAGATTTCCAATAGCTTCCATAGCCGGCTGCACAATTTCTTATAGCCTTTTATAGCCGATAGCGATTAAGCAACAGCCAGGCGATAAAGTTTATGCTAAACGTCACTAATTACGGATGCTAAGGACTTAGTGAGTTTTTGGACCACTGCTCTCTTTTAGGGCCGAAGTATCTTGATTTATTTTGCGAGGAAAGCTCCGTACTTTTGATGGATGCCTGCCATTCCTAATATATTAGAGCGCCTTCAGTTTCGTATGATACTGTGCAATACCTCTGGTGTGAAATAGTTGCTTCAAGCGCCGTGGCACGCTGCGGCGCGGCGGGCGGGTAGCCAGCGCGAAAAGCGCATTAGCGCCTACAAACCTAACAGGGATACTTCACGCGTTGCGCAATGCGTGAAGTATCCCTGTTAGGTTTGTAGGCGCCAGTGCGTCGCCGCTCCGCTTTGTGTTAGGCTCTAATATTTAATCTGGCAGAGTCAGCGTTATTCAACTCATGATTTTGAAATGTTTGCACATCCTGTATGGATTATTCTCGTTTTAATTAATGAAAAAAATATGTGTTAAAGGAAAATATAACGTGTGTTTTGTAAATGTTAAGGTGGTTCCGTATCAAACTTAATGATGTCCAAAGCACACGAATTTCTACACAATTTCGTATAGCCTTTTATAATCGATGGCGAAAAAGCAACAGCCAGGCGATAAAGTGTAAAGCCGGCTATAGGAACTATAGCCCGGCTGCATAATTTTTTATCGCTTCATATAGCCCGACCGTATGATTTTCTACGCATTCTACAGCCAGCTATATGATTTTCTGTATCCTTCTTTAGCCGGCTATGAGAATTACTATGGTATTTTGAAACGCAGCTCTTATCGCCAATTTTTACCAGGGAATACCAACTGAAGTATCAATAAACTTCATATGGACGTATTTCTGCCAAACGAGGCTATGTGGATTATGACGTGAGCCCTGTTATGCATATATTCTTATGAGTCTCATGGCTCATACGTCTGAATGCACATAGATCTGTTTAGCAGAAATACGTCCATACAAATTTCATACACGGATACTTTACAAATAAAGACAATCTAAATTTTTAGGAATGTAATCAAAATCTCGTTTGGTGCCCGAGTTTATTTTGAGTGTTCTAGTTGCTAGATCTCGTATGCTTTGGTTTAATTTATCCGGTATAAAATTTGTTGGACAACTGGACGTATTTCTGTCAAACAGAACTGTGTGCAGGTGGGAAAGATGGGGTCTGCTCGTTAGTGCCGGGCCGTAAGAATTAATGGGAAATGTAAAGCGCCAGTGACACAGCCGTCGTCGCGGCTCGGCGCTTTGAGCATTATAACCCATGAGCCCTGGCTACAACGCTCTAGACACATCCCATGGCTCATGGATGCCGCAATGCCGCATTTAGTTGGCTCACAATCCCGTATGCTGAATTGGAAAAGCGAGGTTTTACATTCTGTTAAACGGAACTATGTGCAAAGTGTATGAGCTATGGGCATGTGTCTAGAGCGTTATGGACAGAGCTCATGAGTTAATGCTCACCACGCCGAGCCACGACGACGGCTTCGCACTGTTTATGGCCCGAACACTAACGAACACACCCCATCACCAGAATATGCACATACTTGTGTTTGACAGAAATACGTCCAACTGATTTAAAATATTTCTGAATATGTTGCTAGGATAAGACGAAGCATAACCCCCGATCACAACTTAACCCCCCCCCCCCCGACCATGTACAAAACAATTTTCGATGTACTGCCATGCAGACGTGAATTCCAAATATAATCCAGTTGGTTTTACCCAAATTTTGGAGACTATAAAAAATCAGATCTAAATATTTTTGGACGTCATATACTTTCTCGATCTCACTTCAGATGGAATGGAACTATACATATAATGATGGCGTCGTGTTCATTTAATTTTTTCACTAAGCACCTTGGCGAACTTACGAATGAATTCAAATAATAAAAAGGGGGAGGGAATATTACCGACGATTTTCGATTGTATGTTTTTCCTCGTCGGACCATCCAGCATGGAAGAAATTTACGTCCGGAATAATGTAGTCACCCCTCAATAAATCTCCGATTTTCTTCGATAAGAGCTCTTGCTTCTCCTGTTTCACTGTTAACTTGGCCATAGGTAGAAAACCGACAGTCACAGTAACAA
The DNA here is from genome assembly GCF_918797505.1 of Bemisia tabaci. Taxonomy (NCBI): domain Eukaryota; kingdom Metazoa; phylum Arthropoda; class Insecta; order Hemiptera; family Aleyrodidae; genus Bemisia; species Bemisia tabaci. The sequence continues at coordinate 40,356,506 of NC_092797.1, read as the reverse complement.
TCTTCAGGAGAGTACGTTGAAAACTAATCCTCATAAAATAGTGCATATTTCTCTTAATAGATGAACATGTTTCAATTAGTTTTGTTGAAACAAAATTAGTTCTGTCCCGAAACGACAAAACAAAAAACAACCACGCGCACACTCAAAAAAATTTCACACACTATTAATTTGGAGATGTATTAATTCTTTAAAAATTACCATGTTTCAAAAAAGGATACAAATCTACATCGAGATTTTTTTTTATTATTATATTATTTATTTAAATAAAAGTCTACTCTACGTATGTGTTTTTCAAACGGAACAAAGAAACAAAGAAGACAGTAGCGAAGAATAACGCAGATAAAGGCCACACGTATCCCTCCATTGGTAGAGCTGTTCGAATCTAATTTTTAAAATATTTTCATGGCCATAATCGCTGTTGAATCTTCTTTTACTAATCAACAGAGGTACAACTAGGCTTGTCACTTATTCTTTATTCATCACCGCACACAAGTGAAAGAAGCTTTGTACATTTATGAAATTTACTGAAGGTAATTTGATATTGATCTAAAAGTTTTAAAAGTTAATCCCACCACTATTTTTCAATTCTTTTCCAAGAGCGAGTTTCTCAGCAACTTCTAGAATTGCTGAGAGAAAGAAAGAATAGCACAGAAATTGGAATTTCCGCTGACCGATTGAGCGATTTTTACCAGATTTATTGATTTGATGAGATGGGAGGAGCCATAGGATGCTCTACCACGGGAAATGACGCAATAATTCTACCACGATTTCAAATTCTTAGATTTTGTACCTAAACATTCAGTCAAGTTTTTTTGAGGCTGGTGTTTTTAAAAAAATGTCGACGAGACTGTTACATTAGCAGCTAAATTGTAAAGCCGCATTGTACGACGAGATGTGATTAATAATTATTATCTCGGTTGGGCCTCTGAACGCAGTTTTTGTGTTAAAGAGTAGCTAGGCAACAATGACACACATATCGTAACTTAAAAATCATAACATTATGACATTATCAGATATGATCGGGCGCATCAAACTCCTTAACGCGCGCCGGTTGAGATAAAACTCAAAATAATCAGTTCAGTCTCCAGAGATGTGATCAAACGTTATTTTTTTTATTTATCTATTTTTTAATGGTTACAGTAAAGTGATTTTAATGAAAATAAAGTATAGGCAATTGTTTATTACAGATTATACTTTCATTTCCATGCAGAAAATACTAACATCCTTTCAAGCAATCATTATGATTCTTGCCTCTGTTTATAAGTTCCGTAGAAAGTTTGAAATTTTTCGTGAACATTTTATTTTAGAGTAAGTGAAAAAAATTCACTGAAAATACCAAAAAGCAATTTGTTGGTTGGTTTTTTCTACAAAAATAAAACAGTGAGAGCGGAGCAACGTCATAATTTTGTAGGTACGCATTTCCTGACTTAGTCATTGATAAATGATTTGTGGCTAGAAAAGTTATAAAAAGAAACATGCATTGCCACATATCTACATAACTAATGACAATCTCCTTTTATAGCTCATGAAAGTAAGTATACCCTTTTAATTAATTTGATGAAGTCATTACGCACATTCCTTCGTCAGTTTAAGAGGGTTGAGGCGTTCGAGGAATGGTACTTTGGTTCACGAACAATAAGATCTAAACTGTTGAACAATGACAGTCGGTAGTCGATCAGCTAATCAATTTCCGCAATTTAAAGCGCCTTCATTTCGATCTGATACTGTGCAACACTTCAAGCCGGAATAGTTGCTTGAAGCGCCTTTAACAATCTTGTGCTAACCTCTGGCCTGGCGGCAGCAATCGCAAAGCATCGCTGAAATTATAAGAATGTGTATGTTTAAAGACATGTCTCTTTAACGCGGAGGATTAAATTATAAATTCACACAGTTTGATTGAACAGCTTATTCCAAGAAATGTCCGAGTTTGAGGGGGAAAAAACTCTGAGGATAAGAACTTCAAGGACAAAAACTGTGAGGTTTCAGCCGCAAAATTTTTTGATAAATGGAAAACTTTTTTTAATGTAGGTTATTCACATTTTAGAAGATGCCGCGTAGCCAACAATATTACACTCTTCAATCTCTTAAGTGCCGGGTGAACAAGTTTAAACCTTGCAGTCGGGAACTTTTCAAAGCAAAAGATTACATTTTTACATTACAATTTTTTTTTTTTTTTTAATTTTTATGCAGCGTAACCCTCAGATGCTTTTGCGAAGTTTTTGAACGATCTCTCTTTTGTAGTTTGAAAATACTATAAGAAAATTTCATTGAATAAAGTAAAGTCTGGCCCATCTATAGTTTCATCGAGAAAAATTCGCCGTCATTGCATTAAAAATTACGATCTCTCTTGTGCAAAAGCGACGCACAAAAAAAAAAAAAAAAAAAAAAAATCTTTTACCGTTTAAAACATTTAAATGCTCTCTCGAAAATTTTCCCAAAATAAAGTGTTTTGGCTTCCTTGAATTTTCATTCTTCAGTTTTTCAGAGATTTCTTTCAAAATCCTTCATGCGTTTTTTCTGCAAACTACGGTACCTGAATATTACTTTCCCCTCTCGTAAAAAAAGGAGAAAAACAAACATGTTTTTCAACATGCGGAGCAGAGTAATTTTGGAGAGAAAATTAACTGTCGTCAAGTCTTGAGATCGCCCATGTGTCACGTCGCGTCGCGTCACACGGCGCGGCGCAGCACGGCGCTTCGAGCAACTATTTCGCCATGGAGGTGTTGCACAGTATCATACACAATTGAAGGCGCTTCAAAATATCAAGAACGGCAGGCATAATTTAAGAGTACGGAGAGCTTTCTCGCGAAATAAATCGAGATACAACACAAGAAGACAGCGGTTGTCCAAAAACTCAACAGAAACATATTTTTCCCACTTTATGTAGGGGGAAATTTATAATTCGTGCGAATAAAATAAATAAAATCAATTTCCTAATCAGATACCATAGTTTGCGGAAAAAACACATGGAGGATTTCGAAAGAGATCTTTCAAAAAAATGAAGAATGAAAATTCAAGAAGCCATCACTTTATTTTGGGAAATTTTCCGGAGGAGCGTCGAGAAATTTTATACAGAAAAAGGATTAAACTATAACCTATTTGATTTTTTTCCTTTCAATTAAACAATATTTTAGTAAAAAAATTAGTAATCATGACTTACACACTTACAAAAAAGCCTCAGAAGAAGAGGAACGGAGGAATTCTATTTTTCTGTGAGAAAATTATGTAAAGATGCATTTAAGACGGATGAATTTTCATAGTTAATTCGCAGCTTTCCATTACAGGGAAAATTAATTTAATACTCAGGTTAACGGGGTAGAATTTTTGGAAGTGCGTTTGATTTTATGCCCGATAAGAAAGTAAATATCCTCAAAAATTTGTTTGCTGTGTTTGTCCTCACTAAACTTTATTACGAAAGTCGTATGATGTCAGGAGCTGGTAGCAAAAGGGTCGTACCTCAAATTTTAGAAAAAAATAAGGTATTCGCATTTTCAATATTCTTTGAAGATGCTCTAAATATATAGAAGAAAAGAAAAAAAAATTCGTTGGAATATTTAACTGCAATCGCGTATCATGTTAAATTACAAAAATTTCGAAGTAAGTAGTCACAACTTTTCTGCTCTTTACTACTGATCGAATGCAACTAATGCAAGCGTAAGAGTATTAAAGACAGTTTCGAATTCATCACTTATAAAACGCCTACAATATCGGGTACGGCAAATTGTTGTGCATCATTACGTGGCCATTTATTGTAGTAAACAACAACATAACCTCAAAATTCTATTGCTAGCTGTGTCTCGTTCTTGTTTGCCTCTCAATTTGCAGATTTGATTTTCGTTAATTTAAAGATACGGTGATTTTTTTCTCTCTGCTCTAAATCTTTCATATCATAGTCATTGGTTCTCATAACACTGTCAAGTAACGGTTTTTCTTCTCCGTGCTCTAATTTAGAGCCATCCAAACTGATTAGATAGCAAAGTGACATCATCTGACCTTAAGGGGCTGTTATCAATTAATTTAAATAAATTACAAAGCCCAGATAGAAGATTCTTGTGATCAGTGACCGACTGCCAATGATGAGCAGAAATTCTGTCGAACAAGGTCAACCAGTTTGAATTGTTACAATGATAGCATTCTTCCTCAACACTTGGATTCTGATTGCCTCAGTTTGAAAAGTTGCGTTCTACTCAGATCTGTTTGCCTGGTTGGCATAAAAACAAGTCAGTTATACATCTTATGTGTTTATGATCCTACAAACTAGGAAAACAACGTGATCATTCCATTTTAAACGTTTTGGTCATTGTTCGGACTTGTGCACCTAGTGATGTTATCCTTTTCAATGATGGATTTTCGGCCGAGAACTTTGTTTGTCATTGCTTCCTTCATATGCCTTTCTCAACTGGGAGCTTGTGCTACGGTGGCGGATCGGGATATCCAGGATTTTTCAGAAAAGCTGTTGTCAAAAGATGTGAACAATGCAGCCAAGTATGTGACAATTAACTTCCAATCCAAGAAACGTCAGAACGTTGAAGACTCAGCCCCCCGTCCACTTTTATCAGTCAACAAAAAGGCCTATGATTTACCCTCGATATCTAAGCTTGTGAAAATTTATGACAACTATGTGCCAGATGTGGCAATACCAGAGACTGAAACAAAGGAAGAGTTAGATGAAGAGCATGCTTTCATTGATGAGGTCAGCAAAACACCTGTTATGCAAGAAATGAAGGCATGGCTCCAGCAAAACTCATTGTTACCCAAAAATATGGATAATGCTGCATTCAACAAGTGGCTGTTTGACTTTTGGTTTACCATGTACTCTCGAGGCAGGAGAATAGTGGGGTCGTCGGCCTTTGAACATATATTCCTCGGAGAAATAAAGAACAAGGAGGTGTCTGGTTTTCATAGTTGGATTTTCTTTGCTGATCAAGAGAATAAAACAACTGCTGATTATCTGGGGTGGAAAAAATACCAAAATTTGCAAGACAAAGGAACAGTCATGAAATTAAGCTACAAATGGTCAGGTATTCCCAAATTCACAGGATCAATGTTTGTTGGAACCAGCCCAGAGCTTGAGATGGCACTGTATACTACGTGCTTCTTGACCAGACCAAATACTCAATGTAAATTACAGCTGAATGGAACGCCAGTGACGTTGCAGACATATTCTTTCAGTTATAGAGGAAAGAATTATATTGGATCTGCGTATCCAGAAATATAGCAAAATGATGAAGAATCTGATCAATACAAAAATTGTGCGAAGTTGAACTCATCTTTTCATTTGTTTGTCTATTTTTGTATTTTATTTGTTTATTTTTTCTACCATTGATTATTTTTGAAAATTAATGCTCAATTCAATTCAGTGCTCTAACTGAGGAGCACTGAGTATATGTTAAGGTGAAGGCAGGCAAAAGGGCCCTTAAAGTCATACTGGAATGGTTCAATACTGTGAAGAACCAATGTGGGGTCTGAAAACAATTCTCAGTTTTCGAAATAGAACGCTTAGCAGTATGCTCCAGAAAATTCAGAAAAAAAATTTGAAGCCACAACATTCATTATTAATGACGTTATAAGCTTTGAAGTGAATTGTTTCTCAAGCTGCAAACATCACCGGCAAGCTTTTACAGTGTCTTCATCAAATTCTCCGTTTTTCACCTTCAAAATTTTAATTGCTCTCATAAAGTCAATACTCGGAATATTTGAACATTCTTTGCTTCAAATGATGCGGAATTAACCCCTGTAATCTATGATGTGGTCAATTTAGTTTTTCCTCCTCTTTAAGGTCCCTTCTACTCTTGCCTGAATGCTTCGAACAATGAGAGAGAATAAAATATTTTAACCGTTTCTTCTTCATTGTCTTTAACACTCAGTTTCAGTTGGTTTCTGATATTTGTAATCTTGAGTGAATTTGATTCTCTGCTTTTAAAAAGACACTGTACCATATCTAATTGATGTTCGCTCTTATATTTACGGATGTCATTTGAACATATAATTTGTGTGCAAGTTTATTTTCAACGTTCATAAGGAGAAAATACCATTAGTTTCAACTGAAGACTGCATTTTTCAATGTATGAGAGGAAGTAATTTACCATCACTGACAATTTCAAGAAAAATTAAAACTGTAATAATTAGCAATCAGATCATTTTTATTTTTTGAAAAGTTTATCTTCTTTTAGTTGATTCATCCTTTATCTATGAGTCCATTGTTATGTTTGAAGAATATTTTACCATAGTAGGTAAGTAATACCTACGAGCAAAGACATATGTTATTTAAATCTAGTCTTACAAATATGGGACCAACTTTTGCTGTTATCCGTACATTTCTCGAGGCTCAGTAATTTTAGGATTTCGAACCTTCATTCTAAAAACTTGATGAATTTAACTTTTCATTGTTAAAAAGTCCCTGAAATAAGGAGATTTCAATATCTCATTGGACAGTGCTGTACAGCCGTGCTAAGGGAAAATGCCGTATGAACATCTGCAAGTTACCAAATGTCACTCTACATTACATTATTTTTGAGAAAATCTATGTATACTTTTCTCTGAAATTTTCTGATACTGTAGATTGAATTGTGAATTCTCTTAAAAAACGGGGAAAATATGCTTAAGTTTCCCTGAAAATTCGTATTTCATTGTAGAAAATTTAGTAACCCCTGAAGGCTCATACAGCGTTTTTCCGGAGCAATGTAGAGTGAATGCAGCTGCTTTCATGATGTACTCTTCTGTGTATGTTACTTATTCAGAGCAAACCAAGGAAAACTGGCTGTAATTATCTTCATAGTTAAAATTATCATATTGTAAGTGAAATAACCTGGATGACGGCACAAGCACATCCATTTCAGGTATGCTCATCCTAAAAAAAAAACTTTCAGAAACAAAGTTACAGACTCAGTTTTAAAAACGGCAAAAATGAGAGGGGTTAAAATCGTGATTTTCAGTTGTGATGCTGACGAAACTGGAACATGCCAAGAGCCTTCAACCTCATGACTGTTGTTTAATGATAAAAATTCTTCTAAGTCGAGCAAAATTAGTCTTATGTAACATTTTACCAACTATTTGGTTCTGAAATTATTAATTTGTATTTGCTTGACCTCCATTACTCTCTTGGGCTCATGCAAATTTTCGATATTAAGTCAACATAACTACTTGTTACAATCAAAATTTTTCAATACTCAAATCTTCTTTGATTCCTTGATGTTATGTCATAACTCTGCCTCTAATTTTAAGGCTCGTGCATTTTCTACTCTTTACTGCTTGTCTCAACTATTGCAATAAATTGTGGAATTTTTAAAAATTTATTTTGGTGTAATATTATTTTTTGTTATTTTATCAGCTGTCAACTGCAATTTTTCAATTTATGATGGAATAATAGTAATGAGACTGAGGAAGTCCTTGAGATAAATTAATTTTGATTTTTAAGTGGACAGTGTGTGGAATTGTTTGTTAGTTTCATATAAATGCGCCAGGCTTGAATATATTTCTCTGCAAAACTGATTTTAAAATTTTTGCCTGTAGTTCATTTTGTGTATTCCATGGCCGTTCATAAATTACATCACACTGGAGGGAGAGGAAAATTTGCTTAATGTCATCAAAGAATTGAGGCAAAGTGTTAATTTTTGGTAAATTCACTTTTAGTGAATACATGGATAAAAACTGTCGATTTTTTGTGAGGAGGCGTGATAATGGTGGTGGTGGGAGTCTACAATTTCATTTATACTTAAATACATGTGTTCATATTTACTTTTATGAACATTAAAAATACTGAAGAAGGTAATTACACTCTGTTAAAGATTTCAATAAATGCACATTAAGTACAAAATTTTAAATTTATTCATAGCAATAAAAATACTAAAACATTAAAGACTTTTATACAATGAAGGAAATTATTTTTTTCTCCTTCTGCTAAAAATATTTTTTTATGAAGAATAGGAAATGTACATGCAAAGAAAATAGATAAAAGAAAAAGAGAGGAGAAAGTTACTGTTGACAAGCTTTGTAGTTTCAAGTATTAGCATAGTAAAAAGGATTAGAGAATCATTGGTCAATACCACAGACAGAGGACGAAGGATTGACTACAGTAAAACATAACTATAACATGGAAATGGAATTCTAACTTTCATAAAATCTCAACCTTAAAAAGTGAATAATTTGTGTTTTTTCACATCTATTGACTGAATAAAAGTGATACTAACCAGGAAACCTGCCTTAGAAAAAATAATTTGAAAAAAAAAAGAGAAAATGAAAAAACAAAATAGATGTGCTCATGCCGCTTCAGCGACTATGTTCCATTTTCCCAGTGCTTTGGAAACTCGGATAGATCTAATGTGAGAACTTTACTGATGAGACATTGACCCGCCTGGAAAAGAAGAAGGTAATGGAAATTATTAATTGGCACTTAGATGAGGTTTATCTGATTCAAGTGGATGACTTAATTTGTCAGTTCATTCAATTATTGAAACAGTCGAAAAACCTGATCCAAAATCCAATAAAAAAATTGAATTTTGTTACTTCCTTGTTAGGCTTTCTAGATAGCTTAAAGCTCTTGGTAAAAATACTAAAGGAAAAATGCTGCATTCTGTTTACACCTGGAATCTTCCAGTGTTATATGACTTGTCATAAAAACAGATTATTTTAAATCTATACTTCCAGAAGTTACACAGGTACTTGTAGAGGTTAAATTTTTTAAGACTCATTTCTTCTGTAATAGTTCTGTTTAAAGACTAAATACAGAATAAAGACAGGTACTATTCAATTAACTTAAGCACTATTTTTGGAAATTTGGAGAAAGAAAGTATTGGTCAAGCTGCTCTACAGCTGCATCTCAACTTTTTATTGAACTTACTTTCTTTCAGAAGGAATATACACTTTCTCAAGTTTCATAATGTAAAGACTGACCAAGGATTGGATAGTATTGTTTTACTCATTTTGCTTTGATTTGTGAAAAAAGCACTAACTCTGTTCAAAATACGGCCCTTTCCTATTGAGAAAATGAAAAGAAATTAAACTATGGTGAGTGGTAAAAAAAAACGTAATTGAATAATGCTGAAATTGCTTACAGCTATCAATCTTTCATCACCCATAGAGTATATCAAACAGCAAAACCAAAATACTTACGTCAGGACAAATTCCAACTAAGGCATCAGCATGGCTGAAGAATTCCTCTTTCAGAGAGATCACAATTGTTTGCAGTGATGATGTTTTCAGATGAATGTATGAGGCCACCTTACTGATATTGGTATTGTCAAGAGCAGCATCTATCTCATCAAGGACGAAGAATGGTGCTGGCTGGAAACTGTGGACAAAAGATCACAATATCAGAATATAATATTAATGCATGATTTGAAAATGTAAACTCTATCTTAATTGGAAATATTTCCACTTTTTTGCTAGTAGAAAAGAGAGAAAAACGTAAATGAACGAAGAATAAAAAAATAAAAAAAGGATTGAAAAGACAAGTGAAAGAGGTAGGAAAAATAGGTTACTATTCTAAAAAGAGGCGCAATCTGAGGATAATACACAACACAGGCATGTAAAAAAGCATGTGACTGCTTTCTAACTCTGCATTGAAATACTCCCAGAGAGGTGAAAGTTCTCAAGATGCTCTAGAAACAATTGTTACAACTTCATGTTTGGTTTTTCTGTGATCTTCCCATTAAAAATTAGAAAAAGATGGACAAAAAATGGATACCTGTGGATGGCAAAAAGTAACGCGAGAGCAGCAACTGTTTTTTCTCCTCCAGATAAATTAGACATGGGTTGAAATCGTTTACCAGGGGCTACACAATTGTAGTTGATTCCATCCAAGTAAGGCTCTTCTGGGTTTTCTGGACCCAAAAAGGCTTGGGCAGACTGATTCATAGCTAGAGCCTGTAAAATTGAACAGAATTGGTTATAACTTGCTATTGAACAAAGACTGAGAATGCCTGTAGATGCAATGATACTAATGACAATGGATTTCGATCATCTTCATTTGGTTTTAAAGAGCTTCCGAGCCAGCAATATTGGAATTGAATGATATTTTTCTATCATTACGGAAAACTTAATTATCTGTGAATTTGAGAAATTGAATGAAGAGATTCGGTTTTAATTACTGAGATTTCAACCAACATCCGATCTATAAACTCCTATGGATGAAATTTTAACAGTCTGAGAGTACAGGCTTATGATATTCACAATCAAAAAACATTACTGGTGCTTGGTTTGATTAGAGGCTTGTAGTATTTTTTGCTATTATTGCATTAAGCGATTATTTTTTTTTTTTTTTTTTTGAGCAAAGAGGGGATGTTCTATGAAGGGGGTAGAGTGTACATACTCTTTAACGTTTAACCAATTTGTAATTTCTCTCTTCATCAAAATTCTTTTAAAAAGCAAAAATTTGGTCAGACCTCTCACCGGACCTTGAGCAAGTGGAAGTTTTTTTTTCCCATCTCAGCAGGCAAACTTAAGTCATTTTGTATTTATAAAAGGGATAACACAAGGGTAAGTTGAGAGTTATGAACTGGTCCATTATATTGCTTGGTGCTTTTGTTAGGCTTTTTCATGGCCAAATTATCATCAAGCTAATGGCACCCCCTTTGGTGATTGACAACCATTCAATTATCCTACCAAAACGGTGAATTTGGGGTACTCTAAGGATAATCGGGGGAATTATGTGTAGTTTGATGTTGATGTATTAATTATTTGATTTATCAATTAATTTCATTTAATTGCTACATAAATTGTTTAGGATGGTTGGGAGCCAATAACTTACCTTGTAAATGCTGTCAATTTCATTAGAGACATGTTCGAAGCAAGCCATGAATTTATCATGCCTTTCTTTCTTGACACGCTCAAAACTCTGCTTTGCTTTCTTTGCTCGTTTGCGAGCGGTCTCGAATTCTTCATTTGTTTCTACAAGTTTCTCTCTTGCGGCTTCTAATTTTTGCATAGCGCGCAGATTGGGTGCCTGAATCTTTTGCAACATTTGAGCCTGCTCGTTGATGATTTTTGATAATTTATTATCCATTTTCTTCACATCGTCCGCATCATCCAGTTCTTTTAAATCTAGTCGTAAGCCAGAATAATCTATGACGATTCTGTAAGCAAGAAAAATTTTTCAATGAATTTCCCTTCTTGAGTGGGAGGGGCAGAAAAAGAAGTCAAAACTACCAGAACAATTATTTTGACGACAGCATTATCTATTTAAAAATGGTAAAATACTTACAGGAAAAACTCTTTCAATAATAATTATTAAGCTTTATAGATGTAAATTAGTTTTTAACTGATACTTTCCAAGTAAAAGAATAAAAAAAAATTAATTATCATTAAGGATATCATTTTACATTAATGACATCTTTTTCCATTGAAGTGGAACTTAAAAGTCCTGATTTCAAGTGGTTCAATTTTTGACGAGTCATGGGACTAGACACATCTTCTGTTTAAAGTTCAAAAGACCTTTAATAGCTAAAGATAATGAAGCGTTTTGACCTATGACTCCTATGATAGTTCAAGATAGACACGATAAAATTTGCAGGAAAAAAAGAAAGAAGAGAAAAAACGTCAAGTCCCAAAGAAGGAAGATAATAAAAAAAAAGTCACAAAAATACATTGTAATTTGAAAGTAAATTCCTTTTCTCCCATTTCATTCACCTTGATTCTTTGTCGTATTGAAGCTGGCTGAGTCTATCACTCGTCTGAGAACTATCTTGACCTTCGGTGTCCTGAGCAATATCGTCCATGTGACCTCTTTCCATTGGAAGTGTAATATCTTCCATCTTACAGTGCATAAGAATATTGTGCCTCTCATTCTTTTTCACTTCAAGTTTTGACTCGATCTGTGTTACGCCCTTTGTGGCTGCTTGTACATCCTTGGCGATGGCTCCAACTTCTCGACGGGCCTACAAAACAAAATACAGTGATGAATAAAAGAAAAGAAAGAAAGAATTACCAGATCGACAGAGGAAAGAACATTTAAAGAACAGATTGAGTTGAAACGTTGTTCATCCATTCATCATCAGTAAAAAACTTTATATTTGAAGCAGACTACATATTTCAGGATCTGAAGGAACTTACATTAAAAGAGGAAAAAATGAACGACTTCCTTTTGCATTTTTAAATACAGATAAACTTGAAAAATCGATTTAGTTCTTCTGATTAGCAAACTTCCATGATAGAGCACTTGAGTTCGTTAAACTGTACCTCATACTACCATTCAGATTTTTCAAATTTTTTTTTTTTGTTACTCTATCACAATTGAATCAGGACGTGCAAAAACCGCAAATGTCCGTTTTTCCAGTCTTTAGTTTTTTTGAGTTGATAATGCTTTCAAAGAGTTCATACAACCATAAAAGTGATGAAAGGACTCGTTTCGGGATATAGATGACCCAAAGATGAGTATCAACGCCACTTTACTGATTTCATCTAACTCCGAAAAGCACTATGGACTTAAAATAACTGAAGACTGGAAAAATGGACATGAGCAGTTTTCGCACGTCCCAATTCAATTAATATACGTAACGGCACACTGAGATAGGTATAAAAAAAGTACCATCAGCCCATTTTAGCTGCCAATAATAATATAACTATGTCATTCCACGATTTCAGCTTTTGAGTTTTTGTTGAGAAAATATATCATCCAAATTGTGGCCAGAATAGACAGATGCTTCATTCATGCAAAATTGTGATAAAGCATAGTTTGAATTCAGGACATGATAAAAGGAAAAAAATCTGAGGTGTACCTTGCCGATTTCCTCTTCCATTGCATCAACGGTCTGTTTCTTTGTCAGCTTGGTGCTTTCAAGGCTTCGACTTCTTTCATGTCTTTTTCAATATCCGCCATTTGCTTCTGTTCTGCCTGTTTTGCTTTTTCATAATCATTTTCATCATCATGAACAGCTCTTTCCCATCGCAAGACATTTGCTAAAAAGAATAAAGCGGGGAGTAAATTGAAAAGTTCTTACAGGCCTGATGGGAAAGGGGCACTTTTTAGGGAAAGAATAACAAGTGTTATGAGAAACAGTGTCTGCTTATTATATACATGCCAGAATTCTACGTGGAAGAACAGCTAATAATGAAAATTGTTAACCTGTTACAGTTTTATTTTAGAGATGAAGAATTGAAAATTGAAGACTTCATACGGTTGAATTTAACATAGAACCGGTCAAATATTGTCATTTGAAAAAATCAAAACTTTTCAAGCCAATGTGTGAATTGTAAGAGCAATATTGTGATAATCTGTTTTCACCCTGCAAAACCACTGGATCTGCAGTTGCATGGTCCAGGATCAAAACACTGAACTTAAAGATGAAGAGTGGTCATTGTTTTTTGAAGTAGGAAAAAGAATGGCTTATTACTAGGAGGAGTTTCCATAAAAACAATTGGATATGTCAGCAGGCTTAGTGCAAAAATAACAGCGAAGAACTTACTTTTCAAGTCCTTGGTATTTTCAAAGTCAAGTTGATTCTTGATTCTGCTGATATGATTTTCAAATTCAAGACGTTTCTTTGCACGTTCCTGCTGGGATCGTAGCTCCCTCTCTTCGTACTGCCGAATATTCGCGATCCCAACTTGCTGACAGAAATCAGCAAAAATGTCATCTTCAACGCGATTCATTTTTTCCTTCATGTCTTGAATTTTCTGATCCCTCTCACGCATTGAATGCTCTATCTGGGTTATACTTGGTCCAAAACTATCCAGCTTATCTTTAAGATCCGTAAGTTGGTTATCTAAATTCTTAATTTGACTAAGCTGAAAGAGAAGAAAGACAAGACATAATTTTGAGTAAAGATTGATGGCAGATGGAGAAACTATTTAACAAACTTACAACATTCGGTAAACATAATTTTCACCTGAATATGGTAAAAGTGTGAACTTAGAAGACTTTGAAGGGATGGCGCAGAGCAATTCTGGAGGCATAAAAGGTGAAGAGTTGGTGCCGTTAAAATTTAGAAGGTCTTTTGAGACTCAAAATATCAGAGCACAATTGGGAAAATTAGAAAACCCAATGAATTATGATGAATATACTCCTCAACTTTGCTAACTGGAAACACTTTCATATTTGTAAACATTTTATCACACTTATTGACACAGGAACGACTTTTCACATGAACTATTCAGCCGTCAAATCAACAATGATGTTTTATTTAGAAATTTTAGGATTTTCTTGGCTGCCTGGGGAGGAGAAAATCACTAGTATTGTTAAGTAAAATGAACACCAAAAAAAGGTAAGATAACAAATGCATTACCGTTTTTTCTTTGTCAGTTATTGAATACTTCAATCGGACTTCGAGACCTTTAATTTGGGATTCAACCGTGTTCAGTTCAGACTCTTTCCTTGATTTTTTCATTGCTTCACGCAACTCATCGGATATTTTTTCTTTTGACTGCTTTAAATTGGAAAGCTGTTTTTCGTCCCATCTCTTGGCCTTACGGGCAAGATCTAAACTACCTCCAGACATAATACCAGATTTCTGATAAAAAGTACCATCCAGAGCTACACACTGTAAAAATAAAAGGAGAAAAATACACGGCTAAGTAATTAATAATATTAGAGAACTTTTCTTTCTTGGTTGCATGGATTAAAATGAAAAAAAAAAAGGTTTTGAAAAAATTAAGAATTCAAGTGCATGAAGATATCATGATTTTGATACTATTACAGAAATCATACGGAAGCTAAGGGTGATTGCGGTGAATTTTAAAGAAACAGAATTAGAAAAAGAAGTGGAACATTTCATTACTCAATTTTCAAGACTTCTGAAATTCTGATGATTGCAACAATCGAACTTCATATCATTCGCTCTTTGGTTTGCAAAGGCGACACTCAAGGAACTTTTCAATGAATATTTGATGATTAAAGGAGGCAATGGCAGCAAGGGATTAAAATCTGCTGCAATGAAGGGAAAAAAACCAGAAAGTTAAGCAGTTGTTAACAAAAGAAAAGAGGAGCCAATATGCTGTGTTCATGATTATTTTACTTACATAATTTTTTAGCTAGTTGAGCTAAAATAATAATTTAAAATAATGATTTTGCGCTAAAAAATTATGTAAGTAAAATAATCATGAACACAGCATATTGGCTCCTCTTTTCTTTTCTTATCTTTAGTGACGCTGTTCGCCCTAGCATGTTCCAAAAAGCAGTTACTGATCAGAGCTTGGGTCACTCAATTTGCAACAAGAAATTACTGATCAATTATTTTAGTAGCTTACAAATATTTCTGAATTTTTGTAGGTTGACATGTACTCATGGCACTATTTTGTCTTTCAGTCCTTGGAATAGCTTAAATAATGCTAATTTTAATTATATCCTTGTGGGTTGGAAAATTTAAATTAGAATTAATTGAGCTTAAAAGAGAAAGAAAATTTAACTTACGTCATGCCGGTGTGTTTTGTCTAATTCATAAGCGACTCTCATTGCATCTTCAGGGGTTTCACAAACTAGAGCATTATTTGTCGCAAACAAAACAACCCGCTGAATGTCCGGGGGCTCAAAGCTAAGAACATCGAAGAGAAGTCTGACATGTTTAGGATCCTTGATGTTCCTCAGCCTTTCTTTGAGAGGTTTTGTTTGAAGATAATCGATGGGCAGAAATGTTTCTGGCTCCAACATGTGCTCCTTTAGGTATTGAATGCATTTACGAGCAGTAACTTCAGAATCGACAACAATAGCCTCCATGTATTTGCCCAAAACTTTCGTCACAGCAACATTATACCTTTTGTGGATGGGCTGAGTCATATTGATCAATCTATCATACACTCCATCATAGCTTCTTTTCAAATTTTCTACAAGCTCTTGTCGTTTCTTTCGTCGAGAATCCTCCTGTTTGTCCACTCTTGCATCACCTAGTTGCTCTATCACATTTTCTAATTCTTTTTGTAATGTTTGCACTTTGTTTTTGGATGAGCCAACGTCAGATTTTAGATCTTGCTCCAATCTCTTTTGCTCATTTAAAGCCTGTTCACTTGATCTGATGTGTTCTGTAAGTTTGTCAATTCTCTTCTGAGCCTCATCTTTCTCATGACCTTTTTGTTTTATTTTGTTGGCCAAATCTGATTTCGCTCTCAATTCATTGTCCAGTTTGTCTTGTTCTGCTTTTTGCTCCCGATTGATGGAATCTAATTCTTGCAAAATACGAGCAGACTGCTTTTGAGCTTCTACTTTTAAGCGATTGTATTCCGCAACCTGTGAGATAAAGAAATACAACTTTTAAATAAATGCCTTAAAATAGTATCACATAAACCAATAACAGAGTTGGTCATTTGAAAGGGCATGTTTTTGAAAAATAAATATATTTTCGTGATATAGTCTCCATGACAAAAGAATTTCATTGATTCACATATGTTAACATACTACTTTTCAAGACATGGAATGCAAAACAAAGATTCATGAAATTAAATGCCAAAATCAAATTCTTAGATTCTGTCTAAGAGTTACAATTTGGCAATTTGGAAGCATATTGCCAAAATTGCAAAGCTGTTCTTTGAGTCTCTTAAAATGAGGTTTGTCGACAGATATCTTTATGACAGATGAAAAAAATATTACCTGAGCATCTTCCAAGTGGACATCTCTCCCTTGAGACATGGATTCACCCTCTATTTGTCGTTCGTATTCTTGTTTCTGAGCTTCAACTTCATGTAATTCACGCTCCAGTTCAGCAATATCTTTCTCATGAGCTTGATGGGCTAATCTGGACTCTTCTAAGGATTTGTTAGCACTGTTCAGTTTCTTCTGAATATGAGACACACGCTCCTTTGATTTAATGAATGCTGGACGTTTCTTGTTTATTTGCACTTCCTGTAGGATGATAAGTTATTGATGAGAAACGATTTGCATAAATGTAGAGGAGTTAGGTGATTATTAGAACACAATATATTACTGAGAAAAATTAAGAATATGGATCATTACATATAGAGCCTTCTTAAATTGACAATGTCTTGAATGAAATCTGCACGTTCGCCAACTATCCAAATCTGATTGAATATACTGCTACTACTGCAGGTACTCTTTTAAGAACAGTTAATTTTGCATGGTTAGTCGCTAAAAGTGCTGAGAAATTGAAAAAGTTAACTACAAAGAAACTTCTTTCGAAATTTTAAAAAAAGAATACATTTTAAGAGAAAACCTTGACATATTTCAAACATATATTACGAAGATAAATGAATGATCCTTCATTTTCAATGACAGGTTTGAAAGATTTTCTTTGAAAACACGGCTTATTCCAATGTTGATAATAAAAATTTTTTTCATAGTTACATACCATTTCACGAATTTCCTGTTCAGTTTTAGCTAGTTCTCGGTTTGCTTTGCCTTGTTCTTTTTTCTTTTCTTTAAGAATTTCTTCAGCTTTTTCTTTCCGTTTTTCAACTTTTTCCACTTCACGTTTCTTCTTCTCTAATTCAGCCTCATAGTGGCGAATGTCATTCTCATTGTGATACAAACGGAACAGCTGATACTCAATTTCTTTGTCCACCTGAAAATCAATTGAGTAGGTATTAACATAGTGACACGGACAATTTACAGCCCCCCAAAAAGCACTAACTTAGCGTAAAAACAAGATGAAGACAAGTGTGTTTTTTTCATCTCCTGTTCTAAGAGACATGGATTGCTTTGTTGTTAAATAATTATGTTCTTTTAGCGTAAAGTTTCTCTGAAAGGACTGCATCAGCTTCAATAGAGAAAGAAATTAATGAACATTAACAAAAAATATTTAGTTTGTTACGGGCTTGGATGTTTTTCTTTAAAGCTGAGCTCTGAACTAGCCTCTACAAAAAGGAAAAATTGAGGGAATGGCTGTAAGCTCAATTCACCTGTTACTTTCGGATGATGAAATAAAATGAAGTAAATCAACTGGTTTATTATTCCACTGTACAATTGGCCTACATTTAGCGATACGGAACTTTTGTTTCTGGCTCATTTTAAAGACAATGTATGAGCCATAAGTTTCTCCATGCAGACGACGGCATTTGCGGATGTGCCAGATATATGAATGGCATTAAAACCTTTCAGTATTTGAGTGCATTGAAAGAAAACACATTCTACTAAATAATTAGATAGAAATTATTTTTCTCACCAAAGCATCCTTTAACTTCTGGTATTTTTCCGCTTCGTCTTTCTCGAGCTTGGCTTCCTTCCGCTCTGCAGCAACACCTCTCTTCTTCAGATATGATAAATTTGTTTCTTCTTCTGCCTTCATCATTTCTTTCTTCAATTTGTCATAGTCTTCTTTCAGAGCACCAGAACTAGAAAAAGACACAAAAATATTGAGTGAAAAATCATTGCAAAAAATTACAGAGAGGGGATGAAAAGATATTCTGAAATTTGATTGACCGTGACTTTTTTAAGAAAAAGGTATATTAATACAGGAAAAGAAAGGCATTCACAGTTGGTTATAATCTATATAAAAATGACTAAACAAAAATCAACGCAAAGTACATTCTATTCTCAGATACATTTCTTGATTTTAATAACTAAAATAAAAAAATGGAAAAACCAATTTTTTTTCTGCTCCAGTACAAAACATCATTTTGAGAATGGAGACTCAAATAAGAATGGAATATTACATACCCACTGATTTCTTCAAACAGAGCGGTTCTTTCTTTTGGATTTTTCATGGCAATAGATTCAACTGCTCCTTGAAAAACCAAAAAGTTCTTGGCTTTGACATTGATTCCGAGTTTTTCAAGTTCGGCCAAATATTCTTGAGTGGTCACAGGCTGTAAAAATAATAAAAATTAAGGTCAAGATTTTTTAACTTTCTCAGTTAAGGTGGAGAAATGTGCCAGGAATGCTCTGGAATCACCATGAAAAGGAATTCCACACATACATTACTGGAGCCCATTTTAGATAACTTGCTTTTTTTCTCTGCGTATGGGGAGTACAGAATTCGGTACTCTGCACATACAGCAAAAAAGGACAAGCTATCTGAAACAGACTTAATAGTCAATGCGTTTCATCATTAAATAAATCAACTTCTTTTGAAATCAAAGTTTGAGATTGGTTAACATCCTGTCAAACACAACATGCAGTCGTTACTAGGTTGCTCAAGACCCCTGGATAGTGCTTTAAGGTGTATGTAAATAAGAGGAACTTGAGATTAACATGCTTAGTAACAATGTCAGGGGCCATCATATATGAACCTCTTCATCAGAGGGAAGTTCCTATCGATGGAGGATTTCTGCCGGTCTTCGGTCTTGCCTATTATCTGAGGAATTTGAAACAACCTACAGCTATTAGTAGCATCTAGTGGTGAAATTGCATTAAAAAATGCTATCGATGTGGGAGCTGCTAGAGGAATAAAAAGACAAATGCGCACATATTCTCTGATCGCTGTACGAGAGAAAAAAAATAATAAAATAAAGTAAAACGAAAGAAAGTAACAGTAAGCCTGAGGCTTACCTCTCTGTCAATCTTGCAATCTGATGATGACCCTTGAACAGAGCGAGTGAATCTTTTCTCTCTTCCATCGTCTAACTTAAAAACAGCTGTGACACTGGCACTGAAAGCAAAAAATAACAGAAAAAATTAGCAATTAAAATTTGATGAAAACCGAGCAAATTTTCTCTCATCAAGGAAGTCATTACTTAGTGATGAGTACTCGTCTTCCATGCATTATTAACTAAGCACTAAGTAACATAGAAAAGAGACTCGACATCATATTCATTGACACTAGAATCTTTGCACAATGGTTTCTGTAATACGGCAAGAATGATGTTTCTGTACTTTAAGATGCCTCTACCTCAATCTTGAGTTTGCCCGTGCAAGGGTCTCTTTTCGAAAGGATGGTAGTTATATACAACTAAAGGTGCATTCATGATAGACAACGGGCCTCCACAGAAATTACCCGGTGAGGGTGTTGCGAGTTTGACGATCGTTCTTGAACCTCCGTTGTACAACACTTTTTACCCGGTGAAGTGTTGTAGCGGTTAAACGCTCACCGCAACAGCTCAGCATCTTTTGCGGCTGGTGAATGGAGCGTTGAGGAGGTAAACAAAGTCACGTGACATACTTAGACCTCAGTTGGACAATGGGTGACTCTGCAGGTAATTCACCGAAATAATCTCCGATGTCTATCACGAACACATCTTAAATAATAGGACCAGTTAAAATTTCTAACCTTCGTGCGATTGGCTGCTCAACAGAAGCACCATGGATGAGATCACTTAATCGTTTCACACGCAATGCTGAGGTTTTCTCTCCCATAACAAAACTGACGGCATCCATAAAATTTGATTTACCTAAAACAGAACACAAAGCAGAACTTAAAGAAAGCACTTAATGACAGGGATTAATTTTTTTTTAAAAAAATCTGTTCAACAATATTCTCATATTTTTGAGCTTAGAATTGTAAATCATAAAACAATTAAATTGGGCACTTCATTCAAAATAGCAAAATCACAACCATTAAATCAGGGGTTATTAATTGCTCCAATTTCACAATATTTAGGGGCCCAAAAAGCTTGTGAAGATTTGGCAAAATTCATTTATAAAGTTATTAATGTTAAGATCACGCAATATGTTAATGCTGCTGATGAAGTGAATTGCAACTTTTGAAAAGCTAACAAAGCAACCATCCTGACAATAGAAAGTACCCTTACTACAATCCAAGTCAAATTATGGCATTGAATAAAGATGTATCGTACTACTAATCGACGGCGTGTGTCCGCAATCACATAACTCGTTTGCAGTGTCTGAAAATCTCCCCCTCTAGATTATTTATTTAAAGGAGAACAAATTGACATCATTCTTTGAAGTTTCTGAACAATTTTCTTCGCACAGCGTAGAAAAATGACGGCAGTTTCAAAGAATTGCCGTTGAGTAGTTTTCTGTTTAAGAAATAAAGTATGACAGGAAGTCTGCGACATCCTAAACCGAGTTATGTGATTGCTGACTTACACCGTCGTAATGTGTTTACTTAATCAATAGAACACAATTGCTAGACCTACGACCTATCAGAATCTGATCATCAATACTTGGTTAGGCAACTATTCTACCACCCAAGAAATGTTTGACTTAAGAGAACAGCAATCTTGCTTCTGCAAAGAAAGAATGTCTTTTTCTAAGCAATTGGTGTGTCTGCAGTAAAATTTTAAAAATAGTTTGTCAAATGATAGGTTAGTCATGAACACGACTAGGCGTAGATTAGGACTTGGATCGCCTATCGATTAAATGCCCCAATACTATGACAGAACCTTCCGATAAGGGTCTAATATTACTTCTGTTGTGCTCAAAATGGAGAGTGAATAATCATAATGGTTCTGAAGCATACATAGCATGGCTACTCTCTCTCGGAGTGTCAGAAGCCATCGTTGCTTTCTGTTCACCGTTCTATCAAACATGGAGGTAGGAACGTTTTCCTGATGGGATTAAATGAGTGATGGTTCTGATTTAACTTCTGTTGTACTTAAAAAATCGCACTAATACAGTAGCTTCGATACTCTCTTCCAGAGCATCGGACCCTGATGTCGCTTTCCCTTCTACCGAGCCCGGAAGTCGGGACCCCTAACTGGTAAGTAGCAATGAGTAAAGTTAGGCAAACTACTTAGGCAGAAAAGATCTTGAAAAAGGATAAAATAAAATAAAGGGACTCTTACCGGATCCATTGGGACCAATGACGGCGGTAAAATTCTTCAGAGGTCCCACAGTGAGCTTGCCTCTGTAGGACTTGAAGTTGTCCAACTCTATCAAATGGAGAGAAGGAGCCATTGTAGACGTCTAAATCAGGAACTAGCGAAAGTAAATGCACTAACACACTGGGGAAGAACTAAAGAATATAAACTAAAAGCATTTTCAATTTCGGCTCCATAGCAGATTGATAACAGATCACCCTGTTTACAAATAACAGGCGCGCAACGAACGTCTGTCATGGCGGATACACCCCCCTCCTCCCATCGGCCATCAAACGTACGTACCACAGAAAAGTAGTTCTTTGATATTGCATTTTTGCTTGCTAATAATCTAAACGGTAGTGTCATGGCCACAGATCTACGTTTCAGACTGAATTTAAAATTTATTGAAAGAATAGATGAGAATCGATCTGATATAATTTTGATTGTTCCCTTGAAATAAAATCTGAAATTGGCGGGCTCTTTCCGGCGCCAGATGTGGCGGATGACGACTGCTGAGTGAACTATTTTTTGTTTTTGTGCTTACTACTCAGCACTCAGGCATAGTAATTGGTATCCGTACTTTTTGAAGGCGTTTCTTACCGTGTCGACAGGGAAACTGAGTCTTTGGGAGAATTGAGAAAACTTCATAGATACCTCAGCTTGTGAGCGAGAAAATTTTTTGTGCAGGAAAAAAAACCGAAACAAACGCACGTTTTGCATGAATATTTTTTGAGTGCCTACCTACAAATATTAAATATCATCTCTGAGAATTTCATAAGAAATTATTAATTTTCCAAAAAAAAAAAAAAAAAAAAAAAAAAAAAAGGTGCAGTCAGAGCGGGGATTCTGACATACTGCCATTGAAATCTGAATTTTTCTGGTTTCATTCAATCTTGCATGTTGCTTTTACAGCGCCCTTTGACAAGTCTTTTGGTCAAAACTTCTTATTTAATGACACACAGCAAAATTCACGGAAAGATTTAGTTGTAGCAAGATGTAATCAATTTTACATTACTACCTATCTGATTTTGTTTTGACACGTACCATAGATTCAGTTAATTCTAGGAGGAATATTTTATTTCAGCTTTTAACTTATACATTACAGGTAAGAACAAAAAAACCAAAAAAGATGGAAAAGAGGATATGGTGATTACTACTGACAGCGTAAATCACTTCAAAACTAGGTAGGTACTTAAATCATTTGAAGAATAAGGACTGAACTGATACTCTACTGTGACTAATCTTTGATTTAAATTGAGCTGTAGGTGTAAAAACTGTTTATGCTAAGTATTAAAACCAGTAAACATTCGGAATTATATTGCGCGGCAAGAATTATCATCTTACACAAAAAAGTAATTTTTCGGTACCGAAAAAATAATGGTCAATTTGTATTCAAACTGCACTATAGCAAATATACTTCAACACTTAAAAAAGGGCAAAAAAAAAAAATCAATTTTTTCCAAGGCTTTCTAACTCTCTATACCTAATTGAGAGATTTGTCCACGCCCTAATGAAGTTCTCATTGAGAAACTGATTTGAACCTAAAAATCAGTTGCTAAACTAGAAAAAATCTTTTACCTAAATCTTTTACCTATTGCTCACTTTCAAAAACTATTTATGTAATCCAATCAATTATTTAAAAAAAAAAAAAAAAAAATGTACAGAGGTAGAGATCTTAAAACTAACAAAAATAAGAAAAAATTGGATTTAAAGTAGAATATGTAAATTTGGTCCCATAATACATGAAAAACACAATTTGATCAAAAATAAAACTTGAATTGAACAATTTTTATGAGGGATAATGCACGTAAAAAAATGTAAAACAATTTTATTGACACATTCAAGAGAAACAAGAAGGAGGTAATGTTACGTAAGAGTAATTAATAAAAAACGAAGATACACTATATTGGTTAGATGAGTCACGCAGTAAGCTAAAGAACATTTGATTACAATTGAAAAGATGATGATGATGCAGTAAAAGAGAATTTAAAGAGGAATTTTTCCTTTAACAGGGTGCAACATGGCAGGATTTTAAATTGCTTTGTTTTTTGCTGTTTGTTACATAAATTTTGATTCGCAAAATTGTCAGCTAATTGATGAATCTATTGAATATTTGCAATTTTTGAATTTTCATCCATTTTCAGAAAGACTCAGGGATAAAGTTGACTGACAGTAAATGGCATACTTAGTACTGCTTGATCTGTTTTCGACAGTGTTAAAAAAAACTCAAGATATTATTGGTTTTAATTCTACATGCCGACAGAAATGATGGTAATTCAAACAGTCTACAATCAATAATGGAGAAAAGATAGTTTTTTTTAAAGGCAAATAATGAAAAAAGTATAGCTTGAATTAAGTTTAGTAATTGATCCAAGCACTATAATAAAGCAAAAATTATAGGTAAATACTTTACTGTTAATACCTACTCTTTTTGAGCAGAAATACTTTGACAAAAAACAACTGAGATACTTAGAATTTAAAGAAGAGACTCATTTCAGAGGAATGCAAATAATAAACACAGACTTAATATATGAAGGTCCGTAAAATATTGAGAAGACAACACATTTTATTCTTTTTTATTGAAAAGAATAGTAAAATGCTTAAAATACTTCAGTGACCTTTTTTTTTTCTTTAGAAAAAAGCAAACCAAAAATAGAATAAATGAGGCTGTAAATTTTGGTTTTTGAAACTATATTATACTCCTTGCTCGAAAGTCTATGGGAACCCAAAGTACTAGATAAGAAGTTCGAACTACACTATTGCAAATTGAGCCATCCCTACAAATGAGTCTAGTTGTGCACCAAGTATGCATTTAATGTTACCTACATGAAGTAAGTAAAATGACACAGCATATAAAGTAAAACCTAACTACTTTTTGACATGAGGTTGTTTACACCCCTTGGATACATAGGCTCGAGTAGAGTCTTTATTACAAGAATATTAAAAGAATAGGTTCACTTGATTACACCCCTTGGATACATAGGCTCGAGTAGAGTCTTTATTACAAGAATATTAAAAGAATAGGTTCACTTGATAAAACAAGACAAGTGTGCCAGGGTACCTACATGCAATCCAGCAATTTATTCAGCTGCAAGGATTTTTTTCTACCCTCCATGTATCACTCTTCTGAATGCTAATTCAAGAGGGCTGATTTCAGATTGCATGTCTTGATGATTTCTTTTGGGGCAGTGATGATTCTTCTTGAGAAATTTTAGGCACATATAATGATGTTACTTAAATGCTGAAAGTCAAAAAACATTATGCGAATACTTACCTAACTGGAATTTTTACAGAATATTTTGTGTCATGAAATCACACCATAATTGGAGGAAGAAAGGTGTTGACACAAAAAAAACTGATAAAAAAGAACAGTTAAAAAGCTGTGTTCAGAAAATGATTGAGAGTCAATATTAACAGAATAGTTGAAAAAATAGTGATAAAAAGATTGCCTTGTTTGATAATTAAGTAGGTACCTATGTCCAGATAAGATGTCCTTGTTCACTTGATAATAATACCTACATTAATTGTGGAGAGCGGTGCTGTTGTTTTCAAATGAACTACTTTAATGGTAAAGTAAAACTGGAGAGGTAACTCAGGCAAATCTGTAAAAAAAAGCATAAAACTTAGGATAAATATAAAATAAATATATGCACTATGTTCACATCAGTTTTTGAATGCCAAAATAATATGAAAATTACAATTTTAGTTTCCTCACTTCAGTACTTATGTCACTGCACTTGTTTGAACTCTGGGAAGTTAAGCATTGTTGGGTTGCTAAAAAGAACCTGTTGAATAACTTGAAAATTGATAACTCCAAAAGACATTAAATTCTGGTAAACTATCTCTTACATGCTGAAATTGAGTAAAAAATTAAAGGGACATGCTTTGATTATGAACAGTTTGATCAAAGCAAGCAGCAGAAAGTTAAGTTCCTCCATGAAGGAGTTAAAAAGGAGAATAAAATATTTTAATAAAGCCATAAATAAGTCGGGTGTACGGGCTTTTATTACCTCCGGATAGGTAAGTGAAAATAAGACACTGGTGCCTTACGTTTTTGTGTATAAAAAGGAGATGGGAGTTCACATGTGAGCCATTTCAAGCATGATCTAGAAAATTATGAGAGAACATCAAGGAAGCATTTAACTTACAAGCTAATCATAATCATCGTACAGGCTCATTTCTTGTAACTCAGCATCTGCATCCTCCAACATTTCTTGAAAACTTCTACCATTATACATTTCATCATATTCAGCTTCGGCTTCTGCATCTTCCAACATTTCTTGCATACTTTTACCATTATACATTTCATCATATTCAGCTTCGGCTTCTGCATCTTCCAACATTTCTTGCATACTTTTACCATTATACATTTCATCATATTCAGCTTCGGCTTCTGCATCTTCCAACATTTCTTGCATACTTTTACCATTATACATTTCATCATATTCAGCTTCGGCTTCTGCATCTTCCAACATTTCTTGCATACTTTTACCATTATACATTTCATCATATTCAGCTTCGGCTTCTGCATCTTCCAACATTTCTTGCATACTTTTACCATTATACATTTCATCATATTCAGCTTCGGCTTGACCAGAATAAGTTCTATGATGAGTGGTAAAAGTTTGACCGGCAGGACGTGGGTGCTGAGTGGGAAAAGTTTTGGAGCCCGCAGCTTTTCTTTGCTCCTTATTTCCAAAATTTGGAGGAACAGCAGCGGAGGTACGATTCTGAGTGGCAAAAGTTTGATGAGCAGAAGTTGAGCCCTGAGAAGAAAGGGGTTTTGAGCTTGCAGCCCCTTTACCCTTCTTTTTTCCAAAGCTTGGAGAGGCAGATGTTTGGCACTGATCAGCAGAAGTTCGATTTTCAGCAGTTGACGTAGTTTGACTAGCAGAAATCTGGAAACGCTTACCAACTGTAGCTTGGCCCTGACTAGCTGAATTTTGCTTTGAAACAGCAGACACCTTCGGCAGACCAGCTGAGGCTCTGCCCTGATTGGCAAGAGTCCGGAATTGACTTGCAGAGGTTCCAGGTTGAGAAGGCAAAGTTGCAGAGTTCACTGCTGATTCTGGTTTTTTGGTTCTTGGAACAGAGCTTTGGGCCTTTGATGGCTGCAGTAATGTACGAACCCTTGGAGGAATGTATGGGTTTGGTCCAAACTTTCTTTCATGCCACAAATCCATTGCCAGCGTACCTACGTATCTAGGATTGCCCCCGTTCTCTAAATAAGTATGGATTTGTGGACGAATAGCAGCACTATCTTCCATCATTTCTTTGATAAATCTTAGGGTTTCACTATCATTACCTGCCATTCTAAAGGTATCGTACTCAAATGTTGTTGTATGTGAGAAAAACTCCACAGAAGAACTTAATTCAGACACTGTACTTGAACACAAATTGATAATTTGAGGAACAGAAACTAAATGACACAACAGTAACAGCTCCTGTAAATATTTGCTTACACAGCATCGACAAATCGACAGAGTGTGATAAAATTGTTCGAGGCAGACCGCAGACACACTGGACACTCACGTCTCACGTGACACGTGATTTCTAAACAAAAACAAACCACCTTGCCAGATGCCAGGTATCACGGGCATCATACTCACACAAATGTAGCTCTTCTGTGTATGGCATTTTAGCTTACTTAGAACCTTACCACACGTATCATGCCCCAAATTTGCATTTCAATATAAATTTAAAATTAATTGAGAGAACAAAAATGAAAACCGATATCGTCTCCTTTTGATTATTCGCCTGTGATGAAATCATCTGAAATTGGCGGGTGCCGGCGCCAAATGTCGCGGATGACGACAATGCGTGGAACTATTTTTGTTTGTTTTCTTTATCACATCTTTCGAGCATAGTTATTGGTATCCATTTGTTTTGAAGGCATTTCTTACGAGGTGGAATGGCATCGCACATAATGCGCATATACAAGAGAAAGAAAAAAAGAGAGGGTGATGGCAAGTTTAGTATTTGTATCCACTGACGTCACCAGGTGAACACGAAAACTACCCGAGGTGTCGTGCCCTCGCCCAATAGTATATTTGGTTTTCCGGAAAATTATATTTTAAGCAGATAATACCAACGATCGAAAAATTCACTAATTCCGAGATATTTTCGAGCGAAGCTATGAATAGACGAATCGTGTTAAAATGACGCACACGATGACTGAAAACCCCCCAATCACACGCAGGGTCGAACTGACGCACCTTGAGGGCGCACACCCTTAGCGGCGAATGGGGGCGCACTGTGATCTTTTGTCCAGGGGTATGCGGAAAACACCCCCCCCTCCTCCCTTCTCTCGGAACGGCGCACTTTTTAAAAAATCAAACTCTCTAAGGTGAATTTTGACGCTATTGTTCAGGTACAAAAATCGATTAATTTACAAAGGAAAATTCTGAAATGAACGTAATAATAAAAGTATCGGACGAATTGTGAGATGAACAATGTAAAATCGCCAATCAAAGAAAAGCTATTCGAGGCACCCAAGCACCATTATCTCTGGAAGAAACATGCAGAGTCAAGAGATCCAAAAAATCATGCTTTTGAAAACTGTAGTTGGAAAATGAGGGTCACAAGAAACAAGAAATACTTCAGACCCTGGTCATTAAATATAAACCTTCGACGGGATTCAGACTTTCAGCGATTCTACCTTTTTCTATTTCACTCGAGAGGTTGCTAGACTGTGCGATAAATGCGAATATTTTAATGGATTTTGAATTGGGGGAAAAAGTGCTTAAAAATGCAACTTTAGTTGGCAACAATAGAGTCCGGGAGGGAGAGAGGCTGTCTTTCATGGGGCGAAAAACCCATGATTTGCCGGAAATGTCATTTTAACCAATTGATTCCGTTTGAAGATCATATTGTATACTGGGGGAAGCTTTTTAAATACCTAATTGTAAAGGCGACCAAAGATGGACTATACAGAAACTTGGAAAAGGAAAAAGGGAAAGGAAATGAAATGAAATGAGGCTATAATTACTAATATGCAATCAGAGAGAATAAAACAAAACCATCAGAGAAATTTCATGTGCGATGAAAGTATACCTAAGTAAAAAACACGAGTGGGCTCATTGCGATTCGGAACTCGAACTATACTATCGTTGAGCAGTTTTTAGACCCCTACGCCACCGATAATCTTCTTAAGAGGTAAAGATGAACTTTTGTTACTTAAACGAGTCAAATCGCGGAAGGAGATCCATGGATTGTCTTTTTCCGCCACCCGAAGGGATGACGTCCCAGTCAAATGCGTTTTTGAAGAATTGATCGATCCCCATCATCGCTTCATGTCCACACATCTATTCATGTGCAAATGAAGGCACGCTCCGGCAACAAGGTTCTGTGACGAAATCAATTCATGTGCAAATAATGGCACGCTCCGGCAACAATGTTCTGTGACGAAATCATTTTTGCCTTCAGAGTCTCCAAAATGTGTACATCTTAGTGATCAAATGCCGAATCACTGAGAAAAATGGCTCGCGGAGCGAGCCGAATGTCACTCGCGTAGCGAGTGATCGGGGGTCCAGGGGGCGCAGCCCCTTGGCTGGCCGTGACGGACGCGCAAAGCGCGTCCAGAACGGCTAGTATTGTATAAATAACTAATACAATACATTTTAAATTTAATTTTTTAAATATTTAAACAAAGTGGGAACAATGAATATTAGGGCAAGATTAAGGGGGTGGCCACATGGGCCGCGGCCCATGGCGGCAAATTTAGGGGGCGGCAAATTTTGCAATTTTTTTAAATGTAGGTATAAAAATAGTGTATTTACTTCGAGAAAATACACTAAAAATGGGATTCAGGAAAAAAAAAATTATCAATGAGAAGAGGGGCCAAAATCTCCCTTTCCTGAGAGTATAGGAATTTCTAATTTTGTTGACAGCATTAGTCGAATTAAGAGAGGGACTAAACACGCAATTCGGCCTGGTGCTCAGCGCAGAGAGGCATGATGATAAGGACTTGAGATGAAAAGGAGAAGCCCTCGGCGCGGCGGTCGGCATGTAACACATATTAGCGCCTACAAGAATGCATGAATACTTCACGCATTGCGTCAGACACAGTGCGGTCAGCAGCGGTCGGCGTGAAACGCATAGCGCCTACAAGACTGTAGGAATACTTCCCGCATTGCGCCAAATACAGTGCGGTCAGCGCGGAGCGGCGGCGGAAGTTAAAATTATTAAACCACATATGTGTTTGTTCTTTCATAATTTTTTCGTTCATTTCTTATGAATGGAAGGCCTTGTCCACACAGAGATAGTTTTACGAAACTTAACTTTCTCGCAAAGTTCCGTGAACTTTCGCTAGTAGTGTTGACAGGACTTTCACAAAAAATGTGTCTAACACGAGTGAACGCGTTTTATGCACCCCGCTACCTCCGGCACGTTCACTTGACGGTTTTATTGATGTTCAAAACGAATGAGAAGGGGGCGGCAAAATACAGGCGGCCCATGGGCGGCAAGTTGGTAAATCCGGCCCTGATGAATATACAAACTACATAGCTGAAGAAAAGAAAAATGAGACAAGGGGACAATATACAGATTACACTTTCCGCTATAACTCCTATTAAATCTTCTCCCGTTTACTTATAATTTTTAGGCATTTTTTTCTTTACTTATTTTCTTTTCTCCTTGCTTTTTATTTATTATTCTTTTCTTTTTTCTCTTCTTCTTTTTTCCTTTTTCTTCTTTTTTTCTTTTTTTTTCTTTTGTTCTTTTCTTCATTTTCTTCATTACCATTCTAGCAGCCGGAAGAGGGGCGCATCTGCCATTGGCAGATTGGCCTTATGGTCAGTCCGACCCTGATCACACGAACATAATTTCCTCTAGGCTTCTCAGTTAACAGAGAAATACATCACGAACAAAATAAGCGATATTCGATATAAACTGACTTATAGGCTTTTCCAAACGATAGATTTGGCATTCGGATAATGCGTGGAGCATAAAACAATGGAATAATATTCAAATTTGGGTTCGGACCCAACATGCGACTAATTTTATTTCGCAGGGGGCCGCGTAACCGGGTTGCTTGCACTCGATTTTGCGGGTCTTTGCGATCTGCTCACGGTTTCCGCGATAGCGGAAAGATATGCAATGCAAATCGGTCGACAATTTAGACACTCCTGCCGCACAGATTTGTATCGCAGAATCGACTGAAATGCATTCCATTAAACAAAATCAGCTTTTGAATAATGCACTGATGAGCTTAAACCAATGGAAAAATATCCGAAAGTGATCCAGGGTGCAACATGCAACTATTTTTAACTCCGGGTTGCATACGCTCGAGAAAAACACTGGATAGTCGCACCAGTACCCTACCTTGAGAGCCGTACCTATATCGCGAGCGCGCGCAGGTTGTAGGCAGATCTCAGATCTCGCCTGCAAAATCTAGCGTATGCAACCCGGCCTACCGCGGAGTTAAAATAGTTGCATGCTGCGCTCGAACCCAACTTCAAATATTCTCCTGTTGTTTTCGGAAGTGTTTTGAGTTAAAAGAGCGTTCCATCATCTACGACACTACAAAAAAGGCTCAGATGTTTTGGAAATGCTAGCTATAAACACTTTATTAGTTCATTCACCTGAACCGAGAACTAATAGAGGTGAACGTGACATGAAGCAAATCGACGGCGTAGGTCTGCAATCACTCATCTCGTTTGCGGTGTCTGAAAATCTCCGCCTCTATGTTATTTTTTTAAAGGAGAACAAATTGACATCATTCCTTGAAATTTACGCAGAATTTTCTTCGCGAAGAGAAGAAAAATCACGGCAGTTTTAAAGAATTGCCGTTGAGTAGTTTTCCGTTTGAAACAGAAAGTATGACAGGAAGTCTGCGACGTCGCAAACCGAGTTATGTGATTGCCGACTTATACACCGTCGAAATGCAAACTTGCAATTCGAATGTGCGGATTTTAAATAAAATCTATGAGGCAGATGGTGGATTAAGATTTACTGCGGTACTGTAGATGAAGTCCATTCTGCGCAAAGGAAGAGAGTTTTAAATACAGAGGCAGAAAAGGAAAACGTATTTGAAGTAAAATTTAAAAATCTAGGTAATGGTGGTAATTTTAATTTATCACAGTTCCTACTTACGGAGAATGAAATGCCGTGAATATTGACCTGGAAAAGTTTGCTTGCCGTGCAGCTTCTTACAATTTACTTTTCCTTCACTTGAGAGGGTAGGCAATATGCGCTCCCAAGAGTTTGAATAGTGGTATCAGAATCTTCGGTCTTGTTTAAACGTGTTACCAGGGCTTTTACCCTTCTTCCTTCCTCTCCTTTTTAAAAACCTAAAGGGAAAAAAGAAAAACGTTGCAGCCGAAAAAAAAAATTTGAAAAATTTATTTTGAGCTGAAAGTGGGGATAAAATTTGGGCCATGCCTTTATAATAAGTCTGGTCCTGATATCCCTCTAGACAGTTCTCATAATTTATAAGATTAAATAATCCTAATTAAAATTGCACCTTCAGACACTATACATACATAGATTCATTAGAACCTCTTTACTTCTCCCTTTAAACCGAACGTGCCACTCGAATTGTTTTCATCGACTTCAAAAGCTAGGTTCTGGGACAATTCGAAAACAAAAACGTTTCTTTCCGGTTAGCGAGCTGATAAATGGAATAACTCTCAACAGGTACAATTTTATTGGATCTGAAAAAATAACGAAATTGTCAATAAGATTAGATTTGTATTAGCAACATCACGGCTGGAAAGGTGCGCCAATATTGTGGTGCAGGGCGATGTGCAAAACACACAAGGATGACCTTAGTATAAAACGTCTCTGATTGCGACAATGCAAATCTTCGCTCATTTTTTATTTTTATAAAGAAGAAAATTAATACAAATCATTTCGGAATTATTTTCTCCTTCCTCAAATATTCACAAGACATTTTGAGGAGATATTTGACTAGTTTTTTTTTTTTTTTTAAATAAATTAGACAAAGTTATATGATTGCTAACGTTGCGATGACGGTAGTATTTTTCGATTTTAGCCATTGACAATCGGGCACACGTGAAAGTCTTACAAAATGAACTCACGTTCCTACATTTTTGATGCAGAGATCGCTAGTAGCATTTTGAAAATATGTAAAGGATATCACCTACTGGATTAAAGAGTCCATTTCAGGAATATCATGAGTTGTTCCTGAGTTTGGATTTTTTTGCTCATACCATTTTTCCGCGAAACACCTGGGTGTAACGAAAGGGGTACCTATATAATATGTTTGCCTATAGCACAGTACACTTGAATAAAAGTCAACAAAACCTGTTGAATAAACAATATGCCATAGATAACGCGCATAGTGCGGTAAACAGTACTTGCAGTATATTTTTGAAGCGCGCTTTGAGCATCTGAGATAGTCGCTCCATTGTTATTAAGTTGTGGACGAAGCCTGCCTAAAAATGCTTAAATTTGGAGCTCTTATACTTTTACTTGTAAGTAATATTTTTACGAAGTGTCTGTTAAATCCTTACAATTTTTACTATTTTTCTGTGAATTTTTTTAAATCCCTTTTCAGTCGTGCATCATAGTAAAACTTAAATTTACGGGTAGCAGCAGATTTTTAATACTGTTTGTAGGATAAACTAAGAGATCGCAAAAAAAAAAAAAAAAAAAAAAAAAAAAAGGAGGCAAACCAATGGGTCACCATTAATATCACCTGAAATTCGTGCTTCAAGCTGAGTAGGGATCATTGCGTCAAATTTCAATGGAGTAAATCAATATGATCACTGTATAGCTTTCATATAAAAAGCATACAATTATGCAAAAAATTAATCGTATATTTTAAATTAAAAATTTTTTGATCGGAATTAGCACTTTGAGTTGAGGGCTTTTTTCTACTTTGTCGACTGCCATTAAATTGAAATAAGCAGGAATTTGTACTGAGCAGGTAACTGCATAAAGAATGCAACTGCGATCAACTCAATACATACATACACACGTTTTGCCGTAGGAAAAGAGGGATAGAAAATGCTACGCCTATGCTGTGCTGTGATCGAACTCTGGAGTAGGTATGTGATGTGGTATCACGCGAAAATGAAGGAAAATGTTAGCTTTCCACCTGTCTCAAATTATTGACGTTCATGATCATGAGTAAAATCATTCTGCTTGCATCGTGAAATGCGGAATCCGAGACCATTGACGAGTGCAATGGCGAGTGCAATGGCGAGTGCAATGGCGAGTGCAATAGCACGGCAGCTGAATTTCCTGCAGGGGACCCTATGTCATTTTATTTTAGGAAATGTCATTTCCTCCTCTACCCCCTATTTTCTTTCCCCTCACCCCGATGACGGCGTCTACCACCCTGGTGTCGTTCAGATGTTTCTGGCTATTTCGAGCTTATAACGTCTTCGGGAAACTCGTTAATAACATAATCGGCATATCTTCTGACAACGTCATCAGTGCATTTGTCGATGACGTCATTGACACACCTGTTGACGACGTTATCAACACAACCGTTGAAAACTTCATGAGCACTGAAAAAAGATGACTTGAATTTGCTGTCAAGAGGATTTCCTCTTAAACTAAGAATAAAACTGCTTGAATAATGCGCGATTCTGCGTGACACAAGCTCAAGCACCTTTGATTTCGATGTAAGAACATTTTCTCCTTGATTCAAGAGATTGTTTTCTTGGTGGCAAATTCAAGAATCTTTTTGCTCATATTAAGTCACTATTTTACCATAGCAAGACACCCGACGATGACATGCCCAAGGGATCCCATTGATGACGACACCCGTCGATGACGGCATCTGTACACACGCATTGATGACGTCATCGGTGCACCCGTTGGTGACCTCATCGGTGCATTCGTTGATTGCGTTTCGAATTCTTCATTTTCCGGCGCATACACTGAAAAAAAAGAGCACGAGGTTGTTGGATGATATGGACATTTCCAATTAATTGTGGTAGACCATGCATTGATGACGTCACTAGTGCACCCGTTGATAAAGTCACCGTTGCACCCGTTGATGACGTCATCATTGCACCCGTTGATGACGTCGTAGATGCACACGTTGATGACCTAATCGGTACACCCGTTGAATACACCATCATCAAAACAGCATTTGTTTCGGATTCTTCGTTTCCCGGTGCATGCACTGAAAAAAAAGAGCACGAGGTTGTTGGATGATATGGACATTTCCAATTAATTGTGGTAGACCATGCATTGATGACGTCACTAGTGCACCCGTTGATAAAGTCACCGTTGCACCCGTTGATGACGTCATCATTGCACCCGTTGATGACGTCGTAGATGCACACGTTGATGACCTAATCGGTACACCCGTTGATTACACCATCATCAAAACAGCATTTGTTTCGGATTCTTCGTTTCCCGGTGCATGCACTGAAAAAAAAGAGCACGAGGTTGTTGGATGATATGGACATTTCCAATTAATTGTGGTAGACCATGCATTGATGACGTCACTAGTGCACCCGTTGATAAAGTCACCGTTGCACCCGTTGATGACGTCATCATTGCACCCGTTGATGACGTCGTAGATGCACACGTTGATGACCTAATCGGTACACCCGTTGATTACACCATCATCAAAACAGCATTTGTTTCGGATTCTTCGTTTCCCGGTGCATGCACTGAAAAAAAAGAGCACGAGGTTGTTGGATGATATGGACATTTCCAATTAATTGTGGTAGGACCCCAATCAAACATGGTAGCATCCTAATGAGTTAGACTGCCCTAACTTGAGTTGCAGTACTATCACAATTAAATGGAAATGTCCATATCATCCAACAAATATGTCATAGGGGATAACCCCTTACACTTTTTTTCCCGTGCGTAACTTCGCTTTCACAAATGGAGATATTGCATGTGTGAGGAATTTGCAATTTGACTGCTGTTTATCATGTAAAAGTTCGCAAGAAATACGATGGTGCCACTGGTTTTCTCTGAAATCATCTCCCAAGCTTAAAAAAATCTCTCAAAGTGAGGTCAAAATGGAGGGGATATCCCGCCCTACCCTGAGAGTCCACCTCTACATCAAAACAAACTCTCCATGCAAAGATAGGGAGCAAATACATTAGCAGGGTTGCCGTGTTTTCAGTTTTGGAGTCCCCAAATGAAGTGGCAGCCCTGTCAATGTATTTGCTCCCTATCTTTGCATGGAGAGTTTGTTTTGATGTAGAGGTGGACTCTCAGGGTAGGGCGGGACATTCCCTCCATTTTGGCCTCACTTTGAGAGCTTTTTTTGCGCTTGGGAGTTGATTTCAGGGAAAACCAGTGGCACCATCGTGTTTCTCGCGAACTTCTACATGAGAAACAACATTCAAATCGCAAATCCCTCACACATGCAACATCTCCATTCTTTACATGACTTTTCAAGGGGATCGCGGTCTGCGATGGAAACCTGGGCAGCGGTCGATTGATGGCACCACATCCGCCAACAGCAACGGGGCCGACTCCGGAAGTCCCGCCGCCGCCCCCCGCGGGAGGGGCACGGCCGCCCCCGCAGGAACCGCCCCGGGCGACGCCGCAAGTGACCGAGGAGCTGCGTCAGAACCTCATCCTCAAATACGTCGGGTCCCTGTACAACCGGCTGTCCCAGTACCTCCCTCAGATGGCGTTCCAAAAAGACGGAGAGATAATTGATTACATGGTCGTCAGCGTCCTCAGCCTTCGCGAGGAGCTCAGGTCAATGAAACAGAGCATGGAGGCCGTGCGCAGATCCGTCGGCGGACCCCCCGCCTCCGCCTCCTTCTTCAATAATTTCAGATTTTTCAAAAAGTAATCCTCGTCTAGTCATGGATTAACTCCACCTAACATACTGTCCCGTCTTCGTGATGGACACCTTTGGGCTGACTATAAAACCAATAACTGATATCGGTGCTGACGGTGAAACTTACAAGTGGCTCGGCTGCGGAGTCTCAATATTTCATGTATTTATATTTTATTTCTCTCTAATTTAACCTCCAATTTGATGTATTACAATAAAAAGAACCACAAAGCTCCACGCAATGTAGTGTTTTTTTTATTCTGCCTATTTTTTAAAATGGAGAATTTGCAGGTGTCTGAAATTTGATGAATTTTATGTTTAAGTGGAAATTCGTGAGTGAACGGATAGTCTTGGTTCATAAATTGAGCAATATTTGAAGGAGATGAGACAAAATGATCCAACCTGCCAAAATACATGTGTTGGAATGGGAAATGCCGCCAGATGACGTCACTAGGCGGCGCATTTTCTAACTTTTAAATCAATTTTTAAACTATTTCCCATTACGGAAAAAAATTACAAAAAATACTGCGGTATCAGCTCTTTATGCACTCTTAGATGAACCAATAAAAAATTTGCGTGCAAATTCTCCATTACCTCAAAGAGTAATTTACTTTCGGTGTGACTATATTAATTGTGAAATCATGAGAGAGGATAAAAGACGTGTAAAAATGATAATTCACCACTATGATAGCCCTAGCGCTATGATATATTGATGTAATGTAACCACCAAGTTATGTGTCTTAATTTGGGACAATACAATTCTCCTGTGATATTTTACTAGTGCAAAGAGCGAGCCATAACATCGCATTTGCCAAAACATTGATCTGATTTTTCTTTGTTCTCTAAAGAATTTTCCCTGAAAATTTGTGGGAAAAAATGAAGAGACATTTTTGAGCGGATATTTCCATACTGCCGTGCTAGGAAGAATGCCGTATGAGCCTCCGGACGTTGCCAGATTTCCTTGATAAAAAGCGAATTTACTGGGAAAATTATGAATATTTTTGTACCAAATCAGACAATTTTTTACACAATTTCATCTAAACCATCTGAGAGCAAAAAGGGAAAATATGAATAAATTTCGCCAAAAATGCATGTGTTATCAAGGGAAATTTGGCAACTCTCAAACACTCATACGACGTTCTTCCTCAGCACGGCAGCATGTACACCAAAATTTCGATCCATCATCGTTTGGTAGTTTCATCATTGATTTGCCATCGGGTAAAAAGAGAAGTAAGGAATTTTTGCAATATGGAGAAAATTTGTACTTTGACGTCATCCGACCGTGGCAATGCAAATTCAGCGCAAGCCGCGTCTGCTTGAATAAATACGGGTGTTATTTTAGTGACGTCATCCTCATTACTCATTTACGAACATTTCGACGGTGAAACTACCAAACCACGTATCTCGGTTTGCGACGTCGCAGACTTCCTGTCATACTTTATTTTTTAAATGAAAAACTACTTAACATCCAGTCTTGAAAATTTCTGTGATTTTTCCTCTTTGTGCGGAGAAAATTCCGTGAAAATTTCAAGGAATGATATTGATTTGGTCTACTTAAAAAAAATAAAATGTGAGCGTAGATTTTTAAACACCGCAAACGAGATACGTGGTTTGGTAGTTTCACCGTCGATTTGCGCAGTGAGGTCGAAAATCAGGAGCGTGATTTATCGACGAATTTTGATATCCTCCGCCACTGTCTTTTTTTATATTGTATATTGTATGTACAAGTGCGAAGTGCTTAGCGAGTTTAGTGAACTATTAACATACTAGGATTAAAAGATGGGTATTAGTGAATTGGTCGAATGTTTGAAGCCGCGATTTTATGCTTGCAGCCTCTACCGAATGAATGAAAGACCAGCTGAATTTAACGTATTTATATTTTGAGTAAAAGAATTTTAGTTTCGAATGAAGGGATGAGAGGCAGAGGGGCTTGCTTAGTCGTATTGCAACATTGAGCGCATTTTCGTTTGATTTCTCTTGGAAAGTTTTATTAATTCTGTGATTTGACAAAAATGTCAAAAATTTTAAATGTAAATCATATGTACGCTAATTGATAAAGAAGTAAGTTGTGTATTACAAATCTTTGTAGGTAATGTTGCAATGCAGTTAAAAAATTCTATCTCTCACCCCCTCAATTATTAGCTATCGGATTCAAAACTAGGTTTTATTTATGATGAATTTTTTTTTTTTTTTTTTTTTTTTAATACCCCAAATTGCTTTTTTTACACCAGAGTGAAAAATTTGTGGCCACTTTTGCATGACTCCAACACATCATTATTCATGAATGTGCAAAATATGGTTTTTTTTTTTACCCCAAATTGCTTTTTTTACACTAGAGTGAATAATTTGTGGCCTCTTTTGCATGACTCCATCACATACAGTTAGCCAACAGACAGTCTAGTCAACACCACCATCATTTTCCCCATGAAGATCACACGTACTTCCTCAGTTCAACGGCAATGGTGGTGGTTATTTTCGTGTAATCTTTCGAATCCTCCACACATAAGATCAGATAAAGCTGAGGAGGATGCCTCAAAGTGGAGCTAGTGGTGGAGCAGCTGCCCCAACCCACAAGAGCAGAGCTTGCAATTGGTAGTCGAACAAGCTCCTCCTTTGGGCGGTCCCTCTCTCTCGCTTCGTCGCGTCTCGTTTCTCTCCGAACGGACGAGAGGACGGGGGAAAAGTGGATATTCAGGGAGCGGTTCGCTTGCCACATCCCCTTATAAAATACCAAAAAAATGTTGCTTTTAAAACGTTTTACTATAAGCCTCAATGGCATGAATTAATTTTGGATCTCGCATTCTGGGCAATTGGTACTAGTCTACTTTGTATAGCTTGCATGAAAATCACAGGGTATGGCCGAATATTTTTCAAAGTTTTAAATTTTCGGAAATCAGTTATTCAAAAAAAGAAAAAATAAAAATTGCAAAATCATGCCACGGTGGAAAATCCAATTTTTAGAAACCCCAAAAAAAGTTGTTATGGATTCGTAACGCTATGCCATAGACGGTTGAACTTCAAAACATAATTTTTTTTTTCAGAAAAAAAAGTGTTTAACAGATAATAGAAAAAGAAAACAACTAGGGACTCCTTCTAGCTCTGGAAAACCTTTTTAAAATGTAAAATATTTATTTTAATACCGGCTCCCAAAATGAATATCTATTTTAGAACTAATTTTAATCCATACTAAAAAAAATTCAAATGTAAAAAAAAATCCGATGATTATTTTAAAAATGTCTCTTAAAAAAGGTTTTAAATTGTACTCTCTCGTTTCTCGCAAAGAATCGTTTGCAAAACCCTCTAAAAATGACTTTGCCGCATATTTCAAAACTGAAAATATGTTTCTATAAATTATCTCCTCACGCGTTTTAAAGTTGTTTCCAAAATTGATAGTTTTTTTCTCTGTTAAAAAGAAAGAAAAGAAATATCCTAGAAACATTTTCCTTGATTCTCAAAGGTATTTTTAAAACATATTTTAGCGTCAATATGCTATTGGGTCGATACCGTTTGTTCGTATCGTGTATTTTAAAAGAATAATATTGCCTTCCTTTTGTTCCTGTTTCATGAGGTGTCACTATCATCATGTAGACATCTTTGCTTCGTCTTCCTGCGTGCGCACCACGCACCGTGTTATTTTTGACACTCACAGTCTTGCACAGGACATCTCCACCATACGCTGGAGGGAATAGGGGGATACCTATTTCAGGAGCGAATACATTTAGCCAATAACAAGAAGCGAAGACTCACTGAATGAAATCTTTTCGTTTCCTTCAAAGCTCTATTTCCTTGGTTAAAAAACAATTGAAAGATGTTTTAGATATCAACAAAATTCAATGAAATATTTCATACAATGCATGTGACGGACACGAGAAGGCGAAACTGGGGATGGGGGCGGCGGCATCGTATTGAAACTTTTGAAATAGACGTCACAAACAAGTTTTCACTCAACTTCAAGATTAATTTGCCGCATTAATTATATAGTTTGGATCGATGCCGATGAATGTATAGAGGCCGACATTTTAATATGCTCCTTGTAACTTCATTGGCAAGAAAATCCTTAAAATTACCTGGAGTTTAGAGATTTCTCAAAAGGAAGTACACCATAGGAAACATTATTTTCACATAAAAACTCTCAGGGAAGTTTAGTGTCACGGTGGTTTCAAGGTGGGTCATAAATTTCGGCCAAAATAAAATATGGCTAGTTTGCTGTAAATGAGCTATAGTATTTTGGAATTTTATAGCAAAGAGATCTTTCGGTACATTTAAATCTTGATTGGGATGCTGAAATCATCCACAGTATTTTTAAAGAAGTGGAAAACTGAAGAAATTCACCAATGAGGAGGGATAGAAAGCGATATTTAAGGGAAAATTCTGAAGTTTAAAACAGAGATTATAAGCGTTAGGTGAAGAGAAAAATGTGTGGGGGACAGGAGTCTTTTTACCCTTAAGGTCTACTGGTATTGAAATACCATACAGAATTACAGCTCGTCACACGAAATCACAATTCATCAACTTCAGGTTCGCCTTTAATTTCACCGCATATGCAAAAATGATCAAACACGCTGGGGAGCGCAACTAAATATCTGTTCGAGAAAAAAGAACAAAAAAAAAGAAAAGAAAAATAAATACACATACACCTTGGTTCATGAACTTCGATGACGCCAATGAACAATGCATAAACCTAGTGGTAGATATTTCTCCCGAATCTGAGCGACACCTCATTGGTAGCATATAGCAGAGCACGCTTCGCGTCATCGCGCCTTCAATTTTTCAGATGCAGCACGGACGTCCATCAAGTACGAATAGTTGTATCACTGCGCCGTCGTAAACGCGCATCATTTCCCTCGCTTCATTTCCACATTGTGTTCATTTGCGTTTGTCTTATTCGTAATGGTGCAAAATGGGTTGAATGGAACAAAAACTCATTCACTTGAAAGATTCTCTCAAGAATAACATGTCGTGAACTTCAGAAAGAAAAAAAATAATCGAAATCAAAGAGAATTTTTTTTTTTTAATTTAAAAACAAAACATTTTTTAACCAATGTTTTCCAGTAAATTTTGGTAGCATTTTCATCCTTACTTTATGATGGTATCCGTCGCAATGATTTTCTACGACAAATATACAATTTTTCGGCTTCGGGAGATTATTTGGGCACCCCTGCCGGTTGCCCTCACAATGGGAGTCATTCAAAGCCGTACTCACGGCTCACGGCAGGGTGACTAGCCTGTCTTTCAGCTCCCGAACGTTTTCAATTAGACAGGCAATGGATGCCAGTGACTGACTCATCTGTCGCATCGCGTCGCGGGCAATGTCGCGAAGTCGACTTTTCCCATTTTCTCTTTTGTCCGACACTCAATAGCCACCATCTTGCACTTTTGGGACCCGATTTCAATGCGACCAAGTTTTACTTTCCGCTGATGGAACTCGCCACAACAATGATGACTAATTAAAAAGCTCTGAACTTTTCTCGCACGGAGACAGTATTAACAGCTATACTGCCGTGCTAAGGAAAAGCGCCGTGTGAACATTCGATAGTTGCCAAATTTCCTTTGATAAAACATTAATTTTTGAGTATAGTTATGAGTACTTTTCGTGGAAATTTTCAGATATTTAAGATCAAATTGCGAACAAAATTCTCTTGAAAATTCGGAGAAAAACATTGATAAGTGTCATGGAAAATTTCGGTTTTATTAAAGGAAACTTGGCAACGTCTGGAGGCTCATTCGGCGTTTTTCCTTAGCACGGCAGTATATTACCCAGGGAATTGATCTGCATGGGATTCTTATATCGATGGCCATTATGTTGTCACCACTTATTCCTCCTTCTCGCACGATGAATTTGAACTCTTCCTCTTTCTAATTTGAAATGATACAATGCTCTGCGTTCTGACTGGAGCCGAGGATGTCCGAGGGGGAATAGGTGGGGGGGGGGGGTAGTGATTCAGACCCTCTATGAGGTTTAAGATTTATACTTTAAGAACTTATTGAACCTAATGAGGTAGAGGAGCAATGGTTATTGTAAATGAAATTGCACATCATGAAACACAAATAGCGAAATAGTGCAAATCATCGTCTCCGGCGGCTAAATTGCATGATTTCGATGAAGTATGCGAAAAGGCTTAAAACAATGTTTATCGAAAATCTGTTTTTTTTGTGCCTAATTCTCAGTTTCTTAGGATGCCATACGTGCAATAAAATGATGCATAATTTAGAATATGAGAATGCATTCTTATTCTCAGAAAACAAAGTCATACTCCGGAGAGAGCCTTTTTGTTTAGACCTACCAGAAATTGCCCAATATAAGATCAACGCAAAGGTAAGAAAGTTTGCTCATCATGGAGAAAAAAATGAAACAAAAATGCGAGGATCCAAATGGCAGATGCCATCTTGGATCCTCGCAGTAAAGCTAGCTGCTGGTGCCATGGGCCGGGGATGAAGTGATAAGTGCCAGGACGGTCAAAACGCCTTCACTTACGTGCGCATACAACACGGACATCAAAGGAGCTCGAACAGTTGCATCCAGTCGTTACAATAAAATTCATTTGGGATCCGTCGCATGCGAATGTGACACTATAAGCTTTGATTGTTTCTCCTCCACCTTAACTCAATTTCAGTGTTGCCTTTGGTACCGATCATTACTGATTTTTATCGCGACATTGTCAATTTTCCGAGAAATTCATTTTGTAAATGTATTACAACGTTGTCGGCCCTCGATCCCGCAAAATAATTAGGTATCTGATCATGATATGTTGAGTTTCCTTTGACCTACTTCAATAAGTCGCCCTTTATTTGATTTTTTTTTGTTTGTTTTTCCTAGGGAAATGTAATTTTGATGTTAAAAAGCGAAATTTTCAAAGAACAATCCTGATGAATGTCACGGAAATTGGAACAAAAAAATGACCATTCGTCTTTTGACAAAATAAAATACTATATGAAATCTGTAACATCACAGGCCTAAACTACACCGCGTGTATGATTTCCTGGGTGCGCAATGGCGAAACTGTAGCACAATAAAATATGGTAAATATATCAGTGAGAATTAAGTTATGTTATGTTCTTCCCCTCCTGAAATGCGTCTGGTTCTATCATTAAATACAACAAAACAGGCGACTACATTATCGTCTATGGAAGAAGCTCCTTAAAGTCCGTAAAAATGTTACTGTCTCGTCAAGATGCTGGATCAAGGCACTCGGTATCAAATCTTTGATCATCCTCTCATGTTTTGAACACGCAAAGGCCAACCAAAAAGGGCCTTTACTTCATTTTCGAACGTCCAACGCGGTGAGGTACACCCTCACCTCAGGCGGCTATCATAGCATATTTACGCAGTCTGAGAACCTGACATAGAGATTACTGTGTTAAAGAATTACATACAACGTATGCGCCGTCAGACGTTGCCAAATTTCCTTTATAAAGCAAGAACTTTCTGGGATATTTGAGTTTATTCTTCTTCCGATTTTTCAGTGAATTGTTTTAGCAGTTTGATCTAGATTATTCGAAAATGTCAAAGACAAATTGACGTATTTCTGCCAAACTACAGGCTCTGAAGCTATAGACAAGTGAGGAAGATGGGATGTGCTCCATTATTAATGATGACAAAAATTGCGAGTTAGACGGAATAGCTGAGCACGATTCGG
Organism: Bemisia tabaci; assembly: GCF_918797505.1. Lineage (NCBI taxonomy): Eukaryota > Metazoa > Arthropoda > Insecta > Hemiptera > Aleyrodidae > Bemisia > Bemisia tabaci. Next base: position 40,312,562 of record NC_092797.1, on the reverse strand, counting down.
CTAATCAACCCTTTAGATTTTTATTCGCATATGGGCCTCTACACTTTGTAATAATTTCATAAATAGACTCAATAAACAAAGTGAAAAAGATAAAAGATGAGTTCGTATAAGATAGAATGTTAAAGTGGGCGTTATTTCCTTTGGAGAAATGGAAAAGCGGGATTTTACATTCTGTAGGACGGAACTATGTGCCAACTGTATGCTATAACTCATAAGCCGTGGGCATGTGACAAGAGTGTCGTGGACAGGGCTCATGAATTAATGATTCTGGGCTTCGTCGCTTTGGTCGTCGCTGCTGACGTCACCGGCGCTTTATAATACCATTTATTCTTAAATGAGAAAAAAACACCGAGAAAAGAACCTCGCGGTTTTATGAACCGAATGTACGGTGTTCAATATCGGCTGTATTGTTCTGTTCGTGTATCCGCGCTCTCGGTTCATGCAACCGTGCATTCACACCAACGAAAAAGCCAGGTTGTATGGACCGAAGAATACGGTTCCCAGAACCGAACAATACGGCCGATATTGAACACCGTACATTCGGTTCATTACATCGAACTTTTTTTCTCCGTGCAGTTCTCGACTAACGAGCACGCCTCTTCTTTTCCACCTGTCTCTGGTTCCGTTTGGCAGAGATACGTCCAAATACTCATAATCTGCCTGAAAATGAATTATTTAACTTTGGCGTGGCGTGCTTTGCAATATATCGATTTCTATGCCATTTAAACCGATGGAAAAGGATCGATAAACAGGGTGTTCGCAGCGAACACCTTAATAATCGATTCTTTACTATAGGTTTAAATGGTGTAACAATCAATAAATCGCAATGGAGATGTTGCATATGTGAGGAATTTGCGATTTGACTGTTGATTCTTGTGTAAAAGTTCGCGAGAAACACGATGGTGCCACTGGTTTTCTCTGAAATCATCTCCCAAGCTCAAAAAAAGCTCTCAAGATGAGGCCAAAATGGAGGGGATATCCCACGCTATCCTGAGAGTCCACCTCTACATCAAAACAAACTCTCCATGCAAAGATAGGGCACAAATACATTAGCAGGGTGGCCGTGTTTTCAGTTTTACAGTCCCCAATAAAGTGGCAGCCCTGTCAATGTATTTGCTCCCTATCTTTGCATGGAGAGTTTGTTTTGATGTAGAGGTGGACTCTCAGGTGGCGAGATATCCCCTCCATTTTGGCCTCTCTTTGAGAGCTTTTTTTGCGCTTGGGAGTTGATTTCAGAGAAAACCAGTGGCACCATCGTATTTCTCGCGAACTTTTACTCAAGAATCAACAGTCAAATCGCAAATTCCTCACACATGCAACATCTCCATTCACGCCACGCCACTGTTATTTAACTTTGGCAACATTCGAATGTCCATACAGTGTTTTTCCTTGACGCGGCAGAACACTTATCCTGACATATTCCTCGCATCATGCAGCACGATGGGCGGGGGAAGGGAAGGGGGGGGGCGTGAAAAATAATGATCGGAAAAACAGTGAATAAATAAGGATGAAAATGAGCCGGTGGATCCTGTCATGAATGAGAGTGAGAGGAGGCCTCGAGGTCCGCGCCGGCGGAGCCATGAGGGCCCCGGGCGGGGGCCGGAGGGGGCCCACGTTTACGTTTGGGGGACAACGGGGGAAAAGGAACACTGCCCGAGAGCAGATAATCCATAACAATGGACACGTTATGAATAGATGCGCTCCGATATATAAAAGCTAGGAAATTATTAAGTATCAAATAGAAAATGAGAGAGAGACGATGGAATGCCACATACAGAGAAACGGTAGACAAAGGCGAGGCAGCGTAAAGTGCTGCAGCGAAATCTGGAGCGGTTCTTCGTCAGCGTGGGAAACTCGGCGCTGGATGCCCTCCTCGATTGTTGTTGCTCTTGTTGATTGGTTGTTGTGTTGGACGCTCCGGCCGGCGGTTGGTCCGAGCGTCGCGACGCCGCCGCGCGTCGCGTCAAGTTGCGTCGTCGTCGTCGCCGCTCGCTCGAGTCCGCTCTTCACGTCACCGCCCGCCGTCGTCGTCGGGAATTACTCAGCACATTCGAGGTTTTTTCCCTCTCGCTTTTCGGTTTTTTTCTCCTCCGTTTCATTCATATCCTGTCGGGTTTACTGGAAACTTTGGAATGAGGTGAGATCGACCGACCAAGTTTTCTCATGATGCTGCATTTTCCAGACGAAGGAATGCACCGTCGTTCCAAGGTTTCAAAGTTCTTCGTTTACCAGACGAAAGAACGGAATGGACCAGTAGACAAGGGACGAATTTCAGCATTCTGATGTACGTTTCAAAACCAAAATTTCACGTAGAACACGATGCACACAGCGAAAATTACCGAAATCAACTCCTTACGAAGATATTTAATGATTCTTGATGCGTGAATTCAAACCACCCGCTCATGAAAACTCAATGCTCTACGTGACTCACATCGCGCGCTAAACGTTATATCATAACAGTCTCTATGATATAAAATTCTGAGAGCCTCAATCTTGATGCTTTAGCTCAGATATAGCAAGTTGTTTATAGTTTGAACAACACAGAGTGGGAAATGAACATTGCTCGATTGAGAAGCTTGCTGAAACTGTTGTAGTGCACGATTTGACTCACGTAGAGCTTTGAGTTTCTTGTGAGCGGGCAGTTCAAACTCCTCGTAACCGATGTGAAATAAAAACGTTGATATCTTTGTTAGGAGTTGATTTCGGTAATTTTCGTTGCGCGAATCGTGTTCTACGTGAAATTCTGGTCAAGAAACATGTATCAGAATGCTTAGGCCCATTACGTTTCAATAAGATGCCAAAGGAAGGGTATCGACAGGAGCCACAACTCTCTCGGAATCCCGAGAGTTTTCGATTCTTTGCAGTTGACGACGTATACGTCACAGAAAAGTTGAGGTTCCAAGGATCCTAACATTTTTGAGGTGCAAAACGGAGTCCCTAATTTCGGTCCGAAGGCCAAAATCCAAAAAATCCGCGTTTTTTAGTGTTCTACTTATATTACTCCTTAAGTGGCCTTAAACAACAAATCCAAAGTTCCTGAACCGTCACCTTTGTGTCCGGCATGAAATGGGATAAGGAACACTGAATAAATGCAAATTTTTGTGGACTTTGGCCTTCAGACCCAAGTTTGGGCCTCCGTTTCGAAGCTAAAAATTGTGAAGATCTTCAGAACCTAAATGTGTCTGCGGACTTATTATTAAAATTGATGGACAAAGCCATAGACAAAGCAGACATAAGGAGTATGGAGCGATCCCATTGGTCGCAACTGTTGGTTCTCCCAAACTAAGGGGAAAATGATGGACCGACTGTCAGGTCTCTTGACGGTTGCCGTTAGTTAGTTTAGTACTTACCTCCTTTGTCCATCAAAACCACCCGCTTCCACCAATAGGATCTCACCATATCCTTTTTCATTCTCTATTGCTTTGTCTATCAATTTCAAAATTAGGTCCGTTTTAATATCCAGTATCACTCATTTTCCCTTCTATCTTCTGGTCTTCAACAGCTCCATGAAAAACCTAAATCTAACAAACCTATAAGGAGGCGGCATCGACATGCTGCCGTGCTAAGGAAGAACGCCGTATGAGCCTCCAGACGTTGTCAAATTTCCTCCGATAAAAACCGAATTCACGGGGAAAATTGTGAACATTATTTTCCGAAATTTTCAGACGATTTTGTAGGCAATTTAATCCAAAGTATCTGAAAATTGCTAGGAAAAATATGCATGAATGTTGTCAATAATACATGTTTTTACAAGGGAAATTTGGCAACTCTCGAATGTTCATACGGCGTTTTTCCTTAGCACGGCAGCATGTTACACAGCATTCACGAATATATAGAACCTCTATTAATCATTCACTCGTAGTGTCCAAAATACAGCCTAGAGCCAGAATTGTAATTTCAGGGGAGGTATAACTACGCCTCCGACCTATTTTTCATCGCTCACCCGAAAAATTCGCACAGAAAACTAATGACCCCTCCTGCGTTACATCACACCACAACCATGACGTCATCCGATTCTCAGCCGTATTTTCCGTAGGAAACGAGCCGCCTCCATGCCGGAGCGACGGCAAAATATGCACGATTTTCTTTCTGTTTAGCACGACTCATTTTCCGTAATTTAAACATTCCTCGGAGCCGCCAGCCGCCGCAGATTATGCGTCACCTGCCACCCGAAGCGTGAGCCCTGATGACAACAAACTGCCGGTTTCTCGCGCCGAAATCATTCTTGCCGATCGCCTCCGCGAACGTTGCGCACTTGATTGACGTCTCGATATACTGCCGTGCTAAGAAAAAACGCCGTATGAACCTTTAGACGTTGCCAAACTTCCTCTGAAAGTACACGAATTTCCTGGTAAACCTATGAATATTTTTTCCCCAATTTTTCGGATAATTTTGTTCGCAATTTCACCTGAAGTCCCTGAAAATTTCAAGGAAAAACATTCATAATTTACCTCAAAAATAAACATTTTATGGGAGGAAATTTGGCAACTCTCGAATGTTCAGGCGGCGTTATTCCTTAGCACGGCAGTATACTCGACGATTCCCCATACCCAAACCTATCACGTCTCGCAAATCGATACGAACCGTAAGAGAAAGGTGAAAATATCGATTCCCTCCGATCGAGCGTTGTGTTGCAACCCGAGGCAATGAAGCCGACAGCCGCCTGCACACTGCACAGCGGCACTTAAAACAATGCCCGGCTCCTGCTGACAGCCGACCGGGCCAGCGGCAGCGCTGATTGGCATGGAAAATTGATTGATGGGCTTATTTCACACTTGCATTGAATCAAAATCATCATTATATCCGTCTTCGCGGCTCAAGTTTTCGTTCGGTTTCGGCCGGTCGTTTGGCGGGCAGCCGAATAGCTACCGAATGTTACGCGAACGTGATACCGCGGCGCTAAGTATGACAGTGGCAGTTGTTGTAGTTATAGCATAGCGCAAGATTACGAATGCAAAAACGAACGGTGAATTTTTCGATGCCGCGTATTTGCTTGAGATTGAAATAGGTCAAAGGAGTGTTCGAATTTCACAACTACGAGTCGAATGTTTTGACTCGAGTTGAACTATAGAAAATAAAAAATGTTGATCAGTTTCACGTCATGAAGACGAGTGACTAAATCTGGAAGATTACTGAGGTACATGAATTGCGTTTGCTCCAGTGGGCAAAAACCGACGCACGGTGGATCGAGTCTATAGGAGAGGTCGGACAGAATTTGGAAACTTTAAACGCTCATAACTCCGTTTATACACATCTTTGAGGTTCTAAAAGTGGTTCCATTGGTTTCCTCTTGAAATTTTCTTCCCGAAACACCCCTGAAAATTTAAAATGTGACGAAATAAACATCAAAATTCGCAGTTTTTGTCAAAAATTTTATGTCCGGCCTCTCTGATTGACTCGATCCACTGTGCGACGCACTGCACGAGAAGTTTTCAAAATAAGCACTGGTAGGAGGGTCCTCAAAGTTTTCATTGAAGTGCATGGATTCACAAAATTTTAACTCAGGATAACACCACTACAAAAATACACCGGGGGAAAGTCTCTTGGATTCAGAGTCTAGACCCTTTGAAAATTCGACGAGAAAAATACTATTGATTCAATCGGATTTTTTCTTAAATCGAGAGCGAAGCCTCTATATTCGAGCGGATTTCCTTTTGATTCAAGCAAAAATCCGATTAAATCAAGAGTATTTTTTCTTGTCGAATTTTTCGAGAGTCTGGACTCAAGATCCAATAGACTTTTTTCCAGTGTAATTGGCATTAATAATAATCTATTCCTAAACCTCCAGAAAATGGTTTTGTTCTCACAACACAAAATTGTTGTGATGCGACAAAAAGAAAAAAATATTTCAAGACAGATTAATGCGTTTACGATTACGAGAGCATTTTGGGTGATATATTCAATTTTGCGAAGAGAGATAGTCAAAATTTCACAAAACATTAATGATAAGTTCTTCTTCCATAAAAATAAAGAATACAGAAAATTTACAACGTCGAAAACTAAAATCAAGCTTTGTCTAGTTTCACCATCGATACAGACTGAAACCTTGCTGGCCAATACTCGTGCAGAGAGTTTGTTGTTTTGTTGTTGTTGTTGTTGTTTTTTTTTTTTTTTTTTTTTTTTGTACGAGCGTTAAAGTCACTGAAAAGGTCGATTTTAATAAGATCGGTATTTGTCCTCTTCGAAAAGATCGATACAAGCTGCGAGGTAGCTGGCCAATGCTCATGTGAAGAGTCGGTTGTTTTTTTTTATACGCGCGTTAAAGTCACTGAAAAGGTCGATTTTGATCAGAGCGCTATTCGCATCTTCGAAAAGAAGAAAATAATTAGAGGATCTGTTAATTTAACAGGATTTCATCGCTATAAAAAAAAAAACTTGCGTCTCGGCCGACACTAACGGTACTTGCCAAAAGTTTCAAAGTAAAAGGATCTCGGAGGTTGGCGCCAGGCTCGGTTTTTTATACAGTGCCTTTCCCAACCCCAACCGCGAATATTCAATGGGTATTTGAATGATATCATTCTTCGTGCGCGTCAAATGGATGTATTCTATCAAACGGAACTATGTGCATTATGACGTGAGCCCTGTTATACACATATTTTTGTGGGTCTTAGGGCTCATGCCGTAACGCGCATGGTTCCGTTTGGCAGAGATACATCCAAATGATCCTCAAGTCGAGTAGCTCAATGGAGCCACCTGTTGCGAGTGTAACTTTGTTTATCCTTTCCCCCGACCGCAGCGCGACCCGGGGTGAAAAGGGCCTATTTGTTGGCCGCTTAGCCTTCCGGGTTTCGGATCGCCGCAAAAGGAGGCGCCTGCGAAATAATTTTGATTAAGCGGGCAAAAGAAGAAGAAAGGAAAAGTGCCGACTTTGATGATGATGTGCCTGAGTGGATAAACATTGGGATCGGGCTTGCCTCCGCTCTGTGCGGTGCGCTGTTGCCATCCCTTACGCAGAATCCGCCGAATCCCTGCTTTTCCGCCGTATGAGCCTTCGGACGTTGCCAAGTTTCCTCCGATAAAAACCGAATTTACCAGGAAAATTGCGAGTATTACTCTCCAAAAATTTCAGACGATTTTGTACGCAATTCAATCTAAAATATCCGAGAATTTCAAAGAAAAATATGCACGAATGATGTCAAAAATACATGTTTTATGAAGGGAAATTTGGCAACTCTCGAATGATCATACGCCGTTCTTCCTCAGAACGGCAGTTTTCCGTTCGATTTTGTGTAGAATCGGCGACCCTGGTGCGGTGCGGCGTGCTATCATTTGTCGTGCAGCGTATCAAATGCACGGGGAGGGAGGCAAAAAACGAGGTGAGCCGAACGACATGACATGGGTGACAAGAGTCGGACTGTTCCGCTTCGCCGGGACGAAACAGCGTATGCTCGGCGCGAGTTTCGCGGGGATATGGGCGTTTTTTGCGCGGTTTCGGGCGGGGTTTCTGCGGTTTCAACATCGGACGTTATTGCCGCGGCGGCGATGGCGTTCGGAACGTGTGTTTCCAGCGATGCCCGGTGCGAGGGTGTGTCTGTGTGCGTGAGGACGTGTCTGTAGCGGGCGGCATGCGGCGCATTATGACAAGAGAGGTCTGAAATATTAATAGCTTTGTTTTTTCTTCCCATACTTATCACCCGAGAGAATGGGCGGCCTCTTTGTGCGAGAACACCCTAAATCGTTGACTTTTTTCCCCTAGCCAAATCCGCTCGGTTGCCGAATCAGAGTTGTCATTCCTTGAATGACTTCATTACGTAATTGCGATGCCCTCACTATCCGATACGTAGCGTCTAATTGTAAGTATTATGTAACGTACTTAACGGAGAGGGTTAGAGCATGAAGTCCGGATGCGTTATATACTTAGCACCATGGTAGGTGTAGTATTAAAGTTCGCCGGTTTCATGAATAACGGCCAAAATAGCATTTTTCAACGGAAAAAATCGCGATATTTTTAAATTAAGTTGCCATTTTTTATGATGTATTATTATATTATATATATTATATATCATTGTTTTTAACAGTTATCATCAAAAAAGATTCATGACTAAATACGCTTATCATTTTCTTTTTTAAAAAGAAAATACAGCTGATTGATTTTTTGGCGATAAAATTGCTAGGATCATCAAAATCTGAGCGATCATTCTCAATCTACATTCGCAATTTTATCTCTAAACGCACTCGCGCTGGATAAAATCGAAATGTTATCTCAATTTATCTTAATTTTTTGTTTAATCATATTTATTGCTATAAAGCGCCGTCTGTAAAATCGCGATTTTATTGCAAATTTACGCGATGAAATTACAATGATTTATCCGACAATATTGCAATGAATCGGCGTCGATAAAATCGGGGTACATTCTCCGATCAAAACGCATTTCGTCACGATCACTGCCACTTGGGATATGATCTGTTACTTCATTAGCCTGTATTCTTGAATCTTTGGTTGTTGAATACCTCCCAAAAATAAATTCTAGATTCATAGGAGACTCTGGAGGCCTCCTTTCAAACTTCAAAAAAATAAACGCTGATCATCTCTATAATGAGGGTGCTAGGTCATTTTTCCTAATTTTTTTTTTCCTACATCAGGTTTTCCTAATACTTTTTTCCTACTCGGTTTTTGTCCCATTACAGTAAGTCCTACGAGTGAGATGTCCCACTGGTTTTTTTCCTAAGGATGTTTGTCCTAATAATCCAATAATAATTGAAACGTAAACATGAGTAGAGTAGAGGGAAATGTTGCAGAAAGAGTAAAGTCTTCTCAGCGAGCCGAATATAAGCGCGTGAACAGGAGACATCACAAGCTGAGCCTTCTATACCCTCAATATAAGGAGGAGGAAGAAGCTCCACCACTTACGGGCATGTGGCCACAACTTTAACTTGTGAGGTACCTATGTTGTTTTTTTACTTTCTCGCTCCCCTAGTTTTAAAATTGAATTTAGGACAAATACCCCTAGGAAAAAAGCCAGTAGGATATCTCACTCGTAGGACTAACTGTGATGGGACAAAAAACGAGTAGGAAAAAAGTATTAGGAGAAATTGCAGTAGGAAAAAATGTTTTAGGAAAAATGACTTGCCACCATAATGAGAGGATATTAATTAACACGTTCAATGCGGAAAATAAAGATCCCAATAAAAAATTGAGACATCAATGAACTCACTGGCTCTTAAAGTGTCAGACCATCATTTGCGAGAGTAAAATTATAAGGGTCCGGTAAAACTCAATAAAATTGTTTGATTCGTAATATGTTAGGACAAACCTGAACAAAATACTTTCACCCGAAAGTGATTATAAAACGAATAATCTATTTTTACATTTAGATGTGAATATTTTGAAGTTAGAGCGATTAAACATGGGTAGGTACTACCTAAGAAAATCGCTTCATTAAACTATCATTAATCCTACTATTTTAACCATACTTATCCCAATTTAATGATCGTCGTCCAGTTATACATAGTTTATCGATACATTTTTCCTTTAAACATTTTACCATTCTTACTCGCCTTAAATTAGATCAGAAGTGATTCGAATGAAAGGTCTGCCCCGAAAAACCGAACAAGATTGCGAAATTACTCTCGTAATTATTTTTAAAAAAGTGGCTCTAGGTAACAATTATCTGGATTGATTTAACACTTGGCAAACCAGCTGGTGTAACACGAGTAAATAAAAACTAGGAGCTGGATTGAGTCTCCTTGACTTTCCTCCCCCATTTGACTGCGTTTTTTGTGCAGGCTCATAATTCATACACATATTCATACGCACGGGCAAAGCCGCGAGCGTTTAAATTGAAGCGTTTAAGCAAATTGTCTAAGAGATTTTGAAGCGCATCATTTAAAAGGGGCCGACCGCACAGATTGCAACGTCGGCCCACCGGGCTCAACCAAGTGGTGCCAATGTTGCAAAAAATGAGGCCAATTCCTCTGTGCAATTGCTCGACTGAAATCCTCAGTTTTGATGTGTGACTGAAAAGTGGGCACGTCGAGTCGCGCCGTTGACAAAGATTAATTATTGTCAATATATTATTATCACCGCCAGTAAAATTATTGTAAAAAATGCTTGTTTTCTCGTATCGAAATCACTAAGTATACATTGAGGCAATAACAGTTCCTAATTTAAATTACTATGGATTCATTTTTTTATCACATGGACTTTCTCTGCGTTGAAATTTCGAGGAAAAGTGTCGGATTCATGATTTATTTTTTATTATTTATATTTTTACTTACTGGTGAAATTTTTGTCTGCTATGGATACCGCATAATCTACAGAATTTGCTCTGAATAATGTAATCTAGTTAAAAAATTTGATGCTTTCAGATTTTAGTTTCAATAATTTTATGATGGCTTTCTGAATTGCACACGTGTATGACTACGAGAAAAGGGCCCTCAATTAACGGAGGTAAAAATTTTCAAACATGGTGATTCCCCGTCGAGTGGCATCTAAACATGGATTTTGAAATTTCGACGAGAAACTGTGTCACCGACGTTCTAAAGAATATATTTTCACGAATTAGTTCATTCAGGTTCGTTTCAACGGAAAATCCAATTTGGGGGTAAAAACATATTTAAATTATGAGTTTTAGATGCCAGACCTTTTCTAAAATTCTTAAAAAAACTTTGTGCCGAAATTTGAAGGAACTATTTGCATATTCAATGATGTTTTATAAGCGCTCATGAGCCATTCTAAGCCTGACAGAATCACCGGCAATCTCTCGCATCATTACCCTCGAATTCTCCACTTTTTGTCCATGAATAATGAATTAATTGTTCTCGAGAGGTCAATAATTGGAATCTTTGAGTGCTCTTTGCGTCCGATAACTAACCCACAAAGTTTACAGTTGCGTTTTTCTTTTTCAACCTTTTTTCTGCCTTACTTATTACAAATGTGAGTATTTCTGCTAAACGGAACCAGAGAGAGGGAAAGAAGGGGTGTGCTCGTTAGTCGAGGGCTGTGGGAATGAATGGGAATTATAAAGCGCCAGTGACGTCAGCGGCGGTGCGACTAGGACGCACACGGTCGGGAATGTTTAACTCATGAGCCCTGTCCACAACGCTCTTTTGCCATACCCACGGCTCATGAGTTAGCATACAGTTGGCACATAGTTCCGTTTGACAGAATGTAAAATCCAGCTTTTCCATTTTCCCAAAGGGAATAACGCCCGTTTTTACATTGGTTTCCATGCAGCTTTTTAGAGCCCACCCAATCTTTCCAACTTTACAGTTCCGTTTAGCAGCAATACGTCCAAATAATTAAGGTTGTTGAAAGTTTTCCATGTACAACCTACGGAGAGCCATTTTTTCAGGATTCTTTCCCTTGGGTGAAAAATCAAAAGTTACCTGCAGTTTTCAGTTCCGCAACAACTCAAGTCAGGCAAGAAAGTCATAAGGTTGTTATAATTCAGTCAGATAACGTTCGAAAGCGTCATGGCCACAACTAGCGACTCCGCTTGTCAAGCCGAAGTCAAGGCCGCCTGAAATTGATCTCCGAGTAGCTTTTAATCTCAAGTACCCCTAAGTGCATCGGAAGGTCTTTCACCGTCATCCAGGGATCAAGCTCAACAAAAGGAGGCCCAATTAACTGCGGAGAGGGTAAACCAAACCGATGCTTATAAGGAGGTATCGCATCGCCAGGGCCGTATTGATACGTGATAAACGAACAGATTAATTAATCAAAGTCATGCCACTGTTCGTGGACTGGCTTTGGCCCCTTCTCCCGCCCCCTACTCCCTCGCCCTGGATCAACCCCCCCCCCCCCCCACGCCATCGCTCCTTCTCCGGGGCTCATTTCCGGCGAAGAATTGATCCAGACACTTCATTTAATTACCTGACGGTAGCTCCTCGCTGTTTCTACACCGGTGAGAAGGAAACAAAACAAAAAAGTAAAGAAGAAAACTATTCGTCGAGGAGGGGGAGGGGGGGTGTGAAAAAGAGAAAAACGACGCGAGCCAGTCCGAGCATCCGTCTCTCTCCTCGTCCGCGGCTCTTGGCAGCTCTATCCTCGTCCGCCGTGCACGGTGGAGGGATGCGTTTGATGTTTTTGTGTTTCTAAACAGTAGTCACTTTGATTCTTCCATGTAATTACCTTGTTGATTACAACAGTGGGGAATTCTATTGTTGTGCGCGCTCTTGCCCGGGACATGAATACCTACGGCCCCGCTTTTTTACTCGGAGGGCCCTCTCGCTGTTCCCACTCGTTTCCTTTGTGCCCCCCCCCCCCCACACCATCGCCCCCCTCCCCCCGAAATATGTGGTTCGATGAAGAGCCAATGAATAGATCGTATTGAAGGGGTGCAAGTCGGGTTTATAAAAAATAACGTTGAAAGGAAATCATCTCTGCCTCAGCTGCGGGGACGGCGCTATGTTTTTGGAGGTATTAAGACAAAGAATGTTACAGTTTGAATGGAGGATGGAAATAAAGGAAAAGCTGTAATACAAGGAGCCGATGAATTATGAGGCTCGAGTGGCGCTCAAAGCAGAAAAAAACTGATCTTTGAAGATGATTTCGTACTCCAGAATCAACGATTTCACTGTGTTACTCAGTTAATTCAGTCGAAGTGCTGGTCATTTATAGCTTTGGGAATATTTGGATTGCATTTTCAAAAGAAACCTAGAGCATTCCAATGTCGCTAAGATTGTGCAACTTTGTTTGGCTTGCGCAAATATACACAGATTTTCTAAACACATTTTATCTTTACTACCAATAAAATATAACTTAAAGACGAAAATTACCTTTGTAAATTTAATGTTTTGCACGATTTCGGTAATTTTATTGAATGAATATAAGATGCACAATCTTAGCGACATTGGAATGCTCTTGATTCCTTTTTGCAAAATGCAATCCATTTGTCGACGATTCAGCACAGTGCACAGCGTGCATTTGGTACTATGGAGAAGTATTGATAAAATCAAAACTCAAAAAATGAGAGAGTAATAGGTCTAAACCGAGAAAACCAAGACATGATTCTTCCTTCAATTTATTTTATCCTAATCTTTTGATGTCGCAAAATAGAAAAAGTTGGGATCAAATGGATCGCATTTAGCAAAAAGGAACCAGCGTGATAACAGTGTTATAAAAATGTTGCTTCTTTATAATTATCTAAAAAATCTCCCAGATTAGCGTACAGTTTTTTTCTTCCCACCAAATAATAGCTAATTTTAAAGAAAAATAATTGTATAAATTTGAATACTGTACATAAATAAAGTATTTTTATAAGAAAAGAAGAAGTTGCACGATTTTGAAAACACAGTATTCGCGCTGGTTCCTTTTTGCGAAATGCGATCCAAATAATCCCTATTGTCGCTCTTTTGTGTTTCCTTAATATAAAATCACTCTTTGAGAGGAAAATAAGTATCGAGAGACTTTCGAAGTCCGTCATTTATAGTGACACTCAATTTCTAGCATGGGGTTTTAAGTCAAACATTGGGATACATTCTTACACCCATTCTTACACATCGTTACACTGAAAAATAAATTGCCGTCCTCCGCTTCGGGTTCAGAGGTCGCGGCAGAGCCGGATTTAGGGGCGGCCACATGGGCGGCCCATGGCGGCAAATTTAGAGAGCGGTAAATTTTGCAATTTTTTTAAATGTAGCTATAAAGAAAAATCGGATTCAGAAAAAAAAATACAAACGAGAAAAGATGACAAAATCTCTCATTTCCCGAGAGTATATCTCTAATTTTGTCGTCTTTCTGTGATATAATAGACAACGCCTTTAATTGGTCAAGTTAAGACTAAGAGAGAAACCGAACACGGAATTTGGCCTGGAACGGCGCGGCGCAGAGAACAATGATGACGAGAACTTGAGATGAAAAGGAGAAACACTCGTCGCGGCGCGGCGGTCGGCATGTAACATATATTAGCGCCTTCAAGACTGCATGAATACTTCACGCATTGCGTCAAAGACGGTGCGGTCGCTGCGGTCAGCAGCGGACGGCGTGAAACGCATAGCGCCTACAAGACTGCATGAATACTTCACGCATTGCGTCAAACACAGTGCGTGCAGCAGCGCAGCGGTCGGCGTGAAACGCATACCGCATACAAGACTGTAGGAATACTTGAATACTTCACGCATTGCGCCAAACGCAGTGCGGTCAGCGCGGCGCGGCGGCGGAAGTTAAACTTATTAAACCACATTTATGTTTGTTCTTTCATAATTTTTTCGTTCATTTCATATACATGGAAGGCCTTGTCCCCACAGAGATAGGTTTACGGAACTTAACTTTCGCGCCAAGTTCCGTGAACTTTTGCTAGTAGTGTTGACAGGGCTTTTCGCAAAAAAATGTGTCCAACACGAGTAAACGCGTCTTATGCAACCCTCCCCCTCCGACACGTTCACTTGATGGTTTTTATTGATGTTTCAAAAGGAATGAGAAGAGGGCGGCAAAATACAGGCGGCCCATGGGCGGCAAGTAAGTAAATCCGGTCCTGGGTCGCGGTCCTGTATTCTGAAGTCAAATCCAGTGGCGTGGCGTGTTTTGCGACATATCGATTGTTCTTTAATTTAAACCTATGGTAAAGAATCGATTATTAAGGTGTTCGCTGTGAACATCCTGATAATCGATCCTTTTCCATAGGTTTAAATGGCATAACAATCGATATATCGCACAGCACGCCACGCCACTGGTCAAATCCTGCAAGTAGGTAAACCGAAAAACCCGAACCCTCCGGCCTGTGATACTGGAGCGGACTGTTAATCAAACTAGGCTAGAATAGCGAAATCCAAACTAGATACCTATTCCCCCTTATTCAGTTCGAAATTTTCCAGTTTTATTTTAATTTCAAAACAATTCACTTTGGTGTGTATACGCACAAGCCGCGCATTAATTATACCACTCAATTTTTCTTTTGTTTCGAAACAATAGCCAAAATGGTGTACCCTGTAAAATGACCCTCAATTTCCTACAGCAGACAAGATTCTTAAAGCTCTGCGTTTGGAATCTTTGATTGAAGGTGGGAGGAACTCCTCCTTTTCTATGACTGGTGTGGAGAAATGTATCTGTTGGTCTCTTTTGTATGTTGATCAATCAAAGACAATTATAATTACAGCGGTCACGGTAAATTTATACACAGTAGCACATCTCGGATCGGTTGGTACCTATTCTTTTGATAAAAATAATGAACACTTTTGTCTCAGTTTATCAGTTTAAACAATCGGCGGTGGATTAAATTAGTTAAATGATTGACCACTGGCGCCTGAGTTATTGGAATTTTATCGATGGTGTACTCTATCAAAAGACCTCGTCATTCAATAATTTAAATTAAGTTTGGATGGACATAATTGCGCGCGCATGAGGCGCTGTAGATCCCACGGTTTTTGGTTAAGTGCTTATCATTTCATAGATTCAGTGTCTGTAGATCTAGGTGAGAACTCAATGGTTTTTTTTTCTTCTTCTTCTTCTTAAAAAAAAGTGAAGATTTGTAACGATACATGCGCTCAGGAATTTTTAAGTATATTTTTCAAGGCGAAAGATTTTCCCCCTCTTCCTTGAAAAGACTTCTTACATTGCATAAAATTACCATCCTACACATATCTACATATAATGTCTAGCTATTAGTTTTATTTTTATTGTTTAATACATATCGTCGTTTCTTAGTCCAAGAAAAGCCCATTCCAATAACACAAAATATAATTAAACAAATCATTTTTTTTTAAATAACTATATGATGGTACAATTTCTGTCCAAACTTTTGCTGATTTTTTGCGCATGATCAGAAGCAAAGTCACTGATATTATCAGTCGCTGAGATCCGACGGTTTCCAGGTATATGATGTATGTATTGGTCGCTTTTACAGCGCACTAGAGCGCTTTGCGACACCTAACCGCCACTAGACAAAAGGTAAAAAGTAATTTGCAATAGGAAATTCCTCAAGGCGTTATTACTTTCTTTCAAGTGGACTGCATTTTGCAATAAGGAACTACAATCTCAGATTCATCCATTAAAGCGCCTACATGCGTTGGGAAACTAGTGATACATACATCCACTGAAAAAAAAAAAAAAAATTACGGGCTATATAGACATACCGTCCGTTCCGGGCTCAGAGGCCGAAAGTTCCGAGCGTTGGAGTCATAGCTTCGACTGCTTCGGGTGTTACGCCCGGAACTTTTGGCCTTTGAGCCCGGAACGCGGACGGTATGTCGGTATAGCCCGAGCGTTCAGCTTCCACGGCCGATGTTTTTTTTTTTTCAGTGTCGTTTTTAAAATGAGCCAGAAATCGTAGTTCCTAACTGCAAAATGCAGTTCAACTGGAAAACGACAATGTGCTCGGAAAAAAACCACGTTTTCCATGGAACACATCTTCAAACATAATGAAAACCCTGGTAGCGGAACCGCCACTTTCTAGTTGTGTCCCGTTCCCTTTTCCACCACTCGAGCAACGGAGCAGCCCTTAACGCCGCACAATTTGTATCTATTAATATAATTTGACTTTCATATTAGCGGACGACTCATCCATAAAAGCACCTGCTCGCGTAGAGAAACTAGTGGTACATGGGTAATTTTGAAAATGAGCTGGAAATCGTAGTTCCCAACTGCAAAATTCAGTCCAACTGGAAAACGACGCTAAGCTAAAAAAATAACCACGTTTTTCGTAGAACAAATCTTCAAACATAATGAAAACCCTGGTAGCGGAACCACCACTTTCTAGTTGTGTCCCGTCCCCTTTTCCACTACTCGAGCAACGGAGCAGCCCTTAACGCCGCACAATTTGTATCTATTAATCTGACTGTCATATTAGCCGACGACTCATGCGGCGCGGCTTTTGATGAGCCTTCATCATGGGTCTGCGCCGCGGTTTCCGCTCCGAAAATATTTCGTCGGAAAATTAATAGATATGGGTCAATGAGGGCTCCGATGAAGGAGACACTCGCCAGAGGTGAATCCGCCTGCACGCAGCGCGCAGCCGAGCTTCTCAGTTGCCTCGTTTGAGGCCAATTTACCCCAAGGCTCATTAATTAGACGGCTAAGTCGCAAGTGAATCATATGCGCTACAGTTGCCACCACTTACCCATGTTGCCGCCTTGGACATTAGCCCCCTCCTGCCCCCGTAATTTTTAAGGTGATTCGACGGACGCCATTTTTTGTGTCAGAGCGACGTGCGATATATCGCATCGATTCGTTCCATAAATTAATAAATTAGTAGCAAAAATTTGCAACGTTGCGGTGTAATTAAGTCTCTTTGGCCTCGGCCTCCGGCGAAATGAAAACTTCAACGTGGCTCCACCATTAAAGTGATTCGATGGACGTCATTTTTTGTGTCGGAGCGACGTGCGATATATCGCATCGATTCGTTCCATACTTTCAGCTACTTGTCATTTTTTTCTGATTTTGAGATAGCACTTCTGTTGTCTTGAGACTAAACACCTTTGCCAAAAAAATTCAAGGTAATAAAGGCAGGGGTTTTTTACAGGAAAAATATCGCATTCGAGTGCAGTTTCAATAACAGTAGCGACTGCGATATTTTTTCTCTGATAAAACCCTGCCTTTATTACCTTGAATTTCATTTGGTACATGAATTTGGTTTCATTTGGTTCATGGAATTTTTCGTACATGAATGCTTTAGTCTCAAGACAACAGAAGTGTGATCTTAAAATTCGAAAAAAAATGACAAATAGCTGAAATTATGGAACGAATCGATGCGATATATCGCACGTCGCTCTGACACAAAAAATGACGTCCGTCGAATCACCTTATAGGTGGAGCCACGTTGAGGTTTGCATTTCGCCGGAGAGACTTAATTACACCGCAACGTTGCAAATTTTTGCATACTAGTTTATTAATTTACTCGAGAACAGAGACATTCGGAAAATTTCTCATCCAGGAAAATGTTGAAAAATAATTGCTAGAAAAACAACTAAGCGCGGAGCCCTAACACTTTGAGTAAAAAAGCGCCGACTAGGCGCTAGTTTTTTCAAACTTTTATTGATAACAAGACTACAGGGTATTAATTGTTTTTACGGTATCGCTGTGCAGGCAGTAGTTCTGAGCCTCACAGCCTTAGGGTCCAGCCTTACAACAGGCCATAGGGCTTAACCCTACCCGTAGTTGGCACTATTTTACTTAAAGTGTTGGGGCTCAGCGTCAGTATTCGAAACTCATCTTTGAGTTTTAAGAGCCATGTGGCGCAACAAGCCCGATTTTTAGGCGCCATTGAAGATAATTTAGGGGCCGTATTGACTTTTTGCCCATATATTACGGCGCATTTAGTGAAAAGTTAGACGCAAGATGGTTTCGTAACAGAACTAGGAAGTAGCTGTAACTTGGGAAAGACAAAAGTACTAAGAATGAAATCGTGAAGAACAGAAAAAGCTTTCACTTGTAATGCTGAAAATTTCGAATAATCACCTAATTATGAAAATTAAGATTTTTAGGGGGAAATTTTTAGGGGCTACGTTTGAGCAGAGCCTTCATTTTTTAGGCGCCATGGCCAATTTTTTGGGCGCATTTCGCGCGTTGGCGCCTGAAAGTTTCGAACACTGCTCAGCGTTAAGTTGGGCTGAAGGTAGCTCGGATCCCTGGCAACACGGTGGCGCGGTTGGCACTACGAAGCGAATCGCCCGCGCGGCTGCGGCGACCCATGTTCCCGTGTTCGGCATCGACTCGGCGAGACGGCCCGGCCGGCGACAACGAGAGGTGCACCAATAAAGCGGCGAGGTCGGGAACTGCGGGAAAACGAGGGAGGCCTAAGTATCATACGGGGGCGCATCATTAATAACATTATTCGAGTGGAGTATGGATTCGTGCACGGGGCCGACGACGCGACGCGACGCTGCGCCCCGTAATTGTCGGCCAAAACATGTGAGGACCACCCGGCGTCTGACATTATACTAATTTTCCACCGCCTCAACCAGAACGTCAACGCGCCCATAAATAACGAGCCCTCTTCCGTGCAACATTGCACCGTCCCGAGTCCCCAGTTAAGTTTCGCCCGGGAGGGGTAGGCCACTTCGCGACACGTCTCCTCGTCGAGTCCTCGCCAAATAAGTTTACGCACGCCTAGAGTCCCTTTATACTGAGAGTTAAGACAATCTGAATCCATCCCTGATTGGTTCCCGTATTTTAAGCCTCCACAGTGTCACAAACGGGAATAAAGCTTACATTTTCAAATGAGAAAAATTTCGGACAGGAATCGTCGTGATATATTCTTATGAAAAATTGAATTATTTGAGTAAATTTTACAGCCTTTAAATGAAGTTTTGTCCCCTCCTCCTTTGGCCACTTTTAGGTTCGATACCCCCCTAACCCTCCCCTCCCCCCCTCAGACGCAGTGTCCCATTTATAGAGGTCATAAATGAAAAAAACGCTGAAAATTGCCCCCATTTACCAATTTTTATTAATATTGCCCGATAAGCATTGTCAAAGTGTTAGAAAGAAGATTTTTTTCTCTCCAATTTTGGTGGGCCGTGGCCCCGAGGGAATGCGTTTTTGGAAAAAAAAAAGTCGTACTACAAAAACGTCTTTTTTTGACCCAAAGAATCGACTCCTTCAATACCCGCACATAATCCCGGGACACCCTGTATAAAGTACTCTATGAGGAAAAAATGACAAGTGTCAATTCGACAACATTGTCAGATTAATCTCTGAATGATAAGCTTGGTCTTGTCCTACTTCCGCCTCCTGGGAGCGCCCTGAGACCCTGAGCACATTGTCGGCCGGAGCCTGAGTCTGGATGGGGCCGGACGATGGACACTGGACGTCCTTAGCGAATTCAATGTTATCGACGGATGGCGATGGTGATGGTGCAATTGTTAGTTGTCAGGTCTCGGCGAAACAAACCACCTCTATCGTAATTGGGCTCCGTAATAACGGACGACCGTTCTGCGCATGCAGATCAATGTGAGGACGAGAACGAAGCGACCAGAAGCTGAGAGGTGACGTCTTTCGATCTGAATCTTGGAACGTCTCCTTGAGACCCAGAGCAACAGATCAGTGGTACTGTTTTTTTTTTTGTTTTTTTTTTCATTCATCAAATTATGTTACAACCACCTGTTTACAAGTGTAAATTAACTTTGTTTTACAAATATAATAACAACCAAATTAACTATTTTTAATTTTCATTTCTAACTTTTGCATGTATAAACTATTCTCGCAAAGCACCCAGACTACATTCATACATAGTGGTACTGTAAAACATGCATTTCGTCGTTTCCTGCACGAAGACACGTAACTCCATTCCAAAGTTGCAAAATTGACTTGAACAATTCAATGTTTTACGGGAGTAAACCTGCATGATTTTTGTTGAAAATGCGTCTGATTTTCGCTTGGGATCAGTGGAAAAATCAGTGAAATTTTCGGTTCGAAATCCCCAAACTTATCCCGGTAAAAATGTACTTTGCGCGGGAAAATTTGGCAACATTGAAATGCAGTTACATTCTTTCGTCCGGGAAAGGACGATTTGCACCACCGTAAGGAAAATACTAATTTGGTAGCTGAGAGAAATTTGAACACAAAAGTTTGGTTAATACGGGAAGGAAAACACAAAATAACCCATAGCCTTCGGCTGACAATTTCAAGAGAAAATACCAGCTATTTTTCTTGGGGATATGTGATAAAAATCTAGTGATGAAATACCAATGTCGCAATCGGAGGAATGCATTTTCCCGGTCTCTCCATTATTTCCTGCGCTAAATTCACCGCAAACTGTACCAAAATCAACACAAAACTTGTGTTGGTTTGTGTTTCACTTCCTATATTAACCAAAAGTAACATAAGCACACAAATGTTTTTATCACGATAGTTTCAATGTAAACAGATGCATGACCTCATTATATTTGAACTATACCTGCCTCACCAATAAAAACATTATTTACCTACACAGGGAAACTAATAACTTGTGTTGTTTCTAAAATGAGCCAGAAATAGAGCAAACATTTTTGTAGTCTTGCACTGGTGCTTATCAAAGTTCAATTTTCTTTTTTAATGGAAATTTTTGGAATTAATGGCTTAGATTTCCCTGCAGAATATCGCGGACCAAGTACTATTCTACCACTCTGTTAATATACAGTTCGAACCACGTGTTTAGTGTATTTCTCTTGTTATTGCAAAATGCAACTGCATCGAAAAGTTCTTCATACAATCAAAACCTCGTGTTTGAGGGGTTACACGTGATCGTTATTTATGATGCTTTTGTGATGAATTCGTATTGAGTCAACGCAAGCCAGTCGGAGTTTTAATTCCTTTATTGCGAGGCAAGCAATTCAGACGATGAATCCTTGAACATACAGCTACTGCAGCGTGGTGGATGTTGGTCTACCTCAAAAATTGAAGGCGAAGGAGCAACATATTTTGCGAAATCATCATCTCCCGCACGAAAGACCCGAAGTTCAAAGCGTAGCCAAAATTAATGCGGTTTATTTACCTTTCAAAAAAACGTAGTTTTTAGGTGACCCTGGTAAAAATTGGCAGTAGAATCTGTGTTCAAAAATACCACAGACCTACAGCCGGCTGTAAGATTTCCAATAGCTTCTATAGCCGGCTACACAATTTCTTATAGGCTTTTATAGCCGATGGCGATTAAGCAACAGCCAGGCGATAAAGTGTATGCTGAACGTTACTAATTACGGATGCTAGGACTTAGTGAGTTTTTGGACTACTGCTCTCTTTTTGGGCCGTAGTATCTTGATTTATTTTGCGAGGAAAGCTCCGTACTTTTGATGGATGCCTGCCATTCCTAATATATCAGAGCGCCTTCAGTTTCGTATGATACTGTGCAATACCTCTGGTGTGAAATAGTTGCTTCAAGCGCCGTGGCACGCTGCGGCGCGGCAGGCGGGCAGCCAGCGCAAAACGCGCATTGGCGCCTACAAACCTAACAGGGATACTTCACGCGTTGCGCAATGCGTGAAGTATCCCTGTTAGGTTTGTAGGCGCTAGTGCGTCGCCGCTCCGCTTTGTGTTAGGCTCTAATATTTAATCTGGCGGAGTCAGCGTTATTCAACTCATGATTTTGAAATGTTCGCACATCCTGTATGGATTACTCTCATTTTAATTGATGAAAAAAAATATGTATTAAAGGAAAATATAATGTGTGTTTTGTAAATATTAAGGTGGTCCCGTATCAAACTTAATGATTTCCAAAGCACACGAATTTCTACACAATTTCTTATAGCCTTTTATAATCGATGGGAAAAAAGCAACAGCCAGGCGATAAAGTGTAAAGCCCGGCGATAGGAACTATAGCCCGGCTGCATAATTTTTTATCGCTTCGTATAGCCCGGCCGTATGATTTTCTCCGCATTCTGCAGCCAGCTATATGGTTTTCTGTAGCCTTCTATAGCCGGCTATAAGGATTCTTATGGTATTTTGAAACGCAGCTCTAATCGCCATTTTTACCAGGGGAAACATTAAATTATAAGATGGACAGATTGAAAAACATCTGTCATCTATTTATCGCCACAGAAATAAATTGACTTGAATAGATCCAAGCGGGTATTTTGTAATACTAGGAAGCGGCTCCTTTTCTGATGGATTATACTCTAATGTGGTTCTTTAAGCACATGATGTTGGATGTTCTTTTAAAAAAAAATCAAGTAGCGACTTAAAGTTTAAACAAATGTATAAAAAAATCAACAAAACTAACTGTTCAAGCCTAGTTTACCTATCGGTACAGGGAAGAATGCGTGTCTGTTACATTGAATAACAGTTTCGATAAACTAACGTCGATTTGTGTCCCTTGTTATCCACCGAAAGTGTGAAAAAATTATCATCTGGGCAGGATTTATTTTCCTGCCTCCAATTTTCCTTTATTCTGCGCCTCGAGCGATACCACGGTCACTTAATATTTCGGATGATACGGTTAAGTCCATTTTCCTGATTATTAAATCGAGACCACGGCAGTCCACGCTTCAATGGACGCACGATATTTTGACAAATATCCACAGTACCATCTTTGGATGATACTCTATTAAAGCGCAGATAGCGGGGCCCTTGCGTTTACCAGGCACCCCGCGTTATAGACGTTCCTTGAGTGGTCTCATATTTTCTTCTCTTTTTTTTAGGATAATGACTGCTCGTTTCTTCCAGCGAAAACGCGACACCTCCCGATCCATGGAGGAAAAAATATTGAAACATCGGAAAAGCTCGAGTTAAAGAACAGTGAACTAGCTGACTCCGGATAAATTGTGCATAACGGATTAGCTGGTTGACTAATGCGATGAAAGGAGGGAGGGCGATGATACGACGTAGATAATATGAAAATATTCCCTGCTCGTTTTTGTTATAGCCTGCCTTTTCTTACAGTCTGGTGGAGAGCTTCTAGTCTCCATGTCGTAGTGATTATCTATGTCCCATGTCTCTACCGACCTAGCTAGTATATTTTAAACATTTTAAGCGTTGTACTTAAAAATAGTTCAGATTTTAATGCATCATGCACTATTTGTAGGAAACGGAAAAATCATGCACATGAAAAATCTTCGTGTCGATTTTTAACGTTACCTTCGACGGAGCATACGTGTTCGTTGGTTACTTGGAAGAGCCACAATTAAGGGGCATTGAGGACAAGGCGCATAGGTGCAGTTTTTGCTATTTCGAGAAATACGTGCGAAGTTTCGAAATTACATGGGTCTTTATGGCGGTGTGAAGATTCAAACTGAGTTTTTGATGCTTAAAAATTAGAATTTGGGAACGAATTTTTCAAAGAATATACATGAAGACTAGTTTTACTTTATCTCAAGCGTTTAAAAACTGCACTTATGCGCCATGTCCTCCAAGCTTCTCATTTTTAAGCGTCACTACGCAGTCTGTTGATTTCTTTTTCGCACTTGATTTCGTCCACGAGGAATCTGCAAAATGGACCCAATTGTGAACTTGGTTCCAATTTCTGAATTGATTTGGCTTTTTTTGCATTCAGGAGAACCAAATTACTAAAAATTAAAAATAAAACATAATGATTTTCGCAGTCAATGTGACTTTCTTGCTGCGGTTAGAAATAAAGAAAAAAACAAAGCTCCTGCAGTCCATCAAAATTACAAGTTTAAAACAAAAATCTGCTTTATAAGAGATGAGGAAAAATGTTATAACAGGTAAGCACTTGGTAAAAAAAAAAAAAAAAAAAAAAAAAAAAAAAAAAAAAAAATTGGTCCCTCTCTGCTAAACTCGATCCACGTGAGCAAGATTTTGCTTCCATCCGACACCGAGTAAGCCTGAGGTCTCTTTCTGTGCGCGAGTAATTGAAAACTATTCGTGAAAATAACCTAATTACATTTTCCCACTGAATGAAAAGAGAGCCAGGGCCTCAGGGAGTTGACCATTCACTCTAATTCGGTAGATAATGCTCCCTTTTCCTTTTGTCTTTCGAACAAAACCAAGAATGTTTCTCCTTAGCTCCTGCGTGAGTTTATCCCCGGCCCGACGTTCAAGTTCGTCGGGCGTCATCATCGATGTAGCTACCAGTTTACATTTTAATCCGTCATAAGGGACGAGTTAATAATTTGTGTGCAGTCCGTTGTTCTTCATTAGCGAAGGAATTTCTTTTCAAGCCGACGTACTTGATTCATCGATTCATTAATGCAGCAGTCGTCTCGCGCTATGATGAGACGATCTCAAGTTAAACTATTCATCACGTCAAAATACACACTCAACTTTCGGAGGGAATTGATGCGGGGGAGAGAATAAAAGGCGCATTCAATTGGCGTGTGACGTAAAAAATTCATCATCGCGATATTTTGCCGTTTGAAGATGGGTTAGATTCTTGGCACCCTTGTTACTTTCGCAGTTAAAATTGATTTAACAATAACGACAGGGTCATAGGTATTTTCAATTTTTACGTATTCTCCAAACACCCATGCCAGAATTTATCATGATTTTACTATGTTGAGACAACGTCAAAGCTGGATTCGGTCCTTTTAATAATACCAATATGGATAGCCAGCATCATAGTGCAATGGTATACAATGGTACAACATGGTACGATGCTTAGAGTGAGTGGATTATGATACCACGTTCACGCCAACATGGTATCAACATGGTACCAACTTGGTCTGAACTTGTTCCATGTAGGTAACATGTTCGTCAATATTCGTAAATTCGACCATTTTTTGGTACTATGTTGGTACCATATTTCACTCACCAACATGGTCATTTTTAGCAGGAATCACTTTTTACAGAAAAGCACTGTGCAGCAATCACCTGGGCGCCACACCGGTCACCGTATTCCCCAAGATTATATAGAAAGCCAGAGAATCCACAACCATTATTTTTCCCGCGCTATCTTTCTCTTAGGTTCGTTTTCTTCTTTGCCCATCCATCGGTTTTTTAAAACATCAGAGGCAATTTTCGGCCAATCTCTACACTGCAACGTCCCTAAGACGAACTCATTACTGATAGGATGACCTGTGCTTAATTGGATGCCTGAAATCACGGGCTTCGATCTCGGAAGTCTGAAACTCAGCATTCAGAATTCGGTGGGGCGCGTTTAAATCAAAAGGCACCATATCCATTTTGACATGAGCCCGATCACACATGTACTCAAATGGATCTCAGAGCTCATATCAGAATGCTGCCGTGCTAAGGAAAAACGCCGTATGAGCCTTTAGACGTTGCCAGATTTACTTCAATAAAACCAGAATTTTCTTGGAAATTATGAATATTTTTCTTCAAATTTTCAGACAATTTTGTTCGCATTTTCATCTAAGATGTCTGAAAATTTCAAGTAGAAATATGAATAATTTTTCTCAAAAATACTCGTTTTATCCGGGGAAATTTGGCAACTCTCGAATGTTCATACGACGTTTTTCCTCAGCACGGCAGAATGGATATAGTTCCTTTTGATTTAACGCGTTGGTTGTGAGTCCTCGCTCCTCGGCACTCGGTGGTGGCGGCGTGTGAAAAGCTGCCGGGAAAAACGAACCGGATCGGTATCCACGGGGAAACCGGTGCGCTGCGCAGCCGTTCCCGGTAAAAACCGCATATCCTACTCGAGGTTTCCGATGGAGATACGTCGTTCTTCCCCGACGGGGCAGTGTACGCGGCGAGGCGGCAGTACATGAGCCCGGCACATGGACAGTGGAGATGCCATAAAGGACAGAAAAATAGCTGAAGCGCGACGAATCGCAGACGAAGGACTTTCACGGGAAACTGTGTTTGACAAAAGAGAGTCGCTGGTGCGTAGCAGAGTTCGTGGCTGCCTGTTGCTCGGGAAGGTTGTTGTTGTTTTCCATTATAAAATGGTTGCCCACTGATATCCATCGTCGCTAAACCGCTCCAACTCTGCCTTGGTACCCTGTAGTAACATCCTTTTTTGTCGGTGATATGGCAACGATGGTGATATTATGTGGGAGTGGACTGATGCAGGCTGCAGGCCGCCGCGTCCATCCATTCGTCCGTCCGCCGTTCGACGTCAACAGCCATCGCGCCGCGCGGCGCGGCCGTCAAATCGCAGCGGATCCCAACAGCCACGTAGCGGTATCCACGCACGGATTGGCAACTATGCGCTGGCGGTGATGACAAATTGCTTGGTGTATAGATAGGTTTCATTTTGATTCGGAAGGGGTTTCCCGGATATGTGGCAACAATGCCAGGACGTTTCCAGCTTCGGCTCCATGGGCGAGTCCCCTTCACTCCCTCCAGTGCCTCCAGTTCCATCGTCATCATCATCATCGGCGGTGTTGGATTCAACCTCGCCAGATCCGGCTGGGGGCTAGGCTTGGGGCTTCCTGCCGTCCGTTGACACCTTCTGGACACTCTCTGACGAGCGAGTTACGTCGGAGTCGAAAATGGCGTTGGGCCGATCGGAAAACGCTTCCCGGCATAGGTGGATCGAGACACCTCGAGCAAGGGGCCGGGGGGGGGGGGGGTTTCTTCCAGATAATTTTCGAAATTTCAAAGCATGTAACATGCAGTTCGAGTCAATTTCGTCATGAATAATTACTAAATATAAGCGCCCTGCTAAAAATTGTCCATGGTATTCCATGCTGTTTCTCATGGAATTCCATGCTGAAGACACGGAATTACATTAAGACCCCATGGAGAAGGCACGGAACTCCATGGAGACTCTTTGGGTTTCCGTGGTGACTACATGGGATTCCATGATGGCAGCAGGAGATTCCGTGGTGGCTACATGGAATTCCAAGGGAGTGTCACGGAATAGCAAAGGACATGTATTGGAACGCTGTGAAACATTGGAGACCACCACAAGAATAAACATGGTAATCTGTAAGCCTTTGATCATTGACAATCAGCAACTATTTGCTGTTTCGTCATGCATTATAGAATTAAGTTGAATTACAATTACTCATCGAAGTTCACAAATGAGGGCCACTAAAATTTTTCATGTCATCGCGTCTTTCCTTCCTTCCTTTCTTCCTTCCTTCTTTCTTTCCTCTATTTATCCTCTTCCTTTTTTTCGAGTCCTCTTTGCCCTCCCTTGGATCCGCCTATGTTCACCAATAAAATAAAATTCTATGATAGAATTTTGGATGTTAAAAATGTGTTTGATGTTCCTGATTTCTACGCTAGCTCGTGCATCCCGAGGGAGCAAATTTGTGGGAGCAATCCTGCGAGGGTAGTCAAACCATTATTTAGGGATCTTTATCGGCGCTTGCTCCTGAATCAGTCAAAGTAAATCGGTTTTGACTGCGCAGTATTTGAAAATACTTCCAAAATCAAATACGACTGTTGTGAAGAAGATATGATCTTATATGCTCCAGGCAAATTTTTCAAAAATGTTTTTGCCAGGTTGAGTCTGAAAATGTGAAGGAAGAAAGTTCAATGCAAGGGCGAGGTTTGAAAACTGAAGGATTTGTTTGAGGATGACTCAACCGATTGAAACGAACCTCTGGCGAAGATCTGCGAGGATTTTGAAAAGAGCCCGTTCTCAACAAACGAGAACGTGTGAATACTCCATAAAAATATTTTGACTCTAGTGATCATAACGAGAAGCGCATGTCAATCCAAAGTTATCTTTACAGAGGATACTCGGCGGTTTATAATATCCAATCAATAATAATCAAGTTAGGATAGGTTGATGTATTCCGAAAATCGTTGAAATACTTCTGCATTTTCACTGCCAGCCGTTCAAATATTACGTAACGTAGTTTTTCCGATTTTTTGTCCCCCCCCCCCTTAAAACGCACGCACGTAACGCAACCCTACAATCCCCCTTTTTGGATTACGTAACGCTGGCCTGACAACCCCTCCCCTTTTTCAAATAAAGGGACGAGATTTTCACTTTATTCCCCCTTTTTTCAAAAGTTTTTCCCCCGGTTTGGATTTGTTACGTAACGCTGGGCTTGCCCTCCCTCCCACTTGTAACGTACCGTAACGCTGGCTCAAGCCCCCCCTCCCCTCTAAGTGCGTCACGTAATACCTGAACGGCCCTTTATTGCTCATTACAAGATAATTTTTTTCAATTCTTCCTTTTTAAAATATGCATATGATAAGTTTGGACGTAACTTAAAATCTTGATCCAAGTATTCAAAGTTTTAACATAATCTCTCAGCAAACCGAGGAGGAGAGCCCAAAGCATTAACATTCAGCCGCGAAAATTTCAGCGTGAAGCATAGCCGATGTTCACCATTATGCATGAAATTTCAACTTATTTGCATTCTCAGCGAGGCATCACCGAAAACATCACGTTCGCTATTTAAATATTTCCCAGCTGGCATAACAGTCGACGAAAATAATTTACGAGTGATTTTGAAAAGTAAGAGCTCTGTCAAAGATGAGCCGTCACTACTAGTGATGAACGTTCGTTATGATGTGAAGTCCGCCATGCTAAGAAAGAACGCCGTATCGACTTTCAAGTGTTGCCAAATTTTTCTCGATAAAACATTCATTTTTAAGAGAAATTATGATAATTTCTCCTTAATATTTTCATGTACGCTGCAATGAATTGCGAATGAAATTCTGGACAAAATTTAATGAGGAGTAGTTGACAAATTTTGTAGAAAATTCGTTTTTTAAAGGCAAAGTTTGGCAACATCCGCAGGCTTATAAGACGTTCTTCCTCAGCGCGACAGAATTAGAGGGGCAAGAAAATGGAGAAAAACAGAATAAACGAAACTAGGTTAGGGGGTGGGGTGGGACGTGAGAGGAGAGAGTAGTGCTGGGAAACTGCTTGGCGTGGGTGTAAGAAGGTGGGAGAGAGTGGGGAAAGGGTAGGGATGGGAAATGTTACATAAAAGAGGAAATACCGGAGACAATGGAGACCGATCGGAGAGGAAAATTGATTGTAAAACTCCCGAGTCAAACTCTTGCCAGATTGATACCAGGACGGATTACTGATGGTGCATTTAGAAAAACAATTTCGATTTGCAACGTTGATAATGGAGAATTTGCACGACACATTTTTATTGCATCAACCGATTGTGCGTGATGAGCTAGTACACAGTGCTTTTCATAATTTTTGCTCGCATGGGAAATTGTAGAAAAATACATTTAAAAATCAGAAAAAGTACCATCTTGGGACGTCATCTGGTGGCATTGCCTATTTTTAAACAGATATATTTTGGCAAATTTGATTATTTTGTCGTATCTTCTACAATACTTGTTCAATTTAGAAACGAAGGATATTGTGCTCAGTTCTCCTGGTAGTTTCACCTTAAACATTAAATTCACCAAATTTTAGACACTTGCAAATTCTCCATTCCCTAATACAACATTTAAGTCTTAAGAAAGGAAACCTGTCACTATTTTCCAAAATTAAGTCCGATATTTATTTTCGCCCTGCCAAAATACTCGGCTTCACTCTCGAGTACAAAAAAGCAAACATAGGATTTCTTCTCCTGACAATTGCCGAGGAGTACAAATATAGCTATCGCTCACCCCTTTCTTCAACTTGCTAGAGGAGACGTCAAGAGAACAGGAAATAGTAAGAAAAAGCCATTTTTTAGTCCAAACTAGGATCCACCCCTCTGTTCGCGGTGTTTAAATATAACTCTGATTCTGAAACTTCGTGCTGAAAAATTGTCTGAAATTTGATGCATTTCATTTATGGATGGAAACTACAGAGTCAACCAAGCATGAGGATGACAAGCACCCATGACATAAGCACTTTAATTGTATTACCTACATTTTGCAATAAGGAGCCCCTATCTCTGGCTCCTCTGTAAAAGCACCTTTCTGCACAGGGGAACAAATGACATATATCGACGGTGCAGGTTGGCAATCACATGACACGGTTTGCGACGTCGCAGACTTCCTATCATACTTTATTTTTTAAAGGGAAAACTACTCAACGGCAATTCTTTAAAATTGCCGTGATTTTTCTTCTCTGTGCGAAGAAAATGCTGCAAAAACTTCAAGGAATGATGTCAAATTGTTCTCCTTTAAAAAATAACATAGAGGCGGAGATTTTTAGACACCGCAAACGAGTTATGTGATTGTCGACTTACCTCCACCGTCGATATGCTGTTTCTAAAATGAGCCAGAAATAGTGGTTCCTAATTGCAAAATGTGGTCTAACTGATGTGCGAAGGATACAAAGCGGAGTGAACGTTCTGAACGCGGCAAAACTACAGCGAGCAACTATTACAGCTCTCAAGCCGCTCAAATTGCCTGCTCAAGTTTTGAAGGCGAACTGGTTGGAGAGCGGGCAACTGATATTAGCACTCGAATGGACCACGGAACAAGACATTTCTTAGTCTCCTGAATGCATCCCCAAAAGTTGTAAGAAATTTCGTGAGATTTCACGCGAATAAACTTCATGAAATTTTCCATCTATGCCCTTGCCCGAAATTTAGAAAAACGACGATTTTTCCAAAAATTTGAGGACTGCTGTAGTTCCGACAGGGGCAACTTATGGATAAAAGCTTTATTGAGAAAAAAATCTTATTTTCACCTATACATCACGCTTTTACAGTCCAGCGGTTTAATACTGAGACACCCTGTAGAGCGTACGATCTGTCAACATGATACAACAACAAAAAGACTGTCGGTCGCTTTGACTTATACATCGTTTGTGTCGTTCAGCGTACGAATTTCTGCTGTTACGGCCGGTCATTGTTTTACGAAGCGGCGCTGGGCTGGGTCCGACATCACGGACAAAGCACGAGAAAAATGGTCACTTGACTGCATTATTCAGGTCGGATTCGGGACCGGGCAGGACTGCTGTTGCGAAATGCTTGCTCTGACTTGTGCCACTGCTCCAGCTAACCAGCAGATTGATTCTTTTCATGCAGGATTGTACTCGTAATCATGGCAGTTGCAACCGAATTCGAAAAGGGGGTTCGCCGAAAGTAACTCGAATGAGACTGTGATTGAGATCATTAAGTGAAATTGGGGTCAAAGCAATGATTTTTGTCATAGCAGTTAAGATACCTGATTTTCTTTTCTTTTTTCCCTTTTCAAATTTTTACTGAGATCTCTGTGGTATACTGATTAAAGCAGGGATGGCTGCAAATTTTCCGGAGGAATGTCATCTAAAAGTGAATTTGGGGGCCTTTCCTAGAAGTGGGTGGTAGGGGCCTACTCCAGAAAATTTTGAAAATTACGACCCTCTTAATTCACATTTTTCCCTGGAAAAGTACTAGAAAGAAAGCAAACTAGTTGTAATATTTGTAGCAAAAATGTTCGTAGCAAAAATGAGCATCTTGGAGCTAACCTTTTTGCTTTTTCAATCGCTCATCGAACATTCATGAAGTGTCGTCTCGCATTCATTTGCAAAAACCTTGATGGATACTGTTTTTTATAATTTGCAGGTGTTTCTAATCTTGGAGGGAGTTACGGGTTTATCTGATCTGTTTACGTAGTGTGCATTGCCGTGAGCCACGACAATCTGTTGTCACCGGTCAAAAACGCCTTCAGTTTCGTGTGATACTTCACCGCCCACATAGGAGTTAAAATATTTGTATCAAAAACATTGCGCATCTTGCCATGATACTAACTCGTAGGATCTTTCAATCGCTTATCGAACATTCATTAAGTGTCGTCTCTTTCTCAGTCGGAAAACACCTTGATGGAAACTGTTAACTGGTAACTTGCAAAAGTTTCGTATCTTGAGAGATCGCTTTGTTGGTGCAATTTATTCTTGCGTGTCATTCAAAATTCGAGGCCTCAGTTCTTAATATTGAATTTTGTGACGTGGTATTACTAACGTTTTTGTACATGCTGAAGTGCTGGATTCCATCGAAATGTGAAGAAGGGTACCAGAGCACCACATTGCCTCTCTAATCAGCGCAGGATGATTGCCTTCCTGATTACGAGCTTGTTTCGAAGGATGTCGACACTTGAAGGCGCGCATGCGCAATCATAGCCGCCTCTGGCGCGCATAAAGCACTTCTTTTCGAGTCATTTTGCTGTTCACAAAGCGCACCAGAGAGCACGAGGTGGTATCGTTTGCGTGGCATAATACTAATTCTGTCGTAGGAAGTTTCTCTGCTCTTTCTGCGGTCGATGGAGTCAAACTCGAATCTGAGCTCCAACTCTTGGAGTTGTTATTCGGTTGGCTGAGTCGCGGGAATGATGTCGTCATTGTGAGCCGTAGCACAACTTCTCATGAACAACGTTGTCAACCAGTGCTGCTGTATTAGCGAAGAGAACAGTAACGACCATATTTGAATCAGTGAGAACGAAAACACACCGACTCGACAAAACTGCACAGTAGGTGAAGAAGTTGGTCTGAGAAAAATATTTTTAGTGCAGAAAGACAAGTACTTAAAGACACTTTAAAAGTCCAAGTTATGACAGATGCGCTAACTTCAATGATCTGTATACAAATTGACTGTCTTCAATGAGAATCGGGCATTTTCAAGTTACCGAGTTGGTGTGTTTTCGTTCTCACTGATTCATTTTAGAATTCGAGCTCCCATTAAAACTCGACTACTCTTTGGAGCGCGTTAAGCAGAAAAGGAACCAAGCCACATCAGCTATTGCTTAATTTAATCGACCCATCTAATTTTTTACATGAAATCGGCTGTGCAGATTTTTATGCCAATTTCAAGGAATTATCTGCATTAAACGAAGCAAATACCTTAAAATTCTCAAAGGAATCCGCACAAACGTTCTCTTGTAAAAAATTGAATGGATCACTAGACAAGGTACGAATTTAAGCATTCCGGTACATGTTTCTTAACCAAAATTTCACGTAGAACACGATTCGCGCAATGGAAATTACTGATACCAACTCCTAACGAAGATATTAACCTTTTCATTTCACATTGGTTACGAGGAATTTGAACTGCCCGCTCACAAGAAACTCAAAGCTCTACGTGAGTCAAATCGCGCACGACAACGGTCTCAGCAAGTTTCTTAATCGAGCAATATTCATTTCCCACCATGTGTTGTTCGAACCATAGACAATTTGCTATAGCTGGGCCAAAGCGTCAAGATTGAGGTTGCCAGATTTTTACATCGCGCAGAGACTGTCATGATAACGTTTAGCGCGCGATGTGAATCACGTAGAGCATTGAGTTTTCATGAGCGGGTGGTTTGAATTCACGCATCAAGAATCATTAAATATCGTTGTGAGGAGTTGATTTCGATAATTGTCATTGTGCACATCGTGCTCTACGTGAAATTTTGGTTACGGAACATATATCAGAGTGCTGAAATTCGTACCTTGTCTAGTGGTCCATTGCTAATTAGATTTGTCCATGGCTGTTGTGACTTTGTTCCTTTTTGCTGAAAGCGGTCCATTTATATGGATGTATTTCTATCAAACGGAACTATGTGCATTAAGACATGAGCCCTGAGACCCATAAGAATATGTGCATAACAGGGCTCACGTCATAATGCACATAGCTCCGTTTGATAGAAATACGTCCATATGATCTGCCTGAATTAGCTAAAATGGCAAAATTAGTCCCTTTTTTTTTCAAGAAAAAAAAATGTGAAAAACTGCACAGTAAGATGAGTTTATTCATCGAGAGGGCAGAATATCTCCTGCTGTCTAGTGCAAGTAATTATCATCTTCTTCTATCAATTTTAATGTTAAAATGTGTATGTTATTCGTCCAAAACATAATCACACATTACAGCTGAGCAAAAAACATCACATACCTACAGCTATATTGCCTATTCTGTACTGAATACGGCCCTTTTTCAAACATAGAAAATGAAATTCGTCAATTTTCAATCAAACGAGAGATTTCTAATTCTAGGCTCAGATGTCGCTGCAGCAACTTTCTGTGAGAGGCAACTGGCCAAGCTCTCACACTTTCAGAGGAGGCCTGGCCAGTACGTAGAGAGGTTTCGGGTGGACGCCCCTGGGAAATTTTGGAAATTGGACCGTCAAAATTTAGCTCAACTTTAGATTCAATCATTCCAATGGAGGGTGACGGGAAGAAGTGCACTAAAATTTTGGAGGGTTTGGAATCCAAGCCCTGGACCTCAAACTCAAACTTTGGGTGTAACTAGAATACCTGTATAGCGAGAGTATGGACATATCGCTTCATGGAGGTCTTAGGGCCCAAAAGTGCAGCCATCCTTCTAACCAACTTCTAACACACAAAATTTCACTGCCAGTCTGCAGAGCCTGCAGATTCCAATTCTAACCAAGATGGCCAAGAATGTTCAGAAATGAGCGTTCTTCCGCAAAAATGAGTAAATTTGTGCAAAACTAAGTCAAATGCGTGCTTTATAAACGACGGTTCGTAACAATAGTATTAGTAAATCGTTCTGGATAGAGTACCTATATAGGGAGAGTATGGACAACTCGAAATATGTAACTCTTAGGCCCGAAAGGGTAGGTAATCTTTGAAAATGGAAAATGTCACTGTCAATCTTTAGACTCCATTAAACGAAAATGGATAAGAAAATTCATAAGTAAGCATTCTTCCGCAAAAATGAGTAAGTTTATGCAAAAACCAAGTCAAATGCGTGCTTTACCAACGAAAGTTCCCAACAATTGTGATCATAAATCACTCTGGATAATTTGAATTCATAGATTGCTTACCCTTTGGGGTCTAAGAGCTCCATCATTAAACCTCAAAATTTTCGACATGTCCATACTCTCCTTAAATAGGTACTCTAGTTCTGGATAATTGAAATTCATAGGCTTTCTGCATTTCTGGGCCCTAACTTTATTCGCAGAAGCACCGGTGAAGGCCTGATGAATTTTCGGAGTTTCACATCTGTCCATACTCTAGCTACAGGTACTCTAGGTGAAACCCTTGGATTTCTGGAGTTACTGCTGCCTGCAGTAAAAGGAGGCAGCGCGGCAACTCTGACGCGAACCCATGCGTCGTCGCAGCGTAGAACGTTGACGTTGCTGTTGCGTTATGGTATCGTCAGCCTGAGCGCCCAGTCATTCCATGCCGTAGACGTCGCCTTCTTGCGGTTGTAGTTATTCTGATTATTCGATCCGACATTTTGTTGGGGCTCGGAATCCGGCTGCCCCCTCCCCCCCTTTCCTCTCATCCGGCCACAGCCGCGGCTCCGCGACCCGCGCCACCGCCCGCGGGCTCCACCTCTTTTCCTCCCCCTCCCTCTGTCCCCCTCCCCGCTCTTCGCGACCGCTTCGCTTTTCTCCATTTTTATCGTGCGGCTCGTACATACTAGTAAGCTTATCATTTGAATTATTTTTTAACCCTGAATCAGAAACCTCGATTTGTATCCCTACCCTGACCGGCCGATTATTGAAATTGATAGACAAAGCTATAGACAAAGAAGACAGAGGGGATTTGGAGGGATCCTATTGGTGGAAGCAGGTGGTTGGAATGGACAAAGGGGGTGGGTAATAGACTAACTAACAGCAATGGACAAAAGACCCCTCAGTTAGTCCATCATTTTCACCCTTAGTCTGTAAGAACCACCAGTTTCAACCATACTGGCTCCATACTCCCTATGTCCTCTTTGTCTATCGCTTTGTCTGCCGATTTCAATAATCAGCTGGCTCGACTCTTTCAGAATTGGATGGGATTTGGGTTCAGGGTGAAACCTAAATTAAAGACTCCAACTCAAGTCGCACGAATAGTTTTGGTAATTTTGGTCTCAGGAAAAGACCAATACTGCACCCTTGAACATTGCCGCGATACTGTATTTTATAGTCCATTAGTTTTAAGCATCACCAACACGGAGACTTTAACGCATGAGTAGAAAAAACGCTGATACCCCGAGCCCAGAAATAGTCTTAGCCCATCTCAATATTTGAATTTTGCTAACATCTCTGCCTAAAGTGACCATATTGCCAATATGATATTGTGAGTGAAACAAGGTACCGACTTGACACTAACATGGAGACTTTAACGCATGAGTAGAAAAAACGCCGAGACCCCAATCTCAGGAAGCAGTCGTAATCTGTCTCAAAATATGAGTTTTGCTGGCATCCCTGCTAAAAACGACCATGTGGATGAGTGAAACATGGTACCAACTTGACGCTTATATGGAGACTTCGACGCATGAGTAGAAAAACCGCCGAGATTTTGAGCCGAGGAAAGATCACAAGTAAAGAAAAAGAGGTGAAGAGGGAGATGAAGCTATGATCTATCATAGTAATATTTGGAAATTGACGGGGCCGATTTCGACAATTTTTCGACAGTTTCGACACAGGGTGTTCGCAATGACCATCAGAATAATCGATTCTTTATTATGGTCTCAAATGGGGGAATATCGATAATCGATCATTCACGCCTCCGGTGCGGTCTCAACCCAGTTCATCTATCATTTGGACTGCATTTTGCAATTTGGAACTATAAATTCTGGCTCACCTGAAAAAACACTAAAGTGCATAGGGAAACTAATGTCACATACGTTGTTTTTAAACCGGGCTAGAATTTATAGTTCCATATTGCAAGATGTAGTCCATTTAAACCTCTGGAAAAGGATCGATGAACAGGGTGTTCGCAACGAGCATCGTAATGATCGATTCTTTACCATAGCTTTAAATGGGGAAATGTCGATAATCGATGATTCACGGCTTCGGCGCGGTCTCAACCCGTCGCGTCGCTCCTCTAAACTCGTGACCGTTATCCGGGCTCGAAGGAGGCGGGCCTGCGTGATATGGTGTGTAAATACGGACGCGTGAACGATGATTCGGTGAGCTACCACCGTTTCCCGACCGTGAGCCGTGAGGACATGGCCGGAGACGTAGGCGGACAGCGTAGGCGGGAGGCGGACGCGCAAAGTGCCCGTCTCACTCTCGGCTAATGTGTTAATTACGCTGCAGACTCGCGAGTCGAAATCCGACGCAACAGGTCAACATTCAATTATTCAAGGGTTGCTCTGTGATTAATTCGTCGGGCCGCTACCGGCTGCCGATGCCGCCCCCGCTCTTCAGGACTGATGCGTCTTCGCTGTCGGAGTTGCCAATTCTCTGCTAAGTTTAATAATTTTATTATGTATTTAATAAAATTTAATAGGCTGTTGTATGATCCTGAAATTGCGTGATAAAATGGAGTTGCCTATCTGTAAAGTTTGGCGAGGAACATGTGAACATGTGTCCGAGCTTACAAAAGCTCGAAACAGCTTTTGTGACTGACGAAAAGGAGCTGAAAGTTGCGATGATAAGAAGAACGTTTCTCATTGGCGGGATATTTTCCCGTTTGAAATGGAGTTGAACTTTCGGAAACTTTGAAAGTCGTTTTCCCGCCTAACATTTGATTACATGAAAAAAGGTAAAATACAGGTTTCCTTATTCTTTATGTATTCTAGAAAAATACATTTTAAAAAAAATGTGCAGCAGCCCCATCACACGACTCTTAATTTTTTGTAATCTTCTTCGGGAAACAACGCACAAAGCGCCCTTAAGATACCTCGTAGATACTCGACGACACTATGATTCCTGTTTGCTTTGGACCACATTTTGCAATAAGGAACCACTATTTCAGGCCCATTTGACTGGGTTGCCTCATAATTTAGAAGATGATGTTTCCTGACAGTTAATGGTGAAAAAGACACGATTTGAAATAGTTTTCAGGCAAAGTTGTTCCAAATGTCAAGCCTTTTCTAGATAGCGAATAAAGGTGACTGAAGGATTTTTCCCAGATATTTTTGTCATTTTCCCTGACATTTCCAGGTTTCCCTCGACATTTCCCAGTTTTCCCGGTATTCCCTGACTACGGCAACTCTGATTTTAGAAACAACATCTATGCGATAGGTTTCCCTGTGCAGAAATGTGCTTTCATTGAAGAGCCAAAAACAGTTGTTTATATTGTATACTGTATTCCTTTTCATCCCCCGATCAGTGCTACCATTCCATGTCCGACAAAAGTTCCGGGATTCGGAGCTATTTTGTTCCAATTCCTCCCATTCCATGATCGTCAAAAGTTCCCGGATTCTTTTTAGAGTTTTTCAAAATTTCCGAGGAAGTTCCGGAGAATCCAAAAGATCCGTAACATTTCGGGAATTTCAAAAGTTCCGGGCCCGATATAGGAAGTCGCCTAGAAGGGTCCTTAGACGTGAAAATGGTGACGGCTTGAACAAACAAATTACCCTATCTATTAAACATTTCCTTATCCCTACATTTCTTATAATATCAAGTATGAAATTTTGTCTATAGACGGCTGTAGGTTCCACATAAGGAATATAAGCCAATAAATTAACAGAAGAAGAAGAAGAGGAAGAAGAAGAAGAAGAAGAAGAAGAAGAATAAGAAAAGTTCCGGGGAAAATTCAGGAAAGTCTCAAAAGTTCCGGGAAAATTTCAGGAAATTCTCAAAAGTTCCGGGAAAATTTCAGGAAATTCTCAGAAGTTCCAAAATTTGGAACTAGTTCCGGGAAATGGGAACACTAACGAATCCTACTCTCTTTTTGCATAACGCCGCCGTTTTGCTGAGTAACCAGAGTTAAGTTCTACTTGGCGACGTGGTGGCCGGCGTGCGAAGACGCGGCGGCGCGGTGGCCAAGCCAAGGGACGGCGGAGTCCGAGCCGGGGGCTGGGGCCGGGGCGGTCGCGCACGCAATTTCTAATTGCGGGCGAGCGTGGCGTTAGGCGTTACGGACGGGGGGCGGGGCGTCGCCGACGGACGGGACTAATGCGCATCACTAATATCATGAAATCGTCGATTAGACTCGATCGAACCGATGCGACGCGGTTACACCGTCCGTCAATTTATCTTGCTCCAATTTGCCCAATTTTTCAACGAGCCGCTGAGCATCCACCGCGCTCGCCCGCGTCACACGCACCGCCGGCCCGCTCGCTGTTGGTTTTTCCAAGACGCGCCACGCTGCGCCGCCGACTCCTGATTAGTTCGCCTCATTAGGAGAAATTAGCGTTACCGGCTTCTGCATTCCGTGCCCGCCGCCGCCGCTAACGCACGCGAATCCATGCCCGGGCCCGCCGCTGCGTCGTCTTTGCGGAGGAGGATCGGTCTCTTGCCATGAGAACAGACCAGCGGACTGATTATCGAAATTGATGGACAAAGCTGTAGACAAAGAAGGCATCGGGTGTAATGGAGCGATCCTATTGTTGATATGGGTGGTTCCCATTGACAAAGGAAGAAAATGATAGACTATCTGTCGGGTCTCTCGTGGATTGCCATTAGTTAGTCTATTTCCTACCTCTTTTGTCCATTGCAACCACCCGCTTCCACCAATAGGCTCTCTCCATATCTCTTTTGTCTCCTTTGTCTATAGCTTTGTCTATCAATTTCAATAATCGGCCCGCCGGTTTGAAGGGAAGGAGGGCAGAGACAGTGCGTGGCGTGCTTTGCGATATATCGATCGATCCGCCATTTAAACCTATGGAAAAGGATCGATAAAGAGGGTGTTCGCAACGAACACCTTTAATAATCGATTCTTCACAACAGCTTCAAATGGGGATAGATCGATAATCGATCATTCATCCTTCGTCACTGGCAGAGGAGGCAGAGCATGGTCTCACAGGTCGGGGATACTGAACCCCTCATGCAATGAGATAGACCCCTTTTATCGTTATGTTAAGTAAAGCGGAAGATGGGCTGCCAGAAAGGATGCCTGATTGGGTTCTTTCTGGGAGGAGACCAGGCACCGAGACCCTCCACTGGCCTCTTGGCGACAGGTGGAAGCTTTTACTTTCGGGATTTAACAATGGAGATTTTGCATGTGTGAGGAATTGCGATTTGACTATTGATTCTTATGTAAAAGTTCGCGAGAAACACGGCGGTGTCACTGGTTTTCTCTGAAATCAACTCCCAAGCTCAAAAAAAGCTCTCAAGTCGAGGCCAAAATGGAGGGGATATCCCACGCTATCCTGAGAGTCCACCACTACATCAAGACAACACTCCATGCAAAAATAGGGAGCAAATACATTAGCAGGGTTGCCGTGTTTTCAGTTTTAGAGTCCCCAAATAAAGTTCCCCAACTTCAATTTCACCATACGTAAGCAACAAAACTACACGGGAAGACAACTTTCTGCAAGAAGATCAAGTAAGCAATATGTTGAACTATTGTACACTGAGTTGCCTTCAATTCCGTCGAATAGGCAACAAACCAACAGAAGAGCACGAATAGTCGTCTGTTCACAAAACATACAACCAGATCCAGTAAACAATGCGTAAGTAGTTAGTACATTGGTAGGTATCGTCTACATGAGGTCCGCCTTCAATTTTGATGAATAGGCAACAAACGTACACAAGAGCACGAATAGTTATCTCATAGCGAAACACACAATTACCTCTCAGGACCATATCTTTTGACCAGTATCGTATCAGTTAAACAGGGCCGTAAGTTATTTTTTAGAGAATATTTCTATCTAATTAACTGTTTCTAGATAGAAATTTTTTGACTGCGTTAAAGTGTTTTCCCATGATAGAACAGAACAGCTCATGTAATTTCCTGTCGGGGAGTTTTGATGCCTAGTACAATACTCGTTATACGAACCATCAAATGTTATGACAACTTGAATCAAAGTTTTAATTCTATACTTGGACCCAGGATGCCGGCGATACCATTTTTTTTTTTTTTTTTTTTTTAGTCCATATTCTCTAAAAAGGATTTTTATTGTTCCGAGCGCAAAAACTTTGTAATGAGTGAATTCGTCGATTCTCTCACGAAAGAACGTAACGTCATTTCAATGTTGCCAAATCTCCCTCTCTAAATTT
Source organism: Bemisia tabaci (assembly GCF_918797505.1). Classification (NCBI taxonomy): domain Eukaryota; kingdom Metazoa; phylum Arthropoda; class Insecta; order Hemiptera; family Aleyrodidae; genus Bemisia; species Bemisia tabaci. Next base: position 40,271,683 of record NC_092797.1, on the reverse strand, counting down.
TTATTTTAATCAGGAGAATCATGGGCATCTCTAACTAAAAATTTCACTAATTTTTTCTCTGATTCCATGCAAAAATCAGAAAAAATTTGGACAAAAATTGCAGTTACATTATTTTAAAAACTTAAATTCTTGAGTCAATTTTGAAACCTTAAAATGCGTTACGCTTCTTCGTCCGGAGAAAGACAAAGTGAGAGCAAACAGAGGACACCAAATCAACAAACCCATCTCAAAATTCCTTAAGGCTAGCGCACAGACGCAGTCTTGAATGTGAATAAATATTTTCGGTGCATTGATAGGAGTTGTCCGCAGTGCTCCCATTCCATGTCCGTCAAAAGTTCTGGGATTCCGAACTTTTATGTTCCAATTTCTTCCACTCCATGACCGTCAAAAGTTCCGGGATTCTTTTTAGATTTTTCAAAAATTCCGGGATTCTTTTAGATTTTCAAAATTCGGATCTTTTAGATTTTTCCAAAATTCCGGGATTCTTTAGATTTTCAAAATTCCGGATCTTTTAGATGTTTCAAAAGTTCCGGGATTCTTTTTAGATTTTCAAAAGTTCCGGAATAAGTGCCGGAATATGCAAAGGATCCGGAGCATTTCGGGAATTTCAAAAGTTCCGGGAAAAATTCAGGAAAATCTCAAAAGTTCCGAAATTCGGCACTAGTTCCGGGATATGGGAGCGCCGGTTGTCCGTTCAACTGTTGGTTGCAGCGAGGCAACGTCGTAGTCGAGGAGGAAGAAGAAGGAAAAGCATCGGAGGAAATTTCAACAGATAGATTGGCCACTCTCAAGGTTTCAGACGTCTCTGAGTCGGAACTAATGCGGCAAACAAGGTTAAACTGAGCGCTGGAATATAATATGGAGCAGGGGCCGGGCTCGCACGGAAAACCAACACCGCTTTACCAGACGAGAAAAAGGTTATTCGGAAAAGCGATGGAAATCCCAGATCCAGATCTTCCCTGGCCCCAGCGTCACGTCACGTAGATGAATTACTAAAAACAGAACGAACGTTCGAGGCTCATGAGCACATTTCAAGGTTAGCTTACACGCATGTGGGTCAGCTCCCTCTTCTCATTCGGACCAGTGGCGTGGCGTACTTTGCGATACATCGATTTAAACCTATGGAAAACGATTGATAGACAGGGTGTTTGCAACGAAAACCTTAATAATCGATTCTTTACCACAGCTTCAAATGGATAAATATCGATAATCGATCATTCACGCCTCGCCATTGGTTAGCAGCTCTTCTCTTAGTTCAGGGATATTGATGAACATATTTGAACGTTTTTATGTTAAAAGGAACTATGTCGTACGCAAACCCTCGAGCAAATGTATCCATTTTTTTAAAACACTCAGGCACTCATTAAAGTGAAAACGGAGGCGTTTATACGATGAGGACGTAGACCAGGGCCTCGCGACACGCGTCCGTTTTTGCAAATTTGAATGTACCTATGAGTTTCCAAAATTTACAAAAAATTTAAAAATCATCAACAAATTTTACAGTGTCTCAACCTCCAAATCCTGCCTTGTTCAGGAATATTAACTTAAATTTTCTAAACGGAGCGAAAACTTTGATTTTTACCAAATTGAAGCATACTATTTTAAGCATATATGAAACCCAAGGAAAAAATTTCCCGCGATGTCAGATTCTTACCCACAATTGAATATTTTTACGGAGTTTAAAGGCTCAATAATACATATTTTTTTTTTCACTTAATTTCCTTTTTCAAAAGTGTATAGTTTTCTCGCGTGAAATTTGCAGGCAAACTTCAGAGAAAGTAAAAAATGAGGGGCCTGGAGGACAAGCCATATGAGTGCGGTTTTTGCTATTTCAAGAAATGCGTATTTAAAGTTTCAAAAATGCATGGAGCCTCATGACGGAAAGGAGGTTGAAACTCACTTTTTGATGCTTCAAATTTAGCTGTGAATTTTTCACTGAATATACTTTCAAACTAGTTTCAGTTGAGTTCATGAATATCTCAATTTTTCAAAAACTGGTTTTATACACCTTGTCCTCCGAGCCCCTCAAATAAAAAAGAAGGGGAAAAGGAAGAATTAGACTAGTTTTCACAACTTTGGCCTTCTTGAGTATGCTAAACTCTATATTTGTCAGTGTCTTTGGCGGGTGTCAGGCAGATGAGTTCTCCCGGTACTTCACGCTGGTCAAGCACCGTTTAACCTGTGGTCAAAGCAAAACCATAATCCTAAGCCTTACGGATTAGCTGAGTCCTCTAAATATTCACATGAACAGCAAAGTCAAAAACACCGACCGTCATAATAGTCCCAGCATTCCAGGCACACATAATTCATGTTCCGGTGGATACTTCCAGAAAGATTCCACCAGGCTCAAAATACAGATGTTTTCGAAAAACAAAATACTTTCACACTCGAATTGCCTGCTCGAACGGGACAAAAGCACCGCACCACTCTCTCCGATCGGAACCGTTTTCTCTTCAGGTTCTGTTGCGAGAGTATTAGGTCAGCGAGCGTCAATCAACCAACAGTTTACCCCTAAAGGAGTCAGAGTCACCCTGACTGACGTCTTCATCAATGTAGCGGCATGAAAAGCTACCTACTCCTTCCCTTTTTCCTCCACGCCCTATTATTCGTTCGCACTACGGAGAAACGACGTATGGTCATTTAGACGTTGCCAAATTATCTCTCGATAAAATGCAAAATGTTGGGGGGAAATTCCGATTATTTTCCTCTTTAAACTTCTCAAGTATATTCTATGCAGTTGACTCTGACATACTTCAATATTTAGAGGGAAAATATATCATAACTTTCCGTGGGAATAAATATTTAATCAGAGGAAATTTGGCAGCGTCTGAAGGGTGATACGGCGTTCTTCCCTCGCTCAGGACGGCAGTATTATTACGGTCGCTCTTTTCTTCCGTTCCGGGGCCTGCTGTAAATAACGTCGGCGAACTGTCGACAAGTACTGGGAATCTGGGTTGATACCCGAGGAAAAGGGTCCATTCTCGTGAAATTTACAACGGACACGCCAATAAATCACCGCATTGTCACAACTAACGATTTGAAAGCAGTTAGGTCCTCCGTGCACGCGCTGTCTCCCGCTTACCTGCTCCGCTGGCCGCAGGGACTTGGTCAGTCGGAGTTTTCCACCCTCACGGGCGGAGGGGGCGGGGGGGGGGGGCGATCCTGTCGAAGACGAGTTTTGCGTGCGTAACTTGAAAAGGCCACCTCTCACAACAATAAATATTTACTTTTTCCCTCCTTTATTCGACAGCGTTTTGAGTGCATTATGGTGCTGGCCTTTGCGTTCCAGTTACTTTGTTTCGAGGAGACTTCTTCATCAACGGTGTTTGTCTTTATTTCCGAACTCCCGCGGCCATCACGTCTTCAGCTCCAGTTCTAATTCGAGTTAACTTCTCAGTAGCTGTCCCCTTTGTTTGCTCCTTAATTTCGACACGGGGGCATTGTCTTCCCCGTTGGTGCGCGCGATTGTTCCGTCGACTGAAAACAATTAGTTCCAAATATGACGCTTTTGCCTCCGTTTACAGCCCGCATTCAGTGTGGAGCACCTTCGCTCCCTCAAAGGTTACCGACTTGTTTGAAGTGAAAAATGAGCTGGAGAACAGTGGCTGAGCGATTGATCATGCCTTTTCTCTCGGCGAGATGATAATGGGAGTCCAACTGGACGCCTGAGATCAGATCGCAAATCTCTCGTTTGATAGCGGCTGTTGAACGGTGAAACAATGGGTCCCTTAGGTCAGTGTCGTTTCAGCGGTGGGTGCGGCAATTTTCCGAAAGGAAAGCCTTAGACACATTTGCCAGTAAGACTCTCTGGGCAACTCGATGGCTGATGTCAAAAAATGTGCATTTCAGTTGCAGTAATTCAAAATATTCGATCATGTTTTATTTTTTCAAAGGAAACGAACTACATTTCAGTGTATTATCAACGGAAAAGTAATTTAAAGGAGGGATATCGTTAAGGGCTGTTTTTAGGCCACCCTGAATTTCCTCAACTCTACCATTTTTTGGCCATTTTTCGGAATGCATCGGGATCTGGTCATCTCCGGTCTCTTTATGAGTCTAGTACTGCATTGTTTGCTAACATCGACCATTAGGCCATGTTTGTTAGCCCATGTTTAGGCCCATGGACCTAAAAAGAGTCTAAAAATGACCAAAGAACGATGCATTCCAAAAGATATAGACCTTTAATACGCAAGAACCTGTAGGAGTTAAGAAAATTCAGCCAGCGGCGTGGCGTGCTTTGCGATGTAGCGTTGGTTATGCCATTTAAACCTATGGAAAAGGATCGATAAACAGGGTGTTCGCAGCGAACATCGTAATAATTGATTCTTTACCATAGGTTTAAATGGCACAACAATCGATATATCGCAAAGCACGCCACGCCACTGAATTCAGCTGCACGATGGGCCCAAAAAAGGCCCTTATACACCGATACCTCCCTTTTCTGTAGATGAGGTTAGAAGTTTAATGACATTTTCTAACGAGAGCAAAAAGAGTATCAGGATAATTTTTAAGTCGATTGGCCCTCTCTTAGGCCTTGTCTCCACGAAGCGTTTTCATGGGATTTGCGGCAATCCGCAACCCGGAAGACTATATAAGCTGCTAACAAACAGGCTTTTTCACCCCGGGTCGGGGAAAAGGATAAACAAAGTTACAGTCACAACAGGTGGCAGGTAGCTCCATTGAGCCACTCAACTCGAGGATCATTTGCCACGGTGGAAGAATGATATCATTCAAATACCCATTGAATTTTCGCGGTTGGGGTTCGGGAAGGTGCTGCTTAAAAAACTGAGCCTGGCGCCGACTTCTGATAACCTATTACCTTGAAACTTTTGCCAAGTACCGTTAGTGTTAGCCAAAGACGCAAGTTTTTTTAAAAGCTATTTTTAAATTAACAGATCCTCTAATTAGTTTCTTCTTTTCGAAGGGACGAACAGCGTCCTAATCAAAATCGGCCTTTTCAGTGACTTTAACGCCTGTATAGAAAAACCACTAACTCTTCATTTGAGTATTGGCCTGCAATCCCGCAGCCTGCATCAATCTATTCGAGGAGACAATTAGCGTTTTGATCAAAATCGACCTTTTCAGTGACTTTAACGCTCGTATAGAAAAACAGCCAACTCTCAATTGGAGCATTGACCAACACTGCTATCTTTCAATCTGTATTGCTAGTGAAACTAGAAAACGCATGATTTAAGTTTGTGACGTTGCAAATTTTCCAAAAAATTCTTATTTTCGTAGAAGAGGATCTAACAATCATTTATTTGTGAAACTTTGACTATGTCCCCTCCCTTAATTGAAAATTTCACCCCAAAAATCCTCGTGAACACATCAAATTTGCTTCAAATCTTTTCCTTTGGCCTTATAAAAAATGTTTCTGTTGTGAGAACATGTTCTTGTTGTCCTGAAGTCTTGTAGAAATAAATAGACTAGGTATTCACAATAACGTTAGTATTCGTAGTGGTGCTAATCCTGATTAAGTTAAAAAGTTTGATGTTTGGCGGTGATAACCCGAATTTGAAACAATCGACTCTCCGGACGTAGGCACGCGGTGGTGGGAGGTTGTCTCGGTAAAATTGAGGTTTCTTGCAAACCACGTCACCGATTTTCAAAAACTTGGGTTAGTGTTAAAGCTTAGAGTATACAAAACATGGATTTTTACTGATTTGAGTTGTCTCTTTTTGTTCGGAACATACAAAGTAGGGAACCTTCCTTATCGGATGACCCTCGTAAAAATAAAATAAAAAATTAAAAGGAAAAATTCACAGGCTCTCTTCTTTTCTTCAGTTTGCAGTGAGTCTTTCTACATTCTAACATTTTTATGGCCACAATTGATCAACCTTGAACCAATTACCACTATGCAATCAGTGATGCTTGTTGAACCTTCCAATGACGACTGGATCCAATCAACATCAGGATAAGTTTATCCAAGACAACAAATAAAAATAGTAAAAACTATACGAACTGAAACTTGAAAATTAGAATTTACGCAAGCAGATATGTTTCAAACTGTGATTTTTTTAGTTTGAAGGATAAAATTAACCTATAATCTAAAACGGAACCTCAAGAAATATCAATATGTTTAGAACGTCGTTTATCGGTAAAATCAAATATCATGGAGCTTAAGCAAATGTTTATTTTTTTTATCAGATAACCTCGCTCGCGTTCTCTGAAGAAAAAAAAAGGCGTACTCCAGACAAATTACACACTCCAATTGATTAACAACACCGTTTATCGGTTTAATTGAATGATCATGAGGGGATACAAATGTGTATTTTCCTAATAGATAACTATTCGCGCTTCTAGGTATGTTTGTTGCCTATAGAGCAAAATTGAAGGCGGGCCTCGAGTGGACGATATTTAAGCATTGTGTATTGGTTCCAGCATTTATAGAGAGCTCCTCTTCGTTGTTCTTCATTTTTTGAACAGTTTAAAAGAACCTAAATGAGGCACAGAAAGGGTATTTCTTAGTTGCGGTGTCCAAGAATCTCATCAGCGAATTGATATTTTAGTGATGAAACGATTAAATTATCAGAGATTTTTCGTTTTCAGAGTACAATTTTCAACGAATTCCATATTTTTGCTTTAACTATGACGTATGGAACGTTAGTGGGTATTTTAAGACATCGCAACGAAGAAATGCTATTTCTGCACCAGCAGCTCTTCCAATACTCTCGCTGTATGGACTTTTTAACTGATTTTCCCTAAAATTTATTCTTGATTACAACAAAGAAAATCGTTACATCTCATACCAGGTCTCGAAATTCTCGTTAAATCCGAAAACAGTTGAACAATCTTAGCAACACCTGATTGTTATCAGCAAATCTTAAGTTTTTCAAACGCTCAGACGGTTTTTATGTACCGTCTATTTTACAAAATAAAATACAAAATTATGTGAAAAAATAACGCATCATAAAAAAGTCGAGGCAAGTCTGAACTTCCAATTCGTCACGGCCGCGCATCGGGCCGCGGCGGGGGCAAGGGGGGGCGCTCCATTCATCCGGCTGCCCAGGTACACGCCAGCGGCCCCTGGCATGTGCGCCGGCCGCCTGAGTGGCTGCTCTCCGTTTCCGCGCCCCCTGATTGGCCGAGCGCGGCCACGGGGGCGGAGTCCCGCGCCGCTCGTGGAGAGGAAAGATCCGTCCTAACTGGTCCTCGCCGTGTTTCCACACATATCGCTCCAAACCGCCGCGTGTTGTTACTGCCGTGAGTGCGTGTGTCGTGTCCCTCGCTTAAAGCACCGTAACGCAGCGCAAATTCCTTCCGCAAGCTCTCCGTGGAGTTTCAACGGAATTCGAAAGTTGTGAGTGCGGGTCCTCTTAAGTTGTTCTTCCGGTGTCCTCAAGTGGAAATCCCGTCTTGGATCCGTTCGACGGTTGAAGTTTAACTGTGATAAACAATTGTTTTTGTTGGTTGATTTGTGTGTATTAGTTTTCGTTATACCGTACTCGATCCGATTGTTTTCCTGGCAACGCTTGTGTGGATTACGACTTGTGCATGATGTGTTGGGATCTCTAGAACCGGTTTCTCTGATGACTGTTGTTGTTGAACGATTTTCCGGACTTGACTTGAAATCCGATCTCAGAAGATGACAGTGACCAATTTCGGAATGATGCGCCCCGTCTTCAATGGATATCCTTTCCAAGGTGAGGATACGTTTCTTTAGATAATCATTTTCTGTGCATAATGGGTTGTAATGGCATTTTACGAGTTTTCTACGATATGCTGCCGGGATTACTAAAAGCCTGCACTGAAACCTTTAGAAAAACATTAAACGGACGCTGGAAGTTGAACGGGATGCAACTTTGTTGAGTTCCAGAAATATGTGAGAACATTCACACCATAAAGAGGTACACGCTGTTTGCATTTTTCTAACCTCCCCTGTTATATTGTTGGGGGGAGGGGAGTTGGGTTCACTGGTTCAGGGGTTCCAGAAGTTTTGAGAAGGCAAATATCTAGTCGAGGCTATCAGCTCAATAATATCGGTAGAGTTGTGATGCGTATTTTAATCCTAACTTATAAAATTTACTGACAATCGACTTCCAATTGTGATTTCTTGATTCTAGTCCGTCATTTATTCCAAACTTGCATTATTCTTGCATAAACTTCCACATTTTTGCGCTATCCAAAAATCTGTTGATCTAAAGGTTAGAAAAAACCTGGTGAGCGCAATCAGGTGCTGTTAATATAGTGCAACAGACTCTCTTGTCTGAGGGGCGTCTGGTGACCCTAGAATGACAATGACTTTCATGAAAATAAGACCAACATTTTAAGAAACTTTATAATATGAAAAGCTCACGAAGCGAAGAAATTTATGTTCTCTCCCAGTGAGGAACATCTTGCACAATTTTAGCAACCCCTGAAGACGTTTACTGAATATCCATACTATATCTGGTTTTCTTGCTTGCAAAATAGTTTTCAGTGCTTCAATTTGTGTTGTTTTCTCAAAAACTCTCCTAATCAGGGCCAATTGGGAGCTTAAGGGGAGATGTATGGCATCGATGACTAGAGCCTGCACCACTTAGCAAGGGGAAGACTGGAAAAAAACACCGATGAGACCTTTATTTTGATCTTAGACAAGGAGCTTTTCAATAAAAACTGCCTAAAATAAAACGCTGATAATAATACCAAAGCAACTGATAAGTGTAATGAAGCGTATATTGCAAATCGATGGTAAAACTACCGAACCACGTATCTCGGTTTGCGATGTTGCAGACTTCCTGTCATACTCCATTTTTGTAGTAGAGAACTACTGAACCTCCATTCTTAAAAATGTCCGTAATTTCTCTTCTCCTGTCCAGGTACATTCTTTAAAAACTTCAAAAAATGATGTTGGTTTTTTCTCCTTTAAAAAATAAATTTGGGAGCGGAGATTTAAACACGGCAAACGAGATACGTGGTTTGATAGTTTCACCGTCAAAATTTGCAAACAACGGGAAATTTTGTCCTCGCATGCGTTCAAAACAGACAGGCGCATCTTTCGGAATCGATTTTTCCACTCTGAGAAGTAGTATAAGAAATGACAGAGGTATAAATTCTGCAATAAAAGTAATACACGTATCTAAAATTTCACGAATTTTTTCGAAAGCACGGAGATATTGAGCGATCTTAGTGCTGCATTAAATTACTTTTGGATACGAGCCCGCATTTTACTTTTTCGACCTTTTCCGTGTGTTTTAAAACAAGGGGCAATGAGGAACGCGCATGAAACAAACTTGCCAGTGTCATTATCCTACAATGTATAATAATGACATGGTTATAGATTAAAAAATCGAGTTACAAGTCAAAATAAACTAGTAACATTTCAAACTACATATACATGTAGAATGTTCTACATGTATTTGTAGTTTGAAATATTACTTGTTTATTTTGGCTTGTGGCTCGATTTTTTAATCTATATGTATAACCATGTTCTTTACAGCTCAGTCAGCTAAATTTGGCAAAAAAATGTATAATAATGACTGCTCTTTATTCACGCATACCCTGTCAACATTTCAAAATCATTAGCCATCTTCCGGATTCAGGAATCACAACTAAAGGACCTGAAACATTTTCTAATTTTTTTGCACTATGTGAACATTTCTCTTTGAAACTTCAAGGCTGCTGGGGCGCAAACTTGATAAATTCCAAAAATTATAAAAGTCGTATACCTAATTGGTTCGTATTTTTCGGCATACAATCCGTTTTCATCCTGACGGATCGCGGGAGAAAATTTAGAGAAGGATTAATTAGACGAAACATTGAAAATTTTGTAGGTATTCACATAATATGACGCGACACTTGGACACTTTCTTCTGCGCGCTTTACCAGTTTATTTTTGGAAAATTTTAAAATGAAGCATGTTTCTAATGCATTTAAAAAACTGTTGCGATCCTAGTTAACAGTGCATCATCTTCATTTTCCTTCGATATGCGCACATGCGCGATTCGATTCACCTTTCAAGAGGTGATTTTGACCCAGAAATACGTCGTAACAACCTCGAAAGTACTTACTGGCTCGATAAATATTGTAACAATAATATTGTCTGCCGGGAAGTACTTTCGCGCTTATTTAGACGTATTTATGGTCAATAGAACTATACGTTTTACGGTTGAATGCAATTAAAATGGAGCACGGAAAGTTTACGTTCATAGTTCCTTCTATTATTCTACTACCCTTAAAATGCCGTATGCACATTCGAATGTTGTCATGTTTCCCCCAAATTAAATATGACTGTTTGATGCAAGTATGAGTAATCCTTGAAATTTTAGGATATTAAAGTTGCGAATTAATTGCTCTTAAAAATTGGAGAAAGAATATCCTCAAATTTTTTTGAAAATGTATTCATCCAAGGAATGTTCATACGACGTTCTTTCTTGGCAAGGCAGTATACATACTCCATCCCATGGTATCTCTCGAGCAAATTTTGTGCTTTACGGTAGAGGGTGTGCATAAATCGTCGTTTCTCTGACGAGTGGCGAGGCGTGAATGATCGATTATCGATATTTCCCCATTTGAAACTGCGGTAAAGAATCGAGTATTACGGTGTTCGTTGCGAACACCCTGTCTTTTGATCCTTTTCCATGGGTTTAGATGACAGAACAATCGATATATCCCAAAGTTCGTCGCGCCACTGCCTCTGACGTAATATGGGCGTACCTTGATTTCCGCACCTACTATGCTTTCCTGGGCTCATGTGGAAATACAGATATGCCCTCACGTCGCACACTGGACCGAATCGATAGGAGGAGTCGGACAACATCTGGAGACTTTGAAAGCTTATATTTGCGGAACTATGAGACAAAAAGTTCAAAAGTGGTTTCATTGGGTTTTCCGTGAAATTTCCTTTCAGAAACACCCATTGAAATTAAATTTGAGACGAAATAAACATCAAAATTTGAAATTTTAGCCAACAATTTCATGTCCGACTTCTTCTATTGGCTCGTTCCATTGTGCGTCAGAGGACAGACGACATATGTACCTGACAATACTGCCGTGCTAAGGAGGAACGTTGTATGAACATCCGGGAGTTGCCAAATTTCCCTCGATAAAACATGTATTTTTGACGAAATTAAGCATATTTTTCCTCTAAATTTTCAGATGTCTCAGATTAAATTGCCTACGAAAATGTCTGAAAATTTTTGAGAATAATATTCAGAATTTTCCCGGTAAATTCGATTTTTATCGGAGGAAACTTGGCAACGTCGGAAGGTACCTACGGCGTTCTTTCCTAGCACGGCAGAATAGTATGACATGGTTTTCGGGGATTTTCAAAAAAAAAAAAAAAAACCCCGAGAAATAGCATCGATAAACCATTGAATCCTCCCCAAAAGTATTGTGGAATCCGCTCAGTCTTCACCACCAAAATATAATTTTGACAAATTTCGTCAGATATTTGGCGAGTTCGCACTGTCAGGCTGAATAGAAAAAGGCAGAAATCTAACAGTTGCTGACTGTTATTTTTCATAGCAACCAGGAGGAGAGGAGGATGAGGAAGGCGCGACGGGGGTCGGACGTGTCGGCGCGTTTGACGCATTGTTCCTCACACAGTCACAACACTCACCCAGACACTTCCGCGTTAAGGCATAATTAATTTCGTGTCAGTCTTCACTGATGTGAGGTTAATAAGGATAATGATTTATTTGGAGCCTTTGCGTGAAGTCCATTGGTCTCGCGGGGAAGGATGTCTGTCGGAATATTCCGATACGGTACCTCTGGAAGTCTCCCAAAAATGAACTGAATTTAACAAGATGCATCGAGTCGTATTTTGAAAAAAAATGAGCTGGGAGTAGTTTTGTATTCAACTAATAGTGAATTTTGCCCTGTCAAAAATTCAAGGTAGAGGAAAAAAAATATTTTGAAAGTTATTTAGTCATTGAATTTAGTCCTCCACATTAGCTACCGGAAGTTGGCTGACCATGAAGCGCAAATTCCAAAAATAGGTCCAGTAACTCATTTCTCTCGGTTCAAACTTGATTTTCCAAACTCATTTTTCTTGGTTAAACTTGATACCTCAAACTCATTTTTCTCGGTTCAAACTGGATACTTCAAACTCATTTTTCTCGGTTCAAACTGGATACTTCAAACTTATTATCTCGGGTCAAACTTATTGATACATAAAACCGATTTTTCTCGGTTCAAACTTGATACATAAAACCTCACTTTTCTTGGTTAAAACTTGATGCAACTTGGTGCGTGTCTGTTAAAAACTTTGTCCAAATCGTCAACGTAAGGGCGCATCTCAACTTTCTTTTGAGCCCTGTTTTACATATGAACCCATGCTCTCTGGGGCTCTTGCGGAGTTCGAGATATACGCCCTTACGGCAAAAAGGCGACAAAATATGCACTTTTTTTAGGATTCCGGAGAATTTATTATAGATATACGGTTTAAATATTACCGCGTAATGAGAGGAGCTTCTATTATAGTTTTTAGCTTAAGCTCCAAGCTGGTTTCGGCGATTCAGTAATAAATGAAAAGCTTACATTTTAGCACACTTCCAGGCATATTTTACGTGTGGAAAATTTAAAATTTTCAAAGCTGTATCACTGAAACCATCTCGGAACTCGATAAAAATCTTTTGCATGTTGCGTGTACTGTACCTTCAAAAGATTTCATTTCAGTCACGTGCCTATAAAATCCCTGATTCCCTAAAAAGGGGTGAAAACCCCTCCTTCTTTGCGTTGAGTTCTGGCAAATCAGATCAGGGTTGATAAACCAATTGTTCAGTCATCGTCAGGCGAATAAGAACATCGACTTCCAAAAGTATCTTGTACACTCTAAGAAAGGCAGCAGTAGTGAAGGGTCTACAGAATACACTGTCTCCAGATCGGTATTACTGTAACCATCTCGAAACTCAAGCAAAAACTTTTGCATGATGCGTGTACCCATCTTCAAAAGATTTCATTTCAGTCACGTGCCTATAAATCCCCAGATTCCCTATAAAGGGGCGAGAAACCCCTTCTTCTTTGCGTTGAGTTTTTGCAAATAAGATTAGGGTTGATAAACCAATTGTTCCGTCATCAGTAATCGTCAGGCGAATATGAGCATATACTCCCGAAAGTATCTTGTACACTGTGAAGCCTGTGTCACACTATCAAAACTAGCCATCAAAATATCAAGGTCAGGTGTTGTGATTGGCTTATTCGATGACTTGGACCAATCACAGCACTTGACCTTGACATTTTGATGGAGTATTTTGATAGTGTGACACAGGCTTACGGAAGGTAGCAAGAGCAGGGTCTCTAGAATACACTGTCTCCGGATCGATCGCAGCGATTTTGTCGGTGCATATTTTCCTTCCCACGGTTTTTGAGGAGGAAAATTCAAGGAAAAGCCAACGACCGCGCCAGCTGCAGTTGACTTCGTGTCCCTTCAATAGATCCAAAGATCCATCTCCTTCCGCGTCGACGATTTTCTTCCCCGCGACAATCCAGGCCCCGGGGAAAACCGTCTCGAGCAGTCCCTCTCATGTCTCATCATACCCGTCTCGCCAATCAACCCTTCCCGCATGGAAATCGGCTTTGCCTTTGCAGACGAGTTTCCAAAACACAATCCAGTTACGACTGGATGCACTTTTGTTGGCTGCACGGCCTGGCACAGCCTCCAAAATATTTTCCTTTTCTCGAGCAGGCTCGAGGCGCCGACAAAAGCACTCGGGCAGTTTTCCGAACGCTCGACGCGACATTTTGGCGGATGAAAAATACCCGTCCACTCCTTCTGACCGAACGGCTCTCCGGAGCGCATTGTTCTCGTGCCCTTGGCCTGGTGCGTTTTCAAAGGCAGACGTGTTATTGTTGAAAGCAGGCCGGTTTTTGAATAATAATTTCTAGCCTGGACTGATGCCTAACTGGACCAAAGATTGACCTGTGTCTCAAAACGAAATTTTACCATCGAGGAACGGAATCTTTTCTCCAGTCAGCCTGTTATTCTTTGCCCAAGAGTTTTTCCGCTGTGTTTGCTTACGACACTCAAAGTCGTTTTCAAGAAAACTCTTTAGCCCGGATTCATAGAAATAAAACGTTTGTGATGCCGCTACCTAAGAGCATAAAGTCAACCGGGCTGCCAGATCTCTGTAAAAATTGCACTGGGATCATATTCTGCCGTGCGAAGGAAAAACGCCGTATGAACCTTCAGGCGTTGCCAAATTACCTTTGATAAAACACGAATTTCCTGGTAAAATTTTGAATATTTTCCGCTTAATTTTTCAGCTAATTTTGTTCGCAATTTCACCTGAAGTTCCCAAAATTTCAATGGAAAACATTAATATCTTTCCTCAAAAATAAACGTTTTATCGAAGGAAATTTGGCAACGCTCGAATGTTCATACAGCGTTTTTCCTTAGCACGGCAGTGCCGTGCTGAGAGAAACACCGTATGAGCCATCAAGCATTGACAAATCACAAATTTCCAGGAAGATTTGTGAATATTTCTCTTCCGATTTTTCAGCGGATTTCGTTCGTAATATGATCTAAAAAGTGTGAAAATGTCAATAAAAATATCGTTTTAAAGAACTTTCTTAAATAATTAATATATTCTGAGAGAAAAATTGGCAAAATTCGAATGCTCATAGGGCGTTTCCACTTAGCACGGCAGTATAGTCGTGTAGATCTAGAGTAGAGATAATACCTTCATTTCCAAACTGTTTGACTTTATTATTGTTCAACCGAACCTACAGGTTTTTGTTTTGCTGTCCTGTGGTTTCCACAAATTCGACGTCTTACAATTTTGATGAAGTATTCAACCATAACAGTAAAACATTGTTTTGGATTAATGTGTCCTAAACAAGGATAAATCATTAGCCAAACCAAAAAAACTATATGTATAGGTAGCTCAAAACTATTTTTATAACGCTGTATGTACTTGAGTTGGTTCCCATCTGCTAAATGCGATGCGCTGATCCGATACCTTCCGGGTTCGCAATTCACTCTTCTTAAATCGGACGCATTCATGCAAAGTAAAAGAAGTTTATCTACGTAGGTCATCAATAGCAGATAGCTTCTTTTGCGTGAACACGTCCAATTAATCTCTTAAGCAAGAGTAAAACACGGATCCTTGTTCCATTCTGCCGTGCTAAGTAAAAACGCCGTAGGAACATCCGAGAGTTGCCAAATTTCTTTCGATAAAATGTTTATTTTTAAGGAAAGTTATTAATATTTTTCCTTGAAATTTGCAGGAAATTTAGGTGAAATTGTGAACAAAATTTCCTATAAAACTGGAAGAAAAATATTTATCCGCGTGCCAGGGAATTCGTATTTTATCGAGGGAAATCTGGCAACGTCTGAAGTATCATAAGGCGTTTTTCCTTAGCACGGTAGCATTGATCTGCCTCTTTGCGCGGACTGCGAGCAGAAATCCAACGCTATCAACATCAATCTTGACTTGATTTGCCAATAATGCCCAATTTCCAGCACTGTCGAGCGCGGACGAAAAACGTGCCGCGAGATTCCTACCGGCTCATGAAAGGGAAAAGTATTGAATCATTAGCGCGCCTGGCTGGGAAAACTGCTGTCGGTTTCCATTTTCATTGAATTAGATTTTCTTCTTTTCTTTTTCTTTTTTTCCATTTTTTCTTCTTTTTTATTCAGAGTGAATTGAATGTTGTCACCGCCCTCTTGTACCCGCCTCTCGTTACTCCTATCGGCTTTTCTCTCTTTTTTTGAGCGCGGTTCCATCAACTCATCTTACGCAGCGCGCGATGAGGCACAATATATCTCAATATTACGAATAGACAAATAAATATGAAACTAGTCAGCTGCGAATTCGTTTCGTGATGTTTAGACAATTCCACCGTCCTTCAGATTTTGGGCTCTATGGTGTTTGATTAGATTTGGGTTCAGATGGTGGTAACAACAGGTCTGAACAATTCTCAAAATTCCGGATTATATTTTATTTATTTGAATGAAAACTAATCAACGTATATCCTCGAAATTTTCTGTTGATACTTCTGAGCGAGGGGAAAAATCTCTCCGAAAATTCCAAGAAAAATTGGTTGGTTTTTTTTTTCAAACATTAAGACATGGGCGGTGATTACGAACATCGTAATCAAAAATAAGAATTTTTCGACTTGTGTTGCTGTATTTTTTTATACCTACATTTTTTCTAGGTTGGGTAAAATATAAAAAATAAAAAATAATAAAATTGAGAGAGGCTTATTGAACAATGATACCCTAAATTAGTAACAGTGGTAATCAATATTTCTTAACTAAACTTTGCAGTTTGAAACTACTATTTTTGGCTCATTTACAAAAACACCTATCTGCATGAGGAAGCTGATGGAACATAACATGGTTTTTAAAATGAGTCATAGATAGTAGTTCCTCATTAAAAAATGCAACCCATTCGTTCCTTCATTCGCGAACGTGGTACTCTTTGACAGATGGCGAGAGCGTGCTGACGAATGTATCCGATTGTTAAGCCAAATTTAATACCAAATGAGAAAAGAATCGAATTATTAAGTGATTGATGAGAAACTTAATAAAACGCGTTTATGAAATAAGCATAAATAAGCACTGGTAATCAGATAAAGTATCGCACAGCCATCATCTACATCAAATTTGAGGAGAAATTGAAGAACCAGCATCAAATCGAAAAGAAATCCTGAATTCGCATTCTATTCCTAGTCGCTCCCAGCATAATCAGAGCGTAAACCCCTGCAAGAAGTAGAAAAATAATAATCAAAATTTTGAGGTAGTTTTCACGTATCGAAAGCGCAAGTGACGCGGCACAACCAATAGCCCGGCCGCAGTGCCAGAGAGGATATCATTTACCTACATAAAAAGTATCAAAATGTCGATTCATGCTCAGAGTGTGATGAAAGACGCCGCCGCCAGGCTCTGGAGCTACAGGTGCCTCGCCACCCCCCCCCCCCCCCACCCCTGGCGCATTCTCTTTATTACCTGCGTCAGTGTTTCAACTTATTTCACTTTCATTGTTTCCAAACTAAACATCTGGGAAACTCAGCGTCATCTTTTTCCCGCTCCCCCTCATTCAGTGGCGAAGCGTGAATGATCGATCTATCGATATTTTCCCATTTGAAGCTTTGGTAAAGAATCGATTATTAAGGTATACCCTGACAATCGATCCTTTTCCGTAGGTTTAAATGGCAGATCAATCGATATATCGCAAAGCAAGCCACGCCGCACTGTTTCTCATTACCTCCCCGGTCCCATTCAGTTTCTCTCCGCGCCGCGCTGTGACCTCCACGTTTTCTGCATTTTTTTTTTTTTTTTTTTTTTTTTTTTTTTTTTTTTTTTTTTTATTTTTATATCCCTGGCCTCCTCGTCGACGGTTCTTGATTGAATTGGCTCTTGATTCATAAAAACTATGCGAGAAAAAAACCCAGCTCACCCGAAAGATCGAATAATTAGAAATTTCTGAAGCTGGTTCGGCAGGAAAACCGGGAGTCCGGAGCCATTTTTCATCGGTGGTAATTGCTCCTTCGCACCTTTTTCTCGCTCGCACCCTCTGCGGCAGTTCGTTTCACTCGGCTTTCGATAACTTTCTTGCAATTTCTCCCCTCCGATACTTCGCATTTCATGCGGTGATCGATTATTAACGCAGGCTCTTTAGTTGCACTTCCGCATGTTTTGCACATGACTAAAGCGGAAACTAATTTCCGTTCACAATTAATTAGAATCACTAAAAAATGCATAGTTAGTATTGACAGGCCTCTAAGTGAGAAAAGTTAGGAATATGTTCGTTTTAATCTTTTAATGCATGCTTTTTGAGAAAAATTAGGGTTACAAGAGGGTGAATTTGTTTGATTTAGTGTGCATCGAACATTAATCCATTTGAAAGTCTTCTAAAGTATCGTAATAACTATTTATTAATGATGCGTTACGTGTGGATTTTCTTTTGTAACAATGCGTTAAAGTTACTCGGTTCTTCTAAGCCTTGATATTGTCAAAAGTATGCGTAAAATGTGAGTAAAAGTTATGAGTCCTGGTTGTCTTCTGAAGTATCATAATCAATTATTTATTACGAATACATTACGTGTATGTTTGCTTTTCTAACCAGGCGTTAAAGTCTCTCGGTTATTTTGAGCCTTAACAGCATCTAACTTATGATTAATATTTTGAGTAAAGTAATATAGTCTTTTAAAATATCATAATAATTCAAATAATTATTCATAATGCGTTACGTGTAGGTTTGCTTTTCTACCCGGGCGTTCAAGTCTTTCGGTTGCTATGAGCGCTGGTACGTGATAGTATCAACAGAATGAGTGGAAGTGTGAGTTATTGAGTTATATGAGTATTATTAAATATCGAGTACCGATTATGCTTGCTTTTTTAACCGAGCGTTCAAGTCTCTCGGGTGCGTTGAGTCAGTCAAATGATTGAGAGGTTTAATAACCAAAATGTCTAGTTTTTTAAATGTACAGCTACTCGCTTACTTGCTCAGACGGAGAAATAAGTAATTTGTTTCAAAACTGCACTTTTCCTTTCCATTCTTCTCCGTTTTTGCAAATAGCCTTCTCTCTAGCTGTAATCGTAAACCTACACCTTCGGTATAACGACAAAGAGAATGTATACTTTTACGGAGTGCTATAAGGCTATAGTCCATTCATTTATGTATTATTAATAGATCATTTTTTGACAGACGAATTTGGGGTGGGTATTGATTAGGGATCAAAGCTTCTCGGAAAAATCGAAAGCCGGGAACGGAAAGAGAAAAAGTTCCCTATGGCTCTCCAACGTGGGATTAATTACAGTGTAAATGTGAGTGTTTGGGCATATTTTTGTGTCCAAGTTTCCCTGCTTGGATTTCAACCAAGAATACCCCTTCTTGGTTGAAATCCAAGCAGGGAAACTTGTCCCATATTACGTATATTTTTCCCGGTCTTGGGACCGGGATATGGGACAATTCCGTTCACCAAGTTATAATTGAATTACATTTTGCAAGTAGGAACTATAAATTCCGGACCGGTTTAAAAACAACGTATGTGCCATTAGTTTCCCAATGCGCATAAATGTTTTTTCAGAAGAGCCAGAATTTATAGGTGCGAATTGCAAAATGCAGTCAAATTCGCAGTGTGTAACCACTGACTTTCAGAATTGCAAAATCAATGTATCAGAGGTAGGCCTCGGTTACAAGAGTACCTACATGAGGGGAGGATGGACATGTCGATAATTCTGGAGGCTAAGTCAGGGAGCTCTTAGGGCCCAAAGGGTCACCCAACCTATGAACTCAAATTATCCAGAACACGGCCCGTCGTTTGTAAACCACGTGTG
This sequence comes from Bemisia tabaci, assembly GCF_918797505.1. Classification (NCBI taxonomy): domain Eukaryota; kingdom Metazoa; phylum Arthropoda; class Insecta; order Hemiptera; family Aleyrodidae; genus Bemisia; species Bemisia tabaci. The sequence goes on along the minus strand of NC_092797.1, from coordinate 40,252,479 downwards.
CAACTTAGTTTTTGCATACATTCGCTCAATTTTGCAGAGACTCTTATTTATGAACACTCTTGGTCATCTTGGTTTGATATCGGAATCTGAAGATTGAAAGAGGCATTTTCTAGTGTTTTTTGTGTTGGAGGGTTGGCTGCCCTTTTGGGTTCCAAAGAGCTCCCATATTTCGCCACTTCCATACTCTCCCCATTTAGATTACCTACATTTTGCAATAAAGAACTACTGTCTTTGGATCTTCCATAAAAGCACCATCTGCATACGGGAACCAATGGCATATCGACGGTGAAACTACCAAACCACGTATCTCGGTTTGCGACGTCGCAGACTTCCTGTCATACTTTATTTTTTAAATGAAAAACTACTTAACATCCAGTCTTGAAAATTTCTGTGATTTTTCCTCTTTGTGCGGAGAAAATTCCGTGAAAATTTCAAGGAATGATAGTGATTTGGTCTACTTCAAAAAAATAAAATGTGAGCGTAGATTTTTAAACACCGCAAACGAGATACGTGGTTTGGTAGTTTCACCGTCGATATGTGTTGTTTTTAAAATGAGCCAGACGTAGCGGGTATTATTGCAGAATGTAGTCCACATTATAGGTACCCTTTCGGTAACTAGTGGTGTTGTTTATAGTCCCTTTATACCCAGAGTTAAGACAACTCGATTATCAGCTGACTGGCAGCCGGCCTTGGCTGGCCATGGAGGCCGAAACGAGTGCACCCAAACGAACGATATTGAGGGATAAGGATCAGGAATCCTGCGATGTCTGTCACACAAAAACAACATCAACAAATTGATCGATTAAAAAGAAAATGAGATTGGTTTGTGAATAATTTCTTAATCTATTTTCATTTTGGACCGATGGAAATAACAATTTACTCTTGATAAACCACAATTAGGTAATATTTTCATTATTCTTGTTCACATTCGAGGTACCGCCATCTTGGTGCACTCGTTTCGGCCTCCATGAGCGAGAACCAATCAGAATTGGGTTTTTTTAAGGCCAATTTCAGCCCAACCAAAAGGTAGCCAAAAGTGAGTTGTCTTGACTTTGGGTATAAAGGGACTCTAGTGTTGTTTACCCGTCGCTGGTTTTTTGAATAGATGGGCTGTTTCTAATACCTATTTGAATTGGAAGGATGTTTGATGGATGATGTGATTGGATTTCTGTTCGCAGGTCAGGGCCGTGTCAACCAACTGGGCGGGGTGTTCATAAACGGACGCCCGCTGCCGAACCACATCCGGCTCAAGATCGTGGAGATGGCGGCGGCCGGCGTTCGCCCGTGCGTCATCTCGCGGCAACTGCGCGTCTCCCACGGCTGCGTCTCCAAGATCCTCAACCGCTACCAGGAGACCGGGAGCATCCGCCCCGGCGTCATCGGCGGCTCCAAGCCCCGCGTCGCCACCCCCGACGTCGAGCGCAAAATCGAGCAGTACAAGGCCGAGAACCCCAGCATTTTCAGCTGGGAGATCCGCGATAGGTCAGTCTCAAACCCCTCATTACCTCCACCCACCCCCACCCACAGCCACCCGCCTCCGCCGTAGAGTACATAGAGTCGTAATGTAAGGCCTTGTCTCCACGGGACCTTTTCATGGGATTTGTCCCAAGTTCGAATCGCAGGAATGAAACTTCTGGGATTTCTCCCAGTTACCGTCTCCACGGGACGGGGCTCATACAGTCCTGCGACTAGTTTGCGCGGGAAGATAAATTAGTTAAATTCGAGCATTTAACCGCGACTAAAATAATAATTGCACTCAATTGACAATTAGATACATTTTTTAACTAAACAAGCATTAACAATGTAGTAATGAATAAAATATCGCACAATTCGTTTTCACTTCTTCTTCTTCTCTCAGTGGATCCTAGGGGTACAAGTACCATACTTGGTACTGGGAAAAATATTGATTAACTCAATATTTTTCCCAACTTCGTAAGTGGGATTTTTCCCTGGGATAAATCTCGTGAAACGACTCGTGGAGACAAGGCCTAAGTGGGAGAGCTGGCGCCACTTTTAAGCATTTTCCATGTCCCGAATTCCGAGACTCCTGTGTGACGCCGGGTCACTTTTTCGATACATAATCGATTGTTCGCGATACACGAGTACCCGGCCATCCGATGACAACAACAACAACAACAACAACAACAAAGGAGATAGGAATTACCACGTATTTCACACCGCCATTTTGGATCGAAAATGTATCGAAAAAGCGACCCGAACTCGGCGCACACCGGGCTCGGAATTCGTCGGGCAGAACATGGCGCCAGCTCTCCCATTTACATTACGACTCTATGTACTCTATGACCCACCCCCAACCACAGCCACTCGCCTCCGTCATAGAGCACATAGAGTCGTAACGTAAATGGGAGAGCTGGCGCCATGTTCTGCTCGACGAATTCCGAGCCCGGTGTGCGCCGAGTTCGGGTCACTTTTTCGATACAAGTTCGATCCAAAACGGCGGTGCGGAATACGTGGTGATCCCTATCTTCTTTGTTTACATCGGATGGCCGGGTACCCGTGTATCGCAAACAATCGATTATGTATCGAAAAAGTGACCCGGCGTCACACAGGAGTCTCGAAATTCGGGACCTGGAAAATGCTTAAAAGTGGCGCCAGCTCACCCACTTACATTACGACTCTATGTACTCTATGGCCTCCGCCGCCATGTTTGAGATCCGTGTTCGTCGGTGGAATTTCGGGGGCCCGCGATGCCGTCTTCAGATGCTCAAAGTGGATAACCGATGACTGTTGGTGGCTGAAAATAATACTTGAGTCCTGAGTCGTTTGCCCGATACCATCGGTTACCCACTTTGAAGCGCTCGATTTGATCGTGTGAGGACGGCTTTGACATAATCGAGGATAAGATCCTTGACCTCCGAATTCCACCGACAGACATTGATCTGGAACTTGCGATTATCTCCCTTGAAGTAAATCAATGGCCGTTTAGTGAGCAAATGATTATCTGCGTTGCAACGTTTCAAGATCTTCGATTATGTTTATTCTTCAAAAAAAATTAACATAAATTTCTCTTTGAAATTTTTCAGGAATGTTTTACATGACAGAAAATTCGTGGAAAATTTCGAGGAAAATTCTTCGGTACTTTTTTTTAAAAAAAAAAAAATGAAACATGAGTGGAGATTTGCAACCTTGCAATTAGAGACACGCATTTCACTTTTCGACCTTGGCTATTGAAATGTTAGATGACTGCATCTTCGAGCATCCGCACAAATAAGACATGCGAAGCCAAATCCTTGGATGAAATGATCATTCCTGATTAATTGTATGCAATTGGCTTCAGCCGTTTAATTCTAGTTAGAGTCTATAGCCGCAATAAATTAGAAATGGACATTTCATCATATATATTTTGGTTAGACCCCAAAAATTAAGGTCCAGCCAAGACTGTAGCCAAGATTTATGTATTTCCCTGTCGTCAAAAAGTGTGCTATTTGGTTCTATTTACAACTCAAGCACGCTAAGTGCAGCAGTATGAAAGGAAGTTACGAGTGGTTCCGGACATTTTATACATCACTGCTTGCCGACTATTCATGTTGCCTTGAAATATTTGTCTATGTCTTTTCAGAAAGTACAAAACACATCTCTAATCGATGAAAATTTTCTATAAATCAATCGCTTTAAAGTTCCCGTAACAATATTTTTGCTGGAGTAACCTATCATAAACGTTAACATGCAGTGACACAAATATAGGGCACCGAACAGATTATCTGGCCGATCTTTTTTCCTGCTTTGCATGAAAATTAAAACTGTTCAGAGGTTCCCGTTTTCTGGAAATTCTAAAGGGACGTAAATCACTGCCGAGTCAAAACAGGGAGAGAAAGTAGTTTTGGTTTCTTTCCCGTTTTGTAAGGATCTTTTGTCTCCTAAGTTGCCTCTTTTCCGAATGTCAGAAAGAGAACTGCAATGTTGCCAAGACGTCTAATGAATTAGGATAAAAGAAAATAATAATCAGAGAGGTTCTTCCCCATACTGTCCTATTGATCTGTGGTGTGTTAGGTATCTGACTTTTTGAGGTATAGTCTAAAAATCATGGAAGCGAAGGGTAAATTTAGGGATTGACTGTAAGGGCAGGCAAAAATTACACGTGATTTAACCCAGTTTGATTGATCTTACGTTAAATGGGTTCATCTGCACTGAAAATTCGCCTATAAACTTGTCTTGTTCCACACATCTGTGCGATAGTGTCCACTTTCATGCGTTAGGTATTTTGTGAAAATTATATGTCATTTTTAATCTGAAATATTTTTAAGCATATTATGCTCTCAAGACGCATACCAAGAATGTTTTGAATGCAGTTTTTGAAATGTTACCTGAAATGAAAATGAATTTTTTGATATCACCGCATTCCATCAAATTCATAATAAAGTACCATTTAAATTTGATTCATAGTAATTTTGCGAAAATATGATTAAAAACTCACTTTAAAATAAAGTAATTTCTAATTAGAACAAAAGCTGATTGAAAATTGAATGTTGCAGTGACGAAGCTGTTGCAGATGCGAGGAATAAGTGAGTTGAAATTTTAACATCTTTACAATAATTTTGAAATAGTACACATTTTTATGCAAATTTACAAAACTGGAAGTGGCGTAGACTTTGATTCAAAGACCTAAAAAATCGGCAAAAACGATTATAGCTGAGAGTACCTATCTTTGAAAATCAGGTCCGGCTAAGCCATATGAGGAGCTTGGGTATATTAATTTCCTTTACTTTTAGATTTGGCGCATGAATTTCAAAAAGCTTTACGATCTGATTACAGATTGAGTTACTCAAAATTATGTAAAGTCTACCTCTACCCTTTAATTTGTGCATGACAAAGTATCGTAGGGTTGTTTTTAAGATTAACATCTTAAAAAATAAGAGAGACACGAAGATGCTTATAATTTATAGTTAAAGTTAGAAATCAAACACCATTTTATTCAAGTAAAGCATGAAAGTTTGGATGTTTTCGCTCGTAATGTAGTAGGTAGTTTTTATGCATGAGGAAAGATGATTACGTGAAAATTACGAGAGAAGTGCCGTGTGATAATACACTCTCACTACTTTCTCTTTTGAGCGAATTTTGGCCTTTTAAAGAAATAGCAGATTCGTTTTAAATAAAGAAGAAAATGTTCTTCGAGATGTAATTATTTAAATCTACTTTATTTTTATTTTCTTCTTTTTATAATTTGACGACGCAAATGTCAAGTCCTTAGTTAAACGTGCGCAAAACTCTGTACTGAAAAATAATTCCATTTTGATTTACGTAGAGGAGAAGAGATTCTCAAATATAATGTTAACTGATTCAATTATAATTTCATTTAATTCTTATGATTATTGTAAATGTACACTAGAGAAAAAACACATTGGATCTAGAGTCCAGACTCTTAAAAACATCGACAAGAAAAGTACTCTGATTCAATCAGAATCTAGCTTAAATCAAGAACCAAGCCTCTTAATTTAAGCGGATTTCGTTTTGATTCAGGCAAAAATCCGATTAAATCAAGAGTATTTATTCTTGTCAATTTTTCAAGAGTCTGGACTCTAGGTCCAAAGTGGTTTTTTTTTCAGTGTATCTCGCGCGAGTAGATCCAATCATTCAGGGAAAAGAAAGCGTGTGTACACACGTTTTTCAAAAACTCAGCAAACTATCCATTAACTACATCATTATAGGTTCTTTTACAATAATATCTTAAAGTTCCTACCATAGCACATTTATTTATCGACTGAATCTGACAACGGTGCAGTCTAATTAACTCGCGGAAAAACGGTGGATCGAACAAGGGCAACCTGCCTGACGGGACAGGACAACAACGCAGAAACTATCCCTTTCTTTTGTATGAATTATCGCGGCCCTTTCCCTGAAAAATAAAAGCGGTCGTTCGAGCCCCGTTGTACGAGACCCTTGCTCGGGATGACCATCCGGACTCCGAACCGCTCCCGTCTATCGTTTTCACGGTCCGTCCTAATTAGTCCCTCCCTGCGCAGCTTCGAGGGGATTCCCGGAACTTATACAAGCAGATTCCGATCCCAGTTTTTCGGGATTTCCCAATATTTTCACATTCCCTGAAAATTGAATAGTGCTGTGCTCTTTTCGTGTACCACGTTATGTCGCGACTTACAGGAAGAATAAGAAGAAGTTATTCTACGGGTACACGCGATCTCGATGTCACAAGATAATTTGACTACAGTTTGCGATTGGGAACTACAGTCTTTGGCTCAATTTAGAGACAACATATGTGCCATTAGTCTCCGTGTGCAGGTATGTGCTTTTATGAATTAGCCTGAGATTGTAGTTCCTTGTTGCAAAGTTTAGCCCAATTACCGGTAGTATTGCCTCCCTTATAATAGGAAGAATGCAATATGAGCCTTCAGACGTTGCCGAGTTCAACCCGAATTTTCAGGGACTTTTGGGAGTATTTTTCTTCGGGTTTTTCAGAAAATTTTACTCTCGTAATTCAACCTACATTATGAACATTTCAATGGGAGAGAAATTACTTGAAGGAGAGGAAGAGGAAACTTCCTCCTAAGGTGTATATAACCCTCGCTTCTCTGACGTACGGGCGTATCTCGATTTCCGCAAGAGACCCAGAGAGGATGGAGTTTAATGTGAAACAGGGCTCACGAGGAACACGAGACACTCTCTTACATCAGAAGAGACGATATTTCCGAGCAATATGGGAAAGCCCCAGTTTTCCTTTGCGTGGTAGATTAAAATCGCGAATTTAGATAAGTTTATCGAGTCTAGATATTTTGCTATCCTACTCGCAGTGACATCACATTAGGCGTGACAATATCAATTTTTCCACCGTTGCAATCACCAAAATTCACAGTTCTAGTACTGTGGATTCCCGTGTGACAAAACCCGCGTGCCTCTAGGATAACCGTGCTTTTTTTTCGCTGTTTATACTTCCGTTATTTTTCTCCAGAACACCTTATAGGTAATATAGAAATAAATTTCATTCAATTGTGGTGGCAGGGGTCTTCGTAGAAGTAGTAGTAATGCATGCTATTAATTCAGCGCATCAGCACCAGGTCAGTTTCATAACTTGTGGGAGGCACAACTGATGTGCCAACCATTGCCACGTTTTAGAAATTCTTTGGTATCATTTTTCAGTAGTGTCTCTACCCAAATTTCGAGAAATGAAATAGATTTTAATTTTTGTGGAATTCTCGGAGACTTTCACGTCCCTCTCTACAAATAAAAAAATTGCAGAAACACTTGAACTCGAAGATGGAAAATTATAAGAACATTTATGATAAATGCGCATAAATTTTAAATTCGCAGACTACGGCGAAGAAAATAGTTCAAGTTTTTTTATTTTTTTTCTGAAAGTATGGCGGCATGATCAGGGGGTCCCGGGGTCGATTCCCGGCTAGGCGACCCGAGTTTGATGGTCACAAACCACGGTTGCCTGGGGCTGGTTGTACAGTGGGGGACTGAGAGGGATAGAGGACCCCAACTGCAACAGAAAATCGCAAGATTGCCACTTGTGTGGTACTTGAAGTAGGAAATAGAGTGTAACACCGTGTCACAAATCAAAGAGAGACAGAACTCCGTCTTCGTTTTTTTCGTATGCTCTTTTTCAAGGGCTGGGAGTCTAGGATCTTCGGTGGTGCTTTGAGCTGTGCGGATTGCAGTGCTCGGCCTCCAGCACATGCAGGGACTGCGAGCCGAAGAGCGTGCGAAACCGAGTCAGAAACCTGCGGTACTTCAGAAAACAGCAGTAAGTACCCTCGGGTGTGACCCTCGGAGTGCATAAGATTCGTGCTAACCCGGGCTCTCCGCTGAAATGCACTTACTGTTGTCTCCCGTCGCACGGCGGACTTGTCGTCGGATCCTGAATCAGTGCGGTGGCAATCAGTGGCGTGGCGTGCTTTGCGATGTATCGATTGTTATGCCATTTAAACCTATTGAAAAGGATCGATAAACAGGGTGTTCGCAGCGAACACCTTAATAATCGATTCTTTGCCATAGGTTTAAATGGCATAACAATCGATACATCGCAATTCACGCCACGCCACTGGTGGCAATGCCGCCGGCATAGATGAAAGAGACCCCGAGCCCATAATCGTCGGTCAAACCATTTTTGATGACGTCATTTCGAGAGGGATCCATGACCGCAGAACCGCACACACTTCGGAGCGACTCTGAAACCGCTCTTTTAATGCACGGCGCGCTCATAGCGTCACACAGATTAAGCGCTCCATATTATGTACCTCCGTTAGAGCTGGGGTTCCTCCGTGCGGTTTTCCTCTCCTGTTCTTGCGCTTTTATGCCTCTCCTAATTTTCTATTAGGACCGTGTTTTTAATTACGAATTCTTTTCCAGACGAGGAGTAAGGATGCCGAATACTCCCGAGTGCTAATAGTAAACGCATCTTACTTTCCACTGTGGCGTCTGCCTATATCGTCTGAAAGTTTAGTGCCGACGCGTAATGGCTTCGCACGAACTTAGTTGCGCTAATGGTTTTAAATTAAAAAGGAGTCGTCGAACAGTCGAAGTGCAACATTATAATTGCACTACCCTCAATAGCCCATGTTTTGGCAGGTGCGCACTCGCGTGGTTTGGTTTCACTCAGTCCAGACGGGGGAGACATGGGACGATGGGAGATCATTTTTCTGGGGGGGGGGGGAGGGCGAGGGCTGGGTCTCCTCCCCAAAATGATCCCTAGCTCTAACCTCACTCAGGGGGAGGTCTAAGGGATGTGGAATGATACCCCCCTCCCTCGCACAAAAAAAAAGCGGGAATCTACCCCGAAAATGTTGAAAAATTGACTGTATTTAAGAATAATTTAGAGGCTACCCTGATGCAAATTTTCATATGATTTAAATGATTGTTCTCTTCTTTTCTTCTAATTTTACATTGTGTCGCTGGAAAATTGAAGGTTTTATTTTAAATTCAAATTTTCTAGGGGGCCAGGCCCCCTGGGTCCTTAACAGCTACGCCCATAGAAGATCTTTTCGACTTTGAAGTGCGACAGAATTCTCCTTCATTTTTCCCAAAATTTTCATCGGAATAAATAGCGTGCAAAACACCACAGCGATGTTTTCTGCATGTACACGTCGCTGGATTGTCTCTGTGCTCTCCAAGAAAATTGGAGTTACAGGGTTATTCAAAAGTCACGCACCACTGGCCATAACTTCAGTTCTAATCATGATATCGATTTGCGGTTTAGACGTTTTTCCTCATATCGAAGGGGAAAATTTTTTAGGCACTTTCCAGTTTTTGGTCCCCTCGGGGGAGGGGGGCGCGGCGGAGGGCAACTCAAAAATTTCAAATGGCCACCCCCCTCATGGCCAGTGGTGCGTGACTTTTGAATAACCCTGTACATCATCTTCAGTCCGATGTTCGCAGACCGCTAGACTAGCATCATAATAATAGCAGACGGTCTCGGCTTCTAAGTTACGAAAAAGTCCAACAAAATCAGGCATAATCCTATAAATTCTCTAAAGGATTTTTCGCGCTCTTATCGATGGGTTATCCTTTCATACCATCATAAAGAAACTCGGAATGTCTCACTATGCTTTGTGCTTTTCTTCGTAAAACTATCTAAATGAAGCGATGAGAAGTATGTTGTTAAAAATGTTGCGTCAATTTCTTTTGTTGCAGATTAATCAAAGATGGTCTCTGTGACAGAAGCACAGCTCCTTCAGTCAGCGCTATTTCCAGATCTCTCAGGGGGCACGATATGGATGATTCATCATCAGAACAGAAATTGAAAGACGGTAAGTTTTCGTTCCTCCTTTCTTTGTAACTATACATTTTAACCAACGTAACTTTTTCAAAATAATTACGTAACATTTCTGGTGTTCCAAGACTGTACAAAAAACAATGGTAACCCTCAAGTATCAACCCTATAAGGCTGTTCGAACTTTTCAGCAAGTTGGGTTTAACAAAAGAAAAGTGAAGTACTAGTCCTAGAATCGGAAAAAAGATCTTTGTTTTTGGGATCAATCATTGTATTTGGAGGCTACAACATAATTTTCATGGAATTGTGTCGGTTTTTCACCCAGAAGCTGGTGTTTTAAAAGAAAGTGCGAATACTCAAAATTTAACTCTCTTGAACTGGTGGTCGGAAAACGTTCGAGAAAGAGGGTGGACATCATTCGAAAGATGTTCATCGTGAAAATTAAAAAAAACTCGAACCTCAAATTTTTAAATTATGAAATTGCGAGGACAAAATTTAGAAAACCGTTTTCTCATTCGGGCATCATCAGCAATAAGGCGGTTAAACGACCTTCATTGAAATTGCTCTCTTCAGGTCACGGAATTTAAAAGTGCGTGCGTCCTTGACACGCGTATTTCTACATCATAACCCCAAATCCAATGAAAAAATCCACCGACTCTCGTCTCTGATTGGTCAACAGTGCTCTTAATCGTCCAATATGACGCGCGAAACTTATTTACGTCCATCGCAAGTGGGCGGGCCCAGAACTTCAAACGCATAGCTGACCGCAGAGCATTCTCAAAAATTCCGAAGTTCGGTTCAATCGAATTATTTCTTAATGGCCGAATTGGGGCCGTACGCAACTGCAGCTCCCCTTCTACCTACGAGCGGGGGGGGGGGGGGTGCAGGGACACGGGAACGCGTCAGTGTGTGCGAGCGTGCACGTGTGTAGGCGTGTGGGAGCATAATTGCACGTACGAACAATCAAAGAGCAAAAAATGAGGCTTCAAACAGCGTAACGAAAACACACAAGTGTTAAGATGGTCGGCCTTTTTGAGTGGCAGTAATTATGCCCATCGACTCTTTGATCTGTGATCATAAAACTTGATCAATAAATCTGCGCTTTAACCTTCCCGACTCCCCCCCCCCCCCCGCCCACCCTCTCCGGCCTCGCGGCCTCCTCTTTTGACCCTTTCCACACGGTTAGGTGGCGCGCTCTTTAAGTATTTGCAAGCTCTTGGAATTTAGCGAGCAGTGCCGATACTGCGTCCGCATAGAAAAAAAAGGAGGTGTTTGCATTTTGAGGTTTGTTTACCCTGTGACGTAGGTCGGTACAACCTGGCCAGCGAAATCCGGAATTTGAAATATGAAAAACGGACCATGATGTCCGATTTTTTCTCTTAAATCAACTCATGATACGATTTCAAGCACTTTTTATAGAATGACTTTTTTCCATAAATTACACCATTTCCGAGAAAATCGATGATAAACGTCGTTGTACCGACCTACGTCATCAAAAAAATTCCAAGATGCCCGAAATGCAAACACCTCCTTTTTTTTTCTCTATGCTGCGTCCGAACCAATTTCATATGAATAAAATGTGCGGAAAAGAACCAGGTTTGCTGGGAAACAAGGGGTCTGCCTTTTGGAAAATGTCTCAAATATCTCATACAAAAGTTTTCGTTCCAATATTTTAATTTTTATACATTGCTGCGGGCTGATTGTTGAAATTGATAGATAAAGCGATAGACAAAGATGACACAAGGAGTATGGAACCTATTGGTTGAGATGGGTGGTTCTTATGGACTTAAAGGGTAAATGATGGACGAACAATCGGACCTGTCGTGGATTGCCATTAGTTAGTCTATTACCTACGTCTTTTGTCCATTGCAACCACCCGCTCCCACCAATAGATTCCCTCCATATCCTTTTTGTCTTCATGGTCTATCACATTGTCTATCAATTACAATAATCAGCCCGTAGGATCTTTGTCGAAATAATACAGAGTAAGCAAGTCAAATGGACTGCCAGAATCAGCATTTTTTTCTCCTAATTTAATAACTTGCCAATACTGAAGTTTTTAGGAACGATAATGAATAGTTTTCCACTAAAAGAATGTATTATGAAAATAGGTCTGCATTGCCGCAAACTTAGGTACGTAGTTTGATAATATTAACATCGATACATGAATTGTATCGTGACACCGCTGGGTGAAATCTTGGTTCGTGTAATTCTTGCATATTCACCTCATTTTTTAAACCCTAAACAATGTAACATCCTCGTTTTCTCAACGCATCAAATCAAATAATTTGTGAATAAGTGTCGAAACTACACGGTAGTCGGTTTCAACCTGAGCTCCATCTATTATTTCAGAAATAGCATAATGCGTAATAAATATAATCATTCCAACAAAACGCCGCTTGTTTGTTTGTTCCTGCCGGGCTCGTTTCTTTTTCTTTCCTCTCAATGAAGTCCCGAAGTTACGCTCACAATTAAAAATAAAACAAAAAGGGAAGCTCCGCGCGGCCGTAATCCGAAATAACGAGTCCTCTCCGCGAGACGTTGAAGTTGTCAAAGCCGCCGGGAAAACGGGAGTAAACCAGTAAAAATCCACATCAATCCCGACGTTTGGTCCCCGGGTTTAATTTTTCAAAAATAAAGCGACATAAATAAAGGCTACGACAAGTCGAATAAAACTGTACATATTTTAGCGCGGCGGAATTGGAGAGAGCGATTAGTCTCGGATCTTTTGTCTTTGCCCCGCGGCAGATGTGGATTAGCCACGCTAACAACCACTCGGTAACAACCACTTAACTCCAACGAAAAATCCCCGAATATCTGCTGTTTCTGACTCGTGTTGCTCCCCGCACGACTGTGTCGCACGCTCGGATGGGGGTGGGGAGGGGGAGGGGGCGTGCCACCCACCCCGTACCCCGCACCTGGCTCCGCCGTGCCCGTGAATCGTTTGGCGCACTCTCCCCCCCCCTCCCCCTCTCCCCCCCGAAAAAAGAGAAGTGAAAAAAAATTGGTCGTAAAATTTCAGTTAAGCGCGATAATTGATATTTTATTAACAGAGTTTTTTGTTGTTGTTCCTGATTTTTCGGAGGAGACTTCTCGGTTATCACTCACGGCGCGGCGTCACGCGTATGCATTCGGGTGCGTGCTAGCGGTCCTTATTGGGGGGATGCTCGGAGTGTTTATTCATGCCACGTACTTTCATCAGAATAAATGAAAAATCTGAACTAGCGCGCATTCCGGCGAACAAGAGGAAGAGGGCACAGTGTGGTTTGCTTCAGAGAGTTACCACAAAACCCTAATTGAATAAAAAATTTACGAAGTTTGCAGAAACTGCAGTGCGCTGATTGACACTATAGATTGACGGTATCATTAGCCGATCGAATTAAATTTGACGTGATAAAACGTCTCTATTTTTAATTTTTTGTACAAGAATAAGGACAATAAATATGAATTTAAAAGTGTTGGGATGAAAGTGTAAGGGTAGAACAAAATCTGAAGTTTCTATGGATTTTTTTCTTTTTTTCTTCCTTTGAAAAATACCTACATCCCTACGTTACAACTTTCATCTCATAAAATATCAAAAAGTTGTACAATTGATAAATCAGAAAGCAATTCTCAGCGAAAAATTAACAGCAGCTCATACAATAAGTAATAACGTACTAGAGCTTCCATTCTTGGCAGTGAATTTATCTGGACGTTGCTTATAACATGCTTTCGTGTGGAGCAAAGTAAAGTGCATTCGAAATAAAGCATAACTGATTCGGTCAAAATACGGTGGCGTTTATTGAGATTGCAAGTAATGCTCGTACTTAGCTTGAGCACGACTAACTGCAATCAGTCAGTCATTGCTATTAAGGAAATCGAAGCGCCTGCAATTTGTGTACATGCAACACAGACATCCCCTGAACACGAATAGTTGCGTCCTAAAGTCGCTCCTGACAAAATCATAGCACATGGAGTTTTTCCTATTGGGATGACAGTTTATGCTATGACATTGCACTGTCTGCGAGTCTGTGATGACATGACCCTCCTTACAAATGGAAAGTGAGGAAAGTGTTCATTTAGAGGCATTAGACATCAATTAAAATGTGATACAATAGCGGCTTGTTTTTACGGCTTTCTCTCGTCTGAATCTAATAGTATTTTCCATTTAACATCCGTTTAAATTTTTCGTTAAAATCTGGAAAGGTATGCATGTATGTATTAAACTCTTACCTACTAATCATATCTTCGCATGCGACGGTGTTTACCAAGCACTTCTATTATTTTTGGACGCGTTATCGGCAAAAATGTGTAGCATTTATATTCGCGGAAACTTTGTGAAGATATATGCAAGGCGAAATCGTGGCAAGAATGTTATGCTTGGTAAACGCAATTTTGTTTGTTAAACGCTTAAAGTTGCTAAAATCCTATCTTATTCATAAAATAATTCACCAGAAGCCTTGCTGACCTTCCACTCCTCGAGTTATTGGCGTGATCGAACATTGATGGATATTTTTGCAGAAAATTAATATTTGAGTGTGAATTTCATTCATTTCTCAGCCGATAATGAGCGTTCCTCTGGGTCGGGTTTGTTTACATCGGGCCAACTTTGGAGCTCCACAAGGAGAAAAAAACTTCGTGCGTGGGACCCGAAGTTTAGGTCATATGGATCTCTGAAGTTTTCAGATTGAACACTAAAGGTCCAGCTGCTGAGGTTTGGATCACACATCTGAAACTTCAGTTCTTACATCTGAAGTACTTCGGTTTTCACATCCGAAAAACTTAGGTTCTTGCATCTGAAGTACTTCAGATGTAAGAACTGAAGTTTCAGATGTAAGAACTGAAGTTTCAGATGTGTGATCCGAACCTCGACAGCTAGACCTTAAGTGTTCAGATGCTCAATCTGAAAACTTCAGAGATCCATATGACCTTAACTTCGGGTCCAACGCACGAGGTTTTTTTCTCCTTGCATGATAACCTAAAACTGATGAACCAATCAGAGGGCGGCACAGATATGGCAATACTCTCCCGTAAACAGGTACTCTCGTTCAAGTTTCGCGGACCGGGTTTCGCAGGTCATCGTGCGGGAAGAGTCGACGGGCGACCTTCGCCCCGACTCCGGTCGTAAAAAGAGAGGAAAAGAGGCTCTTTGAGCTGATGCAGGTCTCCGCCGACGGCCAACGTCGACGTGGCAGACCTGGAGTGTCTCTCGCTCACGTCGTTCGCAAATCCACTCGATTCGCTGCCCGTAATGCTTCATTTATTTCGCTTGCACTCTCACTTCTCCAACCCTCTCTCCCTCCTTCGTGCCCCGGCTCGAACCTCTGGAGCGTTGCACGCAGCGTAGAACAGAAAAATACGCCGCCGTCTTGAGCAAGAGCGTCCTAAGAGCCTTCAGACGTTGCCAAATTTCCTTCAATAAAACACACATTTTGCGGAGAAATTGTGAATATTTTATCGCCAACTTTGCACAAAATTTAATGCGTAATATAAACTAAATAACCTGAAAATTTTAAGGACAAATATTCATAACTTTTCTCAAAAATAAATATTTTATCGGGGGGAAGTTGGCAACGTTGGAGTGCTCATACGGCGTTCTTCCTCAGCGCGGCAGCAAGCTCGAGCCGCCCGGAAACGCGAGGTAGATGAATCGGTCGATGTTGAAACCTATCGAGTCTATTTTCTGCTGAGCCCCGAGTCCCGTAAGACTGCGTGCCTTACAGGGCTCACCGAACAACGAACATACGCGGTTTTAACACCTATTGATTCAGATACCACCATCGACGAAGAACGTAATGTTTCCGACGTTGGGAACACGTCGGAGGCCGCCATGAGGATTGGACCGAGTTCTCGAGTTCCCACGATGCGGTGCGCACTCCCTCGGAGGGACGTGTAAGATGTGGTTCTACAGTTTTCCTCAATCATCTGCGTTGAGGGTGGCACTACGCACACTGAGAAAAAAAGTTCGGTAAATCCGAACTAGTTTGGATCATATGGAACCACGATTTTGTTCGGTACACACAACCGAATTATTCGGTCTGCAACGAATTGTTCGTTTGTGCAACCGAACCATAATAAATTCTTACAGTTCGGTTCTGCGGCTCGATTGTTGAATCGATATCGAACGACCTTATCGATAAAAAGCATTGCTAAGATAGGGATTTATCGATCGGATCATTCGATAACGATTCAATAATCGACCCGCAGTGGACCGAAAAGTTCGGCTGAGCAGACCAAATAATTCGGTCGTGTGTACCGAACAAAATCTTGGTTCCATATGAACCAAACTAGTTCGGATTTACCGAACTTTTTTTCTCAGTGCACTACTCTAGATTGTCATTACGCATGAAATAACTAAGTTTTTTTTTGCACTTCAGTACAGAACAGCATACCGTCGCTCCTTTGACGTTCGGGCGTATCTCTATGTTCACGTGAGCCGCGGAAAGCTTGCAGTGGCGAGGCGTGAACGTTCGATTACCGATATTTCCTCATTTGAACCTATGGTAAAGAATCGATTATTAAGGTGTTCGTTGCGAACACCCTGTTTATCGATCTTTTTTCATAGGTTTAAATGGCAAATCAATCGATATATTGCAAAACACGCCACGCCACTGGAAGCTTTCCGGGGCTCACGTGAACATAGAGATACTCCCGAACGTCAAAGAGACGACGATGTTATGTTATTTCATCATTATGTTATGACATCGATTTGTCCATGCTGATAGGTGCTTTAATCAACGGGTCGGGAAATGTGGTTCTTTTTCCGAGATGCAGTCTTGATAGCTTAAAATTGTTGCATAGAAATTAAACCGATGTCAATTGTTAAGACTGAGAGCAGTGTAAATGTTGCTAACGTCGGTTTGATCGGTTTCATCACACTGATCAAACAAACATTAGCGTTATTTGTACTGATCTCAGTCTCTATTGACAATGCCTTCATTATCATTTGGCGCTGATCGTAGTGTCCAAAGGCAAACACCAATACCCATATGCACGGGCGTGGGTTTCACCCTTTTTTTCAAGTGAAAGCTCTCCAACCCCCAAATTGTTCGTTTTAATCATAGAGTAATACAGCGGTACCTACACCACGTGATTTTTCGACTACTGGCACGTGATAATCTCCGAATGTCTCTCCAATCTACAAATCAAAGCGTGACCTAATATAAGTATCTTAATTTCCTTGAGGTGGTCTCACAGAATTTGTCCAGGGTTGGGCAGCGTCAGCGTGGCAGCCATGAGGGGGCTCTTAAATGTTGATGAATGATTTTTATTAAAACAAGTGGTAGAATTTTGCAGAACTATAGATATGCTTTCTGGCCAATTTTCAATGTCTTTGGTTGTTTCTGATTGCAGACAAGGTGAGCGATGGTTCGGACATTGAATCCGAGCCTGGGATCCCGTTGAAGAGGAAGCAAAGGCGGAGTCGAACTACGTTCACAGCTCAACAGCTGGACGAACTGGAGAGGGCCTTTGAAAGAACCCAATATCCAGATATTTACACTAGAGAAGAACTAGCGCAACGCACCAAACTCACGGAAGCCAGGATACAAGTAAGTCATTGATGATATAAAAAAAAAATTCATTGCGTGAATAAAATGAAGATCACTTATATTTTGTTAAGAGACTCTGATTATTGTACCAATGAGGCTCCCCTACAAAGGGTAGATTTTGAGAGAACACGGGGCTTTTAATTATATTCTTATGATGAAGAAATTGAGATCTTGCAATCAGTAAAATTCCCGTTGAAATTCATCGATGGTGGAACTACTAAACCACGTGGTTTGACGTTACAGTCGCCTGTCACATTTTATTTTCTTTGAAGACCCAGTTTTTGTTCTCACGCAAAATTACGTTTGATTTTTCCTCATTCTCCCGAGGAAATTCTCTGAAAATTTTCCCCCAAAAAATGGCGCAGCATCCTTTTAAAAAATACAATAAGAGCGGAAATTTTTAAACGCCACAATTGAGATCTGTGGTATGATTGTTTTACCATCGCTGTGCTTTGAAATCAGGGCTATTTCCAGTTTCAAAGCTTCGCAAAGTTTAAATTTTTAGGATACACAAAGACAAAATGATAAGAAATGTAAACTCTGCCAGATTGCGGCGCCAAAACTATAACTCTAAATTCAAACGATAATTTTTACTGCGGGACTGTCTAACGTTTAGGGTTAATTTCAGTCACAGCATCGTCTCTGTGAAATTCTCAGACCCTCAGGAAATTGGCCTGTAAAGGCCCTTTTTTGAGAGGGCTCACCCCATTGAAAATTAATGCTGAAAAATGTTTATTCATTTGTGCCTATTGCTATACCGAGAAGTGAAAAGTTTAGTCAGAAACAAAAACCGAAATGGGAAGTGATATCATCGATTATTCAAATACTTCTCCCTCACTTTTTGACCTCACGCACCGCCGGACACATTTACTACTGAGGGCATTATTTTGACATTTCTGTATATTTTAAAGAGTGACAGTGACTTGGATCTAGGTTGAGAATTGCGGTCAAAGGGGCTGGAACCAAAGGTTTCGCACGCTGTTTAAGGGCGGAACGTAGGCTCGTTTTTTACCGCAATTTACACGATTAGAAACGTGTTTCACGGCATATTTCCGATTTGCAACACCCGCCCCTTTGACAGATTTACACTGCCCTTGACGAATGGACTCCCTCCCACAATAAAGGCTTCCGAATCTGTCCGATACTCTGGGTCGAGGACCCAGTTTCAGTCCCAAAATTATGATATGCTGTTTTCACATTAAAAATATTAATTGGTTCTCGACTTACATTTTTTGAAGAAAAATACTCGGCTAGTTAAGTTCATGTCTGCCTCTTCCTCATTATTTTTCAAAGAGCGACTTGGTTCCTTTTTGGTTTAATTCAACACGGTTCAGAGCCACGAAAACGGCGGATTCAAACCGTTTAATAGCTTCTTCTTCGAATCATGTACTCCGGACACCCTATTTCAAACTGTCATAACTCCGGGTTGGTTTAAACATTTTGGAAATTTTTGGAAACGAGAATATTTGCCAAACCTTTCTTGGTGCATGTTACCAATATTTAGATCTCTTGCTTTTTTAGCACTATGTCCCCGTTTGCCGTGGACTGTAATTGTTCAGGATTCACGCCGCAGTAACCGTAGTAAATATGCGTTGCACTGAAAATCGAAATAAACAACTGAATGTATGCTTTTATATTTATAAATGTAATGACACATTCTTAATATTTTTGTTTTTAGGTTTGGTTTAGCAATCGTCGAGCCCGTTTACGCAAGCAAATATCAAGTAGCTCTACCAATAGTTATAACTCTGTGGGATTGTCAATGAGCTATCCAACCAACAGCGGGTCCACCCCAACTTATATGATGTCCCAACAAATGCCTGAACCAACTTACACACCAACTCCGCAAGGTAAGAAAGAGTGACCTTCACTTAGGAGACTTTAACGCAGGGTAAGAAAAAACAACGAAAATTGAAAATCGAGTCGTTATGATTTGAAACACAATATCGCCCGGTTCTGTAAATTATTGTTGAAAAGACGGATTCTCCACCTCGTAATTTTTTCCCATTTTTAGTTTCACTATGGGGTCTGCCCCAGGGTTGCTGCGCGGCCCAATTCCCGGAAGCGCTTCGCGCTTGCGATAGACCTCCTCTTGCCTTATAAATTTAAAAAAAAAAAAAAAAATAGATTTAGAAATTGCATCCTAATACCCTTAAATCGAATTTTCGCCATTGGTTATTAAGGTCGAAAAACGCGCATCTTCGGTGCGATGCGATGCGATGTTCAAAAGCTGCATTTGGTTGGACCAAAATAATAAGAATATTTACTAAACATTTCTGTGAATATGCCCAGAAAATTAGAGATGAGAAGAAATACTTTTAAATGAGGGAAGAAATTTCACTGAAAATTTTAGGAAATCCGTCGGGCTATTTTCTTTTAAAGAAATGAAAAATAGACTGAAATTTGCGGAGACGTGATTAAGGGTGCACTTTTTCGACTTAACCCTCTTTAATCCCCTTCCGGATCCCTTGTTGGTATACTGGCAAAAAATATTGCATTGACGTGTTCTCATTAAAAGTAATATTTAGGAGCCTCGTGAAAACACGGTACATCAAGTCAATGTCAAAAAATGCGACCATTTCGATACGTAGGATCGATTTTGCCTACCCCATAAAATGAAGGAGAATCACGCTCCGACGACAACTTCTGACCGCAGTATTTGTCACTGGATGTTTCTTGTCTGAGTTTTTTCGGAATGAGCGAGAAAATTCAGACAAGTCACACCTCATAGATTGTGGATTGAAATAGTAGAAGCTTTAGAGCATACTTAAATGACTCTCGTGAAAAGATTGGCGTTCGTAAATTTTGCATAAAATTACTCTGATATCGGACCCATAATGTCAGATTTTTTAATGGATTTTTCCTTTTCATATGCCACTGAATTATATGTCCTGGTATACTTGTGCTAATTCAATTTTTTATTAATTTTCCATTTAGTATCCGAACACGGTGGTTTATATGCGCACCATGTCATGAGCTCAGAACCACATCTGGACCAAAGGCCTCCGAGCAGCCCTAGCCCTTACATTGGACTCTCGGCCGCAGCTTATCCCAACAGTGCTTCTACCACCTTACTTTCTTCATCGGTGAGTTTTCCTTCTAATTTCTATTATTGAGGCATCCTGTGTCACAAAAACAGCGCCATCAGAGAATTAAAAAGGCAAATCAATTCGCACCACTATACTTACATTAAGTCGGTTAAGAAACAATGTTTTTGAAAATTAGTTTTTAAACAGACAGCTTCCATCTTAAGATCAGCCTTTCTTATAATAATGAGTACAAGTTCCAATTTTACCGTCACGGATATTGTTGTAGATCTTCTCGTTAAGCCGTCTGAGAGATTTCGTCACAGTGATATACTTGAGGTGGGACATTGTCCTGAGAGATGATAATAGACGAAAGTTCTGAAAAAAGTTTTTAAAAAAACGAGAAAATGACCGATTCGAACTTATTTTCGAGGTCGAGGAGGGGTTAACCCTGCCTTTGACTACGCACTGATGAGATTCTCGCTTTTTTTGACGAAATATTTATGATGTTATTCAGATGAGCTCTGCGACGGCCGGTAGTCATATAGGAAACGTTTCGCCAGGACTTCTCACTACTGCCAGCCATGCGTATCCTCTAAGCCCGGGAGGCATGATCACCACACATCACCTTCCTCCCGTTTCGAGTAGCCTTGCTCTGGTCGCACAGCATCCAGGTATGTTATCGCGGATGTGGAAAAGGCATTCCAACTTCTGAAAGTCTTGCTAAGATCGCTCTTCGTTAAATGAAACTTTTGACACAAGGCACCAAAGTGCACCGATAGCGTGTGAAGTACATAGGTGCAGCCAGAAAAAGTTTCCAATACTGGTCTGGCTTTCTATTTTTTCGGAGAGAGTCTGAGTATTCCTAGTAAAATGGGGGTATAAAGAACTCTCCAAGGAAAGTTTTGGAAAATTGACCTCTCGTAGATGTATTTAATGGTTACGTTCACGAAAAATTGAAAAACGAAGCGAGGGAATTTGCCGGTGCGGAGGCCGCTCTGAATTAAACATTTTTCCTATAATATGCATGTTACATACATATTATAGCCGTAGTTGCAATGTTACTTCTTACACAATTTTTTTATGACAACGTTTCATTACAATGCGGTATTTTTACCGGGACTGAAAACATTTTACTGTGAAAATAACATTGTAACGCACTACAATTGAAGAAGCAGGTGGGACATGGGTGTAGAGGAGTCGACTATGATAATGAATTGTAGGAGCAACAATAATTTTTCCCACGTGAAGGCTGATGGATTTTCGATCGCTTACGCATGCATGTACTTACTTTCTCAATAATAAGGTCCTTTAAACTTTACTCCCCTCTTACCCTTACCCGATTCCTCGTGACAGTGGATGAACCGTGACGAGATTGAAAACCTTTGCCCATCCCAAGATTATTACGTATTTTTGGGAAGCCCTTGTACGCATACAGAAAAAAAAAAAAAAAAAAAAAACTTTTTATGAGGGATTCAAAGTTTAGGTCTTATGGATCTCTGAAGTTTTTGGATCGTGCAGCTAAAAACTCAATGTGCAACTGCCTAAATGCGATCACACATCTGATATGAGGTACTTTGGTTGACTTCATGGAAGTTTCAACCGAGGTACCACTGCCATGCTAAGGAAGAACGCCGTATGAACATTCGAGAGTTGCCAAAGTCTCCCGGATAAAACATGTATTTTTGACCAAATTTATGTATATTTTTCCTTAAAATTTTCAGACTTTTTAGATTAGATTGCGAACAAAATAGTCTGAAAAATTGGAAGAAAAATTGTACAATTTCCCCAATAAATTCGTATTTTATCAGAGGAAAGTACAGATGTGTCACCCGATTTTCGGCAGGTGGATAGGATGACAAGTTTTCGAATGCGCGGTCCGAAAACTTCAGAGATGACGACCCGAACTTCGTGTCCGACGCATGAAATTCTTTCATCCGTGCATTATGCATCAAACACGCGTATGACTCAATTGTTTTTATCTGATTTCAGGAAATGGAGGCTCAGGGCCAGAACCACTGGTGGCCTCGTCAACAGACATGGTACCACTCACCAGCGCCAACCCCGGATGGGCTACAATACCATTGAACACGGTGCAAGGCCCCCCGAGGAGCAACAGTCCCCCATCGCTGAGCAATCTGAACCCGATCAGCCCCGCTCCTTCGGGGTACCACCACAACGCCACCATCGCTCAACCCAGAGCACACCCTCAATCTTTCTACTCATGGTCTTGGCCATAACCTTAAGTAAATACCTTGTCCAGGCCGCACATCAATTTCAAATGTTAAACACGATATTGAAACAGTGGACTTTATTGCGAGTTGGCAACGCTGTTTTTCATCCATTTAAATGTGTTGGCAACGCTGTTTCTCATCCAATTAAATGTATAAGCAACAATCGATTCTTATAGTATCGATATCAATATGGATTTAAGTGGGGGAAAAACACTGTTACTTGCCAACTATAATGACAACCACCGCAGGATTGAAATTAGGTTAGAATGACTCATGTCCGATGACAGTAAGTGCAGTGAGATAACGGATGACTCAAGTCAAAAAATGTGTATCCACGTGACATTCCAAGGCTCCTTTCAAGTTTTATTTTTTTAACGAGAAACCTACCAATGGTTTCTTTTGAGACCTCCTGTGACTTTCTTTCACTTATCTGACAATATTTGTAGACACTTTAAAAAAGAATATTTTGTCATATTTTTGTGAAAAATAAAACGTGCTTGGTAATTTTGAGATGTTGCTAACAATGGAGATGCACATTTCCCGACTTCAGCCATTGTAATGTACTCTATAAAAGTACGTACATTTTTACTGTTTTTAACTCTGTCGAAAGTTGTAATTCTTTTATGCTCATGCGAGATCTCAGTTGCTTAATTGGTTTTCTGTCTACCAATTATTTCATACTGAACTTTTCTTTCAATTTTCCCTTCTCGTTCACAACCAAACTAAATGCGATGTTTCAAGTATTAGGACATGAGTTACAACTACAGACTACTTTTACAGTAGGTTTCAGTAGATGAACAAAGATGTGTGATTCCCTCTAGCTTAAATTGCTACTTTTTTGTGTAAAAATATCCAATGAGATGTTTGTGCACGAAGCGCAAGTTTGAAAAGCAATTGAGAGCATCATCGGAAAAATTTTCTGAATTACAGCTCGATAACTTTATATGTTGAAGGTGCCTGAACGCCAAATAAATTTCAGAAAATGTAATGATTGTAAACCCAACATATTCTTACGTGAGGCGCCATCGTTAATACTCGTAATATCTTTATAGCTTTCGGCCTTTATTTGACTGAGAGTAGAGAAATCCCACCGCGTCATTTCAAGTTCCTTTAGTTTTCTTCGGCAAAATTGTATTTTTTAGGGACGAAAATCAAATGTAAGTATACGGTGTCTAATAGTTCACGATTATTATTTTCGATTAAGTTGTTAGGATAAGTCTTCCCTGAATCAAAGTGTACTTACAATTAACTTAATCTGAATTCCACATCCTAAACGAGAGAGTTTGAAAATTTGAGGCTGAAATGTAAACTTGAGACAAACTCTCCAACTGACAGGAATTCTCATTTTCAGTGCTATTGTTGTTACTTTCAACCATGATTGATTGTGTTTGTAAGAAGTGTAAGTGTATAAAATTCACCGTAGTTTTAAGTGTACAGTAAGTTTGTAAAACTCTTCAGATGTGTATCTAGGTAAAATGTATTTCGACAAAATTGCAATTATGTAAATATTACTCATAATAAATTTGAAATTCATTCTTTACATAGATCTTTGGTTTTTCAAAATCCACGCAGGATGACCCAGACGTTCTATTACCTCAAATTTTTTTCAAAATTCTGTCGTTTGCTGAGAATGCTGCACTGAAACTGCTTGAGGCGGAAACGCAAAACATTTTTATTGAACTGATTTGAAAGTATTTTAAAAAACCATAAACGGTGATCCAGACCACCTGATGCAGACTCGATTGCTACAGGTCGGAAAAAGCGATAACGAATAGGAAATCAACCCCACAGGGAATCCGAATCCCATCTCAAAGCCCCCTCCCCCCCCCGAAAATTGGGAGGTGCTAGTCTTAATAGTTGAAGTTCCCGACAAAATACTGAAATAGTTCTATCGAAATTAGAAAGTTCGGGAACTTTGAATTGCATGAATGAGCCTAACTCGACACCAAAAAGCCCAAAATCGGTCCGACGACCAGGTTGTCTAAAAGGGTCAAATCACCAAAATTCTTGTATCCTAAATCATTATGGAACTCGAAATTTTATGGGATGACTTTGAGAAATTAGGTACCTAATAAAAATTTGAAATCTTGACTAGAGTTTTCACGGGATGGAGTTTTCGGTTGAAGAAAAAGAGCGCTGCGATGTAATAATCAAAAATAGCTCTCTTTATTTACAAACAGATTAGTCACATTGACAAAACATTCCAAAAATAAACAACTTTTACACAGTATGGAATTCAGTGAGTAGGTACGAGTAGTATAAGTTAAGCGTATGAAAACATACTGGAAAGAACATTGACACCCGAACGACAAAAAGAACATGTTCGATCGTCAAACATCAAATACGAATTGGTCCATCATCTGATGAGTCATTCATAAAGTAGGGGTATTTCTACGGTGATCAACGGGTTGATTGCGCTGACTTTTTATCGGATAGTTTTCATCAATAAACATCATTGCTACGATAAGGAAATATCGGTTAAAGTAATTCGACTCAACAATCCAGGCTCAGGCTCATCCGAAAATGGACTTGCAAGGTTTTAACAGCTATACTCATTCATGAATATTATGAAAAAGTGAAAGAATTTCCTCGATCCATCAAATTTCGGACAGCTGCATACTGCCCATTTTTTACACACAAATTAACACGAACAGACGGCCTACCAAAGTATTTGTTCCCATGTAGCTATAAAAAAAGAAATCATTCCATAGAAAACACACAAAAAAATAAATAAGCAAATTAGTTGTTAAAAACTGAGCAAATTAAACACATTTTATCATAAATGACTGCAAAATAAACCCATTAGTTGCATTAATTCTGTGAATTTAGAAGCAAAACCCAAGTGCCTAATTAAAAGCCCTAATTTCTACACGACAGTAAAGTTAGCTGCCACTCGATGAACTATGGGAGAAGGGGAGCAGGGAGGACAATGCAGAAGCGATTTCAGAAATTTTTGACATTCTATGACCGTGAGAAGTACATATAGGTCAATTTTGAATGTTCCATCCCTCGCTATATTACGTCAGCTAATTACACGCGGATGAAAACGTTTATTAAGATAATTTAGATTTTCCTACCAATTTGTCGGGGAAATCTTTGAATGAGATGACCTCAACAAAAATCTCAAGTAACGCCCATTCTCATGACACAGAAAAAACTGTCATTGATACTAAGAAAATACAAACAGTATTTAGTGAGTAGGCAAATTGTTGAAGCAGCCAAAGAAAAAAAAAGAAAGAGAAAAAAACCCCATAAATATCAGTTAACTTTAGGGCGACGTTTTTCATTAGCTTATCACAAAAACAGAGTACAACCTTTCAGGGGTCTTATCCTTAGGCCGAGATTTCAAAACGGATCTTGAAACAATCTTGAGAGTTTGAGTTCCTTCTTGAGGGTGCAGTCCACTTTAATAGGGTGCACAAATTATAGAGGAATTACTCAACTTTAAAAAAGAAAAAAGAAAAGGACTTTCAATAGATTAAAGTTGGTTGTGAGGCATTAACGACTCACAATGGTTCGATTTCCGATAATTACAAGGACGACACTACTATCGTTACCACCGACAATTTAAAGGAAACGAAAAGTCAAAGAAGTTTCAAAGATCGTCTTAAAATTTCACCAATGGTCGTTCCTTAAACCCTTTTAACTTGAAAACGTATTCAAAAACTTCAGAATTGACGTAAAAAAAACGCGTAAGGTCATTCACTGCCTTTCGGAGATTCTCAAAAGAGATCAGAATTAAGTATCTGGAGTAGGTATACTAATTACTTTTTTCAGAGCGGAAAAGCATCTGATTTTCTAAACTCATACTATCGGAGCTCACATGTTTTTTGGACCAGTTTTTCTTTGCTTTTCTCGGCAAGTGCGACTAAAACATTGTGTTTGTTCCGACCTCTTTTCATTCTCCGCTATTTTTTAGAAATCTAAATTCGACGTCGCCGAAGTTCATCCGATATTTTTTGTGTGGAATTTCAGAGAATTTTACTCGCAATTTTTTCCTGCACTGTTGATAAAATTATATTCTCTCTTCTCAGATTCAAAAAATAAATCGAGTCAACCTTAACCTCTCATTTTCGAGTAAAATTTGACTATATTGGAATTCGCTTAGACTCTAATTGACTATAAATTGCTTTAGTTGCCAGGAAAATGGACAGTCATAAGACTCGACTTATCTTCGATTTGAGAACATTATTTTCCTATTATTAACAGTGGAACTGGAAATTTCGAAGGAAAATATGTATTTCTTTCCTCTAAATTACGTACTTTATCAGTGGAACTTTGGTGACGTTCAAATGGATCGCATTAAGCAAAAAGGAATCAGCGTTATAACAGTGTTGTAAAAATGTTGATTATTCGTAATTATCTAAAAAAATCACCCAAAATAGTGGATAATTTTTGCTTTCCACCAAAATGTTTTTTTTAATTTTATAGGAAAATAATTTTGTAAATTTTAATACCGTACATGTATTCTGTATTTAAAAGAAAAGAAGAAGTCGCACGATTTTGTAAACACTGAATTGCGCTGGTTCCTTTTTGCTGAATGCAATCCAAATATCTGTTGGGTTTGTTTTCGTTGGCTCGGTAGCATTGACCATCGACATGTTCGGTGACGATTTTTTTATCGACCCTCGAAAAAGTGTTTAAGAAACGACCCGGAACAAGACCCACAGGAACAAGTTTCACGTGGTTTCCGAGGGCGTGAGAACTTTCTTCATGAACGTCTTATCGGCCCCCCTGTTACCGAAGTTGCGCGAGGGCGGCGGCGGGGGCGGAACGGGCGGTTTTTTGAACTGGACGGTGATGACCGGCGCGGCCTCGACGCCGGAGGTAGGGCTGGTGCATCTGCTTTGCTCGTCGTCCGAGGACCTTTGGAAAGTGCCGTAGATGGTGACCGGCTCGCATACGGCGTATCCTAGCTTCGTGTAAAAGATCTCCTGCCCTTTCGTCGAGAGGTAGATCGTTGATTTCCCGCACCTGAAAAAGATTCCGTCCGGTCAGTCGCGACTGAAAAAAAATTCTCGGCGTTTTTATACCAAGGTCCGTTGGTACCTTTACCATTTCACTTTTTTTACCAATTATTGGTAATTTTACCAAGACAGACTGGTAAGCTTACCTGAAAACCGGTATTTTTACTGTTTTTCTCAGGTAAGAATACCACTTTTATTGGTAATCAATTCCCGGTAACTTTGCCATTTTATCTCGGTAATTCTACCACAGTCGATGAAAAATATTGGCGTTTTTACCGGGGTCCAGTAAAATTACCGAGAAAGTCGATAATTTTACCAAGATTTCTCGGTAAAATTACCAATTCCATAAATGGTAATTTTCTAAGAAAAAACTGGGATCAAATAGAACCCTGAATTCTTGGTAATTTTACCCTTTTCTAAGTAAATACATCGAGATTTTTTTTTTTCAGTGCGGGGTTGAAATTGATAGACAAAGCTACAGACGAAGAGGACAGAGGGGATATTGAGAGATCCTATTGGTGGAAGCGTCAAACGGGAGGTTTTAGTGGACAAAGAAGGTAGATAATAGACGAACTATCGGCAACCCATGAGAGATCCTATACGATAGGACCTATGGTTAGTCCATCATTTTCTCCCTTAGTCTGTAAGAACCAACCATTTCAACCAATAGGATCGCTCCATACTCCCTATTTCTTCTTCCTCTATTGCTTTGTCTATCAGTTCCAACAATAATTGAGAACACCGCACCAAGAACAGTCTATAACTGGAAACCGCGTTTTGAGAAAAACGTATTTAAAGTTTTGTTTTCGATGTATTGCGCAGACTTTTCTGTGCAGGTGCCCTGTTTTGGTGTTTTTGGGTGACCTAGCCCTTCTTTTGAAGGATGCCGGGTGGATTTTGCGATACATTTTGGGTTTACACTCTAATATATTTAATTTAAAAAAACGGTTTATCGGCCATTATTACGCCCAACAGTCATTTTGCTGGCAAAATGAAGTATAAATCATTTTAATCACGCATGATTAACGCAAAATGAAAGAATATATCGATAGTGAGTAAAGAAAGGGGTAACTAGCACCTTAGGCCCTTAAGTTTATAGGCCCGTTTATAGGTCGTTCTTGCACCCATCGATCCAGAGGCCAGACTTAACTCGGAAAAAAAAAGGTTTTTCGACCATGAGCCGTTACCTAACTATATTCTATCGCTACTACAACATAGTCCAGGGTAAGTAGAATCCGAAAAGCAGATGGGCGAAATAACGACCTATACGCCTATAGGCTGTTCTTGGTGCGGTGTCCTTAATTGTAATCTTCCGTCGCATTTCTAAGGCGCAATGATACAACTATTTGAACTCTCCGGAATGCGTGAGGTATCACTCCGCGTTTGAAGGCGTTTTGAAAACAGCCAAGTTCCAATACTCGGATTACAGTTTTACATACTTCATATCGTTTTGTTATATTCCGTACCACTTGCTTATTTTTAATCCTCGTATAAAAACCACCCATTTGATAAGTACAATTCTAGCTGGAGCGCACTTCAGCTATGCATTCACGACTGCAAAAATGTCAAAGGAAATCGACAAGCCCAGCGTGCATGGAGGCTATTTCAATCGTAATCTTCCGTCACATTCTTACGGCGCAATGATACAACTATTTGAACTCTCCGGTGTGCGTGAGGTATCACGCCGCATTTAAAGGCGTTTTCAAAACAGCCAAGTTCCGATACTCGGATTATAGTCTTGCATACTTCATATTCTTTTGTTATATTCCGTACCACTTGTTTATTTTTAATCCTCGTATAAAAACTACCAATTTGCTAAATACAATTCTAGCTGGTGCGCACTTCAGCTATGCATTCACGACTGCAAAAATGTCAAAGGAAATCGACAAGCCCAGCGTGCATGGAGGCTATTTCAATTGTAATCTTCCGTTACATTCTTACGGCGAAATGATACAACTATTTGAACTCTCCGGAATGCGTGAGGTATAACGCCGCATTTGAAGGCGTTTTCAAAACAGCCAAGTTCCGATACCCGGATTATCGTTTTGCAAAGGTCCTATTTATGTTTTATTTCCTACCATTTGTTTGTTGTCAATCCTCCTATAAAAACTACTCATTTGCTAAAGACACTTCTTGCTGGAGCGCATTTTAGCTATGCATTCACGACTGCAAAAATGTTAATGGAAATCGACAAACCCAGCGTGCATGGAGGCTATTTCAATTGTAATCTTCCGTCGCATTTCGAAGGCGCAATGATAGAACTATTTGAACTCTCCGGAATGCGTGAGGTATCGCGCCGCATTTGAAGACGTTTTCAACACAGCCAACTTCCGATACTCGGGTTATCGTTTTGCATACTTCATATTCTTTTGTTATGTTTCGTACCACTTGTTTATTTTTAATCCTCGTATAAAAACCACCCATTTGCTAAATACACTTCTTGCTGGAGCGCACTTCAGCTATGCATTCACGACTGCAAAATTGTCAAAGGAAATCGACAAGGCCAGCGTGTATGAAGGCTATTTCAATAATTGGTCTGCTGTGCTGTTAAAAATCGAGGAGTGAAATTCGGTGCTGGAGTCTATACAGTGCCCAAAATCTCCGAGTGATATGAAAGCGAGGTGAAATTAGCGCCATAAAAGCGTATCAGATTCCGCAAAAAGAGTAGGCTCCGCTCCGTAATGGTGTAAGGCCACCCCGTAAAGAGCATATAGATTCCACTCCGCATTCATATTACTCGGGGTTTTGGGCGCTATACATATTATAATCCGGCACAGAGTTTCACTCCAAAATGTTTAACAGTGTGTACATAGTCTGATGGAGTCGGGTCTCATGAATTCTAACGTGAGTCCGAAGAGGACGCCTTAAACATCGGAGGATAGAGAAGCAGAGGCAGACAGAGAAAAAGAGGGGGGAAAAAGAAAGGAGGAGGAAAAATAGGAAAATAAGAGGAGAAAGTGAAAGAAGGAGAATGTGAGGAGGAAGAAGAAAAAGGGATGAATAAAAAGGACAAGACTGGGAGAGCTGATGATGAGACAAAAAAGACAAGAAAAAGAAACAGAGCAAGAAGAAGAGAAATATTAATTAGAAGCAGACAAATGATGGGAATGGAGAAGAGGAGACAAAATCAAACTAGAAATACGAATTCATATTTCTTCATCTCTTTCCTCTTTTTTCTTCTTCTTCTAAAGTACATTTCTTATTCATCTTCTACTTTTCCTTCCGATTAAAATATAAATCTATAACTAAAGTCGAAATGTGAGAACCTATGCTGCCGACTGCGCAGTTGCAAACCTCGGATTATTTTTTAAATCTTCTCAATAGAAGAGCAAACCATCGAATTTTCCTGACATTTAACGAGAATTTTGCCGCTCATTTTGAGATGTTCGCAAAAGAAAAACAAAAAAAAAACAAAAACAAAAACAACAAAAAAACCAGTATTTTTGAGGGTATATTTTGTCCATTCTTTTTCAAAAAATAAAAATAAAACGGATCCGAAGATTGAAACACATTGTATTATCAATGTATGCATTTAAATATAAATTTTAATTGTAAATAAATTAAAATTATAACTTGTATGCATTTTTTAATCATTAAATGCATTTATCGACTTTAGCCATTTAAATTTATTTAAAAATGTAACTGACCAGAAAAAAAAAAAATAAAAAAAAAAATTGGCACACTTTTCCGGGAAAAAGTTAAACAATCGGAAAGATTGGAAAGCACATTAAAGCCGCGCAGATGAGATGGTCCGGGGATGAGAAGAGTGAAACAAGCTCCAAGTGTAAGAACAAGGCCCAAAAACAATTTGTCAAGCGGGGATAGCAGAGTATGAGAGGTGTGAAGTGATTGAAATGTTGAAAGCCCCCGCGATCAAGGGATCATCCGCGGAATTCGGATCCGCGCGCACGGGCGGGATGCCGCGCGCCGCGCGTCCAGATGCGCTTTCATCTCGCGGAGCGCGAGTCAAGAGTGCAACTGTCACAACCGCGAAATATCCCGGGTCGGATCGCCCGCGGTTCTTGGCTACGCGTCCACCGACTCAACCCGAGCCACGGAATTAAAAGATCGTGGGCCCCGGATTCCAGCTTCGCACTGAAAAAAAATTCTCGGCGTTATTACTAAGGTCCGTTGGTACCTTTACCATCTCACTTTTTTTTACCAATTATTGGTTATTTTACCAAGACAGACTAGTAAGCTTACCTAAAAACCGGTATTTTTACTGTTTTTTCAGGCAAGAATACCACTTTTTTTGGTAATCAATTCCTGGTAACTTTGCCATTTTATCTCAGTAATTCTACCACCGTCGATAAAAAATAATGGCGTTTTTACCAAGGTCTGGTAAAATTACCGAGAAAGTTCAATAATTTTACTGAGATTTCTCGGTAAAATTACTAATTCCATAAATGGTAATTTTACCAAGAAAAAACTGGGATCAAATAGAACCCTGAATTCTTGGTAATTTTATCTTTTTCTTAGTAAATACACCGAGATTTTTTGGCGCGTATACGTAGTATACCGCCTTTGCGATCGTTTCGAACCCTGCTCGATACAATAACCGAGTCCCTTAGTTCCTTACCGAAAAGTGACTACCGCGAACTTTTGAGATTTTCCAAAGCGTGTAAAAAGTTTATTTATCCATCAATAATTATGATTTAAAGTTGTTTCTCATTCTGGGGGTCGCTAGTTTATGTGCAGTGAATACCAAGAGTCTACGTTACTTGGTTTTTTTAAAAAAAGCCTAAGAATGCGACGCGCTGATTTAAAATATGCATATATAAGCAGAATCAAGCGAATTGATTCGAGGATGGCTGAGCAGGTCGGCACTCTCGGAATGAGAATCTAACTCCTCCGTTTTGTTCAAAACGTTGCTTTGACAGATCTGTAACCTCGGTTATACTGTTCAAAAGTTGGTACCCGTGCTCTGAAAAACCCAAATAAGCCAAGTTCGTGTAACTATGGTGTCATTGCCTCGACCGGGCTGTGCTGTGTTGCCAATTGTTGGAGGATAGGTTACTTGCCCGGTGGTGGCTACCGCCACTCATGATAGTGCAATCTGTGTACACTGAAAAAAATGAGTTAGCGTCAGATGACTAAAAATGGTTTCTATACACTAACTCATATTGTGTGATTTGGACACACATGATTTTTGGTTTCTGTACACTAACCACTATTAGTGCTGGGAACTAATTCCGCTACTCTAATTCGCATTCGGTAGGGTTGGGTCAACCTAACCTCAAAACTGAGAGAGGAGAAAACGGCTTAGCGAATGATAACTGGACAATACTTTCAGGAAAAGAAGATTTCTTAAAAGATGAGAGGTAAAAATCAACTGACCGGTTCCAAATGAACGACAGAGGAAAGGAATATCCCATAGGTATGTGCAAGTAGACAGAATTATCCTTTAGAGAGACACACACTCACACATGAAACGGTAGCGAATGTTCACACTGAATAAACATATCTCGTCCGAACACTTGAGATATTCTTTTGAAATTACGGGAGAACACGAACTATAGAAGTAAGCAGTAAGTTCACAGATTTTCGTAAAATATAAACTGAACGCGGAACGCTTTAATCGCAATTTAATACAGAAGATTGACGACTCCAACGAATATCATGCTTGTTTACGTTTTGAATCGAACAGACGATTTCTAACCTTAACAGGTTTATTTATGTTGCTTTCGAACGTTTTCAAGAAAGAGAGGACACTATAAATCATACCGGGAGTATTTACATTGTCAAACGAGCCCGAAATTTCACATTTTAATTGATTTTCACGAGCTGACGCGATTGAGGCTGTTGTACCGACGCCACTTTTTCGAAACTAAATAAATGTAACGGACAATGTGGCAGTTAGTGTTGAGGGCGAATTAGTTTGACCCGAAGGTGAATTTGTCTTACCACAGCGCTAATTTTACAGCTAGTGCTGTTTTCCAATTCTGGTTCGCGCTCTAGTAAAGTCAAGTCAGCGTATGAAGCGAATTGATTGGTGCTTCAGTACAATAAATTAGTTCTGAAGCCTAATTTTGATTCTACTTGGCGAGAACTTACCAAATTAGTTCTCAACGCTAACTACTTTTTTTTCAGTGTAAGTGCAATCTGTGATGAGCCTCGAGACTCATTAGACCATTAGCTAAACGTGGCTCATACAGGAATCCACTTACCCCTCTCTTCCCCACGCTCCTGATCACTGCGTCGGCGTCTCGACGAACAATACGAAAAACAACAGAAAAAGCAACTGAATTTGAGCTCAACTTAAGTAAGCTAAAATTCAATGGTATTTAAATAATATGGGATAACTCTAACATAAAATTTGTTAAACTCAATTTATGTTTTAATTTTTGCATCTATATAGAATACTCATCTTACACATAAATATCAAAGATTAAAATGCAAAAATGATAATAGACAACCATTTTTTCCATTTAGTAAAATATAGTCCATGACCTCTTTTAATCGCATTAAACTTACAAAGACTTGGCTAATGACGGTCGCCAAGCGAGGCCGGGATCCTCAGCCCCTCGCCCAATTACTTACGCTTCATTAACCATTTCACCGTCACGCTAGGATTCGTCCAATTTAAAAAAAAAAATTGTTTCGCGAGTTTTTAGCAATTTTTTCCTTACTTTCCGTTAAAACACGAATTAAAAGAGGTCTCATTCATAAAAATCGGCCAATTAGAAGAGAAGTTACAGTATTCGAAATCCGAAGAAATCAACAAAACTTCTCCAAACAAAAAATAAAATGAAGGGGGAAAAAAGAAATGTATAAATTACAATTTAATATGATTGACCTCAGAATTTGACAAGCAATTCAATTATAAAAAGGAGAAAAAATTGAGTGAAATTACAAAAAATTAGCCTCTTGCAAGGGGCTTTCTTGTATGAGTTTTGACCTGAAGACAAGTAAATCCCGTTATATTATTAAAACGAAATTGACTCCATAGTTTAATGCCTTAGTTTCTTGAATACGATTATTTTAAGCACTCGAAAATTTATACCAGCAATTTTACCCATGGAGTGATTTCCTGAGAGCTGATAATATCACGAATTTCTCATAGAGCCCTTCAAAAATGGCTTGCTTTTTGGGCAGCCGATTCGGCCATCAAACCGGGGTTTAAATGGAAGCTGATAATAACACAAAGCTCTGAGAAAAATTTTGAGATGAGTATAGGAACGGTTTGTAAATTACGAGGAGAGGCGGGCATTCTGTTCAGCATATCGATACATAAGTATTTTCACACGTAGAATTTAATTTTCACGTCAGGGAGTCGACATATTTTGATTTTTTTTATTTTATACGGAAAATTTATGGTTTTTCGGGATTGAAATTACTTACAATTGTTTCATGAAAAATGAATGCACCCAAAATGACTATAGCATTTTGACTTTCACATACGTGCACTCACTAAATT
Organism: Bemisia tabaci; assembly: GCF_918797505.1. Classification (NCBI taxonomy): domain Eukaryota; kingdom Metazoa; phylum Arthropoda; class Insecta; order Hemiptera; family Aleyrodidae; genus Bemisia; species Bemisia tabaci. The sequence continues at coordinate 40,217,621 of NC_092797.1, read as the reverse complement.
GATTGGTAAATTCAAAGAGTGGGTACATCGACCTGGTATATCAAGTTTCTGCGATTTTTTACGGCAAATCGGTAGATTTTCGGGATGTGGATTGCTTACTTTCAATTCATGAATGAATAAAGCATGGGCATGGTTGAGCTTCTTTGCATGAAAAGACGTTTAAAATAACAAAATCAAGACATATTTAAGACAATGGACCACTAGACAAGGTACGATTTTAGGCATTCTGATACATGTTTCTTGACCAGAATTTCACGTAAAACACGATTCGCGCAACGAAAATTACCGAAATCAACTCCCAAAATAAGCCCCAAAATACCTTTAAATCGACTTTATCTTCTAGGAGTTCGACAGAATTTTTCCTTTCTTCGCTTAAATTTTTCCGTAGCACTTTTCTTCAAGAATCTGAAAAGATTTTGCTTGAGGCAGATCAAAAAACTTAAATTTGTTCGAATAGCTTTCTAGATTCACAATACACGGTCTCGTGAAGGTGCGTCGTTGACCTTGCAGTGTTGGATCGTGAATTCTCTTGTTGTGCTGCTTGCCTTTTTTGAAATCTCTGTAAATGAAAACTAAAGGGGTTGATATGTGCGAGTTAATGACGCGCCTTATCAACACATTGTGTTGGAGTTCACTGCTTGTTTTTCAGTGCGGGGCTTTCCAAACAAAGCTGTCGACGCCAAGATTGGGTGAAACTTACGAATTTACGGCAGAAAAATTGGGCGAACTTGAGCAAAAAGAACCGTGTGACATGGACTTACAACGGAGAAAATGGGTGTATGGTTTTATTATTTTACATTCCAAGGAGCAGTGATCGCGACAAGTTGCGATTTGATCGGAAAATGTCTCGCAATTTTATAGACGTCGATTAGTTGCAATATTTTCGGATAAGAATCGCGATAAATTGCGATTTTATTGTGTACATTTGCACTAAAATCGCGATTTTACGCAATATTATCGAACAAAAAATCGTGATAAATTGAGATAAAATTCGGATTTTATCGAAAAAAAAAAAAAAAATAGTGATAAATTGAGATAAAACTCCGATTTTATCGAACAGAAATCGAGATAAATTGGGATAAAATTCCGATTTTATCGAACGCAATTTTATAGAGGAAAAATGCGACAAAATCGAGGATAGTCGCTCAGATGTTGACGATCCTAGCGATTTTACCGCCAACAAATGGTAAAAAAATGGCAACCAAGTTTCAAAATATCGCGATTTTTCCATTGAAAAATGCTACTTGGGATGAGGATTAGCTAAAAAGTAGAATACCAGTCAACTATTTGCATGAGACCCCAAGTGGCAATTAATTGCTTTCTCAGTGAAATTATTGCTTCTGTACCGAAGTGGTGTATACTGACTGTGAAACTACCAGGCTACGTATTTCATTTGCGGTGTTTAGAAGTCTCGTCTCTTATTTACTTAATTGTTTTGAAGAAGAACAAATCGATATTATTTTTTGAAGTTTTCACAGAATTTACTTTGAACAGAGAGAAAAAAATATAAAAGTTTTCAAGAATTGTTGTTGAGTATTTTTCTAGTTAGAAAATAAAGTAGGACAGGAAGTCTGCAACTCCTCGCGATATCCAGCGGAGTCACTACGTGTGTGACAGTGAGTGCGATGAAAACTACTGCGCCTTCAATCTATCGAATATGCAACACGGCCATTCATCGAGTGCGAATAGTTGTATCCAAGCGCCGTGTAAGAGTCGCGTCGAGGCTCGAGGGCCGAGGCGTTAAACTCGTTAAAGCAATTCTTCGGGTCAATTCTGGAACTTAGGAATTAGGTTTACGTTCCTTCGTCATAGAAACGACACGTCGCCAGACAGTTTTGTCTGGTCTCTATCCGACTTTTCCTCCGTGCATCTCCTAAAAACCTGTGTTTCCTTGGGAAGTGTTTCACGCCGTAACTTGTTCGACCTTTCTTCTCGATCGAAAATTTTGCAGATATCTCAAGCCGGAAACATGACATTACTCAATGAGAATTTTTTCCCCCATTTGTTTTTAATTAAACCAATTTTTTTTATAATTAAAAAAAATTGAGGTAGCGGAATACTTTTTATTTGCTTTTGTTTTTTGAGTGAAAATTATATATGTTTTCACATTCTTTCTCTTGTATATTCGCCAATCTCTTTTTAAAGTATCGTCAAAGAATTTTCAGACTATATTTTCTATACAATCTGGTCAATACTTTAAAAAAAAACCCTCATACTGAATTTTAAGCTACTTGTATGTAGTTTTTACATACTTTTTAAGAGCCCATTAGTGGTGGATTTTCCGACGAGTGTGTAGCAAAATAATGATTTATTGAGTGGAAAAATCTGAAACATTAAACTTACGTCATTACGTAGCTTTCAGTTTTCATCATTAGTAATTTCCCCAGTCCTTTGCCGCGGCATCTTTTATCTATCACAACTGAAACACACGGGCAAAGAGTTTAAAAAAAGAGAAGGAATTCCTTTTTGGTTTTAATTTTTCAAACTATGATTTTTAGTATAATTTGAAATCTGCACCTCTCGTCTTCACCTCGATCTACTACTTTGAAAGGCTCTAAAACATAAGGTGCAGAAAGTGTCATTTTCATAGTTTACACGTTAAATGGAGGTGACCGCTGATTTATCACTAGAGTGCTGTTATCAATTATACCTAAATAGTACCTGCCTGTAAAACGATCACGGATAAGTTCCAAGAAAAATACGTTTCCAATGCTTGTCAAATATACTCTATGACTCTGCCTATAGTGAGAAAGTCGGCTAGAAAGATTACTTTTTGAACAGAGGTGACGGACCTTAACCACAGCCCGTAGTGAATATGAACATTTTTCGACAACAATTATTAGACGTCAGATCCAAAAGGGAAAGATGCGAGGCAACATTCATAATTTTCATGACTGACGATTGAATGGGAAAATTACGTTTTGAAAGCTTAAGATGAGCAAACTTACACTTACAGCTTACACTTATACTTATGGTAATTATTTTACTTGCTTGCGAGCTGATAGACAAAGGAACAATAAAGAAAATAAAGGGATTCTATTTGTGAAGCTAGTGTTCGCAACGGCCAAAGGCGGTACGTGACAGACTAACTAGGGGCAACCCACGATAGATTCTTCAATTACTCTTATCATTTTCTCCTTAAGTCTATAACAAACACACCTTTGAACCATTGGGATTGCTCCCTCTTCCCGTCGTCTTCTTTGTCTATCGCTGTGTCTATCAATTTCAACGATCAGTCTACTGGGATAGAAATAGCACTCGAGTGATCGTTGGAAAAGAATTACAGACAAAGTGAGCAAACTGGTAGGATGTAATATAATTTGATAGTTTAAATTACCTGATTCTACGAAACAAGAGTCGGAAACATTTGGTACGGGAGAAATTTTACAATGGCCAATGAGTTTATTATCTGAGTTAACCATTACTAGAGATGTTGGGAAGTCTTCCCGAGACATTTCTAGACTTCGTAACCTGAAACATAAATCATGGAAGATTTGCTCTACAAATCATACTCGCACATCACGATATCAAAACCGAGGCACAGAAGGAACTTACAACCTACACTGCCGTGCTAAGGAAAAACTCCGTATGAGCCTTCAGGCGTCGCCAAATTTCCTTCAGTAAAATATGAAATTCCTGGAAATCTTGGGGGTATTTTTCTACAATTTTTTTTACAGGATTTCAATCACAATTTAATTTGTAGTATCTGAAAATTTCGAGGGAAAACATTCAAAATTCTCCTGAAAAATTAACATTTTACTGGAAGAAATTTGGCAACTCTCGAATGCTCATACGGCGTTCTTCCTTAGTGCGGCAGTACACGTGTTTACAACTATTCGTACCTAGGAGATATCTTTCGTAGTATAAATGAAGAATTGAAAGCGCTCTGCCATCCTAGATCCTCGCAACAAAGCTCGCCGTTGACGCCGCGCCGCGGTGAAGTGGTGAGTGCCTAGACAGTCAAAACGCCTTCAGGCCCCTACGTATGCAACACGGACATCCGTAGGGCCCGAATAGTTGCGTCCGCCAGGAGTTAAAATGAAATTTGTATAATGTTCGTCGCATTCGACAAAAACGAAGGGCGCTTTGCTTGTTTCTTTTACAACCTAACTTAACTCCAGCGTTGTGTGCTGTCCCTACAGCTACGGCGTGAACTGTAGCTGATATTCATCGCGACATTGTCAATTTTCCGAATAATGATTGATTATTTAAATATATAACAACGTTGCCGTCTTAAAATGTAGGCCGCGGCCCCTATATACCTTCTCTGATCTAAGAACGGCGAATAAAGTAGGTAAAGTCATTTCCTGGTCACTTCAGGAAAAATTCGAGATTGCATCACGACATAGTATTTTTTCTCGCTGAGGACTAATAACGTATGGTCAAAAATGTAAATCAACGTAGCTTAATTGGTGTGAGACTTTGAGTATCATAGAAGTCGTGCGGCGACATGGCCGAATGAAATGCCACAATAAAATTATTGGATCAATGATGAGCTGATAAAAGCCTTACCTAGTAATTTGGGAACATTTCTGACACAGTTTTGGTTGCTTTAACTATCACTTTGATTTGCGAAATTCAAATCGTTTTCACTTCGTATGTAGTTTAAATTTATTTTGACTGACTAGTTTCTGATGGATTCAAACTCATAATATACATTTAGGTTCCAGGGAAAGAAAAATGCAGATGAGCTACACTTCACATGAATATAGATTGATTAAAAATAAATAATCCGAAGAAGTGATGGAATAAATGATAATTGTTTACTAAAGTAAATACTATACCTAGGATTCATAGGAATTTTAAATAAAATCCCACCCATCACTAAAAATAACCCATATGTATATACTCGTGGTGCCTGCTCTCGGCTCGATTTCGCCGAATGGAATTCTTTATCATCGCGGTTGTCCTTGTTGCGTGCAGGAGGAAATGAAGGCGCGCTCGCAGTAGCAAGAAGCAGACGCGCCAGGTTGCTTGCGACGCGTGAATGTAGCTTAACCTCCACAGATTAACAAACCGTCGAGCAGCCACGCGAAAAGTCCTATACCTACTACATAGAGAAAAAAAGAGGAGATATTTGCATCTTGATGGTTTGTTTACCCCTGTGACGTAGGTCTGGCACACCTGGTCAGCGAAATCCGAAATTCGAACTATGAAAAATTGACCATAATTTTCCGATTTTCCGAGGTGTAACATACACAACTCAGCAGAGAAAGAAAGAAAAATCGATTCGATATTTCTGGAGATAAATGTATGGATACGGACGATATATCAACGTTGAAATATCGATACAATATTTTGGTCTAAAACATCGATAGTCTGGTGGCGCGGAGCGTCTTTGGGAGGGGAGGGGGAGGGGGGGGGGGGGGTGGGCGGGCGTAGACGATAGAATATCGCACCCGAACTGAGCCTTAAGCTCGAAACGCTGATCAATGTTCCACAAAAATGACGCGCGCAACGGCTGCAGCCACGCCGGAGCGTGACGTAAGAGGAGGAAGGGGGAGGGAGGGCCCCCTTCGGCCCTGAGCAGACCGACGAAAGTAATAAAAACAAAAAACTCAAGTTTACACGTGCAGAGCTCGAGGCATTGGAGCCAAATTGGTCTGTTTGTTATTTAGGGATAGTGTCCTAGCCTAAGTTTATTTAAAAAACAATTAAATAAGAGGAAGGATTTCAACCCTGAAAAAGTCTCCGGGACCACGACAGCCTGTGACCCCAGGTCACAGGCTGTCGTCGTCGTCGTGTCGTGAGATCGTCAGTTTTGGTGAGCACGGTTACAGAGATGGACCATTTTTTTTAGGGAGCAAACAAATCAAAATTTTGAGCCTTAAGTTGGTCGCAAACCATATCCGGAAGTCGTTACAGTGACATTTTTGTGCAACATGCTTCTGTGGAAAGTGCAATACTTAATGAATACTTTTGACAAATCGTGTTTTTTCCGGTTGCGCTTCAAACGTGATTTATTTGTGGAGTGTAATACGTTCCTTTTTGAATTGAAAAAACTCGTCAGATGCATTAGATAATCGAGTACAGCATCTCTCTCTCATTCTTAACGCAGGGGCGGCAAATTTTGCATTTTTTAAAATGTAGGTTTAAAAAAAAATCGGATTCAGAAAAAAAAAATTACAAACGAGAAAGCGTCTTTCGGTGACACAAGAGACAGCACCTTTAATTAGTCGAGTTAAAGAGAAACTAAACACGCAATTTGGCATGGAGCGGTGCAGCAGTGATGATGAGGACTTGAGATAGAAAGGAGAAGCCCTCAGCGCGGCGCACGGTGAATCGAGTCAATGAGAGAGGTCGGAAAAAATTTGGGAACTTAAAACGCTCATAACTCCGTTTATACAAGAATCTAATGTTCTGCAAGCTGTTCCACTGGTTTTCTCGTGATATTTTCTTCCAGTATCACCCCTTGAACTTTAAAATGTAACGAAATAAACATCAACATTTGCAGTTCTTGTCAAAAAGAGCCGTATGCAAAAACGACATTTTTCGCCCCCCCCACTAAAACTTATTCAAACTTCGTCTATCAGTTACTAATACTGGAGCGCTTCTTTCCCCAAATTTTCAGACCCCCAAAAAAATTTGGGGGGGCGTTAGGGGGGGTGGAAGTCAAAACCTGTGACCCTCGATATCTTTCGAACGAAACAAGATATTGAGGCCCGGTTTTGACGAAAAATCGTCAAAAATTGCATACTTTAAGATTCTAAAGGTCAAAATCCCAAAATTAAATTTTAACTTAACTTATGAGCTTTTTTTTTCAGTTTTTGAGGAAAAACAATTTTTTTTAAACAGATTAAAACTGAAATTTCACATTTTTTGATTTAAACCAAAACCAGTTTTTAAATTGTTCGTCTTTTTCCGCATCCAACGAGTGGTCGTATAAGCTGGGGACCGAACGGTTCCGGAGTTATGATCGATTGAAGTTTCCGCTCAACGCGCGCCGACCGACTTTCGCGCGCAAAAAAGTCGGATTTGACTGTTATTAAAATTAGATTTAATGTTCAAACTGAGCAAAATGCATTATTAGGGACTCTTGAGGGTCGCTGAGTGCAGGAATTACAGATACTTCCAAAAAATTCACGTTTTTAAAATTACAGCTCCGTAGCGCTATTTTAGAGGCCCACTGAGCGCCGACCGGCCGCTCAGTGGTCCTGTCCGGAGCTGTAATTTTAAAAACGTGAATTTTTTTGGAAGTATCTGTAATTCCTGGACTCAGCAACCCTCAAGGGTCCCTAATAATGCATTTTGCTCAGTTTGAACATTAAATCTGATTTAATAATAGTCAAATCCGACTTTTTTGCGCGCGAAAATCGTCAGCGCGCGTTGAGCGGAAACTTCAATCGATCATAACTCCGGAACCGTTCGGTTCCCCAGCTTATACGACCACTCGTTGGATGCGAAACAGACGAACAATTTAAAAAACTGGTTTTGGTTTAAAAAAAAAAATGTGAAATTTCGGTTTAATCTGTTTGAAAAAAATTGTTTTTCCTCAAAAACTGAAAAAAAGCTCATAAGTTAAGTTAAAAATTTAATTTTGGGATTTTGACCTTTAGAATCTTAAAGTATGCAATTTTTGACGATTTTTCGTCCAAACCGGCCTCAATATCTTGTTTCGTTCGAAAGATATCGAGGGTCACAGGTTTTGACTTCCACCCCCCCTAGCGCCCCCCCAAAATTTTTTGGGGGTCTGAAAATTCGGGGAAAGGAAGCGCTCCAGTATTAGTAACTGATAGACGAAGTTTGAATAAGTTTTAGTGGGGGGGCGAAAAATGTCGTTTTTGCATACGGCTCTTTCATGTCCGACCCCTCTAATTGACTCAATCCACTGTGCGGCGGTCGGCGTGAAACGCATAGCGCCTACAAGACTGTAGGAATACTTCACGCATTGCGCCAAACACAGTGCGGTCAGCGCGGCGCGGCGGCGGAAGTTAAAATTATTAAACCACATTTATGTTTGTTCTTGCATAATTTTTTACCTTCATTTCTTACAAATGGAAGGCCTTGTTCACACATATGTAGATAGGTTTTACGGAACTTAACTTTCACGCAAAGTTCCGTGCGAACTTTTGCTAGTAGTGAGGGGCATAGTGTCCTTTCTTTTAATTTTTCTTGTTTTGCCGGTTGAAAATGCGGGTGTGATCCCTGCGAAACGTCCCGGTTTCTTATTATATTTTATGTGTTTCTTTTATTATTTGCGTCCTTAGTCCCGTTTTAAGTTGTTTCTCTGTTACTGTTTCGGGCCGATTAAGTTGTTTTTTATTGATGTTTCGAAACGAATGAGAAGGGGGCGGCAAAATACAGGTGGCCCATAGGCAGCAAGTAGGTAAATCCGGCCCATGGGCGGCAAGTAGGTGAATCCGCCCTGTTTTTTAAATGAATTTTGAGTCAAATTTACGTGAGAAATTGATTTACCAAGATTATTTTTCTTAATTAAAATTAACTTTCTTTTTAATACAGTTTTTAACGTAAATACATTTGTGTCGTAATTTCCAATACTTTTTACAAATTTTTATGTTAATTTAATTGTTATGTAAATTTGACTTCCTTTTCCGACTTTTTTCTTTTTTCGTGTTTTTTCTGTGACTTTTAACAATTTTAGACTTTCTTTCCTTACTCTAGTAAGGATCTAGTCGTCAGAATCTATCCTGAACGACAACTTACATTCATGGAAAATAAAGCTTTAAATGTTTCTGACCATTTTTTACCATCCAAACTCACTAGAACACACTGTACAGTATATGAAAAATTTGAAGAGCATCGCTGTCAAAAGCTAAGTTCTCCTTCAATTTAGCTCTTTTTGTATGGTCTACAGGTAAGGACAAAACTAACTGTTTTTGCTAATGCGTACTGTTTTTTATTCATAAAATTTGAAAGTCTCAATGAAAGCAAAGCTATGTCCAATCACAGCTAGTATTTTTATTTTGAGACTGCACATCCCAACTTCTCCCACTTTTTCAGCCGAACTATTTTTTTTTTTTGGCTAGATTTTGGTTGGTGCAGTAATGCTGATGGTTATTTAACGAGGGCTGTCCCAAAAGAAACCGGACTTTTGTCATAGAAGGCGAACCGAGCGTCGTAATGAAGTTTTCTTGGGCTTGTTTGAAAGCTGATAAGCTACTGAAGATGCTTGTTTTTACAGAATGCAAACATTGGTCTTGGTAAGGAAACTACACGCTTTGGAATAAAGGAAAGTCAAACTCGAGTTGCGATTTTTGTCTTTATTTCAAGAAAAATTTAGATACAACTTTAAAAAAACCCAGGTTTTAAGTTAAAAACTTCGTTGCAATCTTATTCAAATGCTTAAAAATAAGGAAATCAAACATTTAAGCAGCTTACCAAGTCATCACCTATCCCTTCAAATACTCGCCAGCTTTGTCGATGCATTTTTGCCACCGTTTCTTCAATTGGGAGAAACACTGTTGGAAATCCTCAGGTTTGAATGATCGCAATTCCTTCAAGGTGTTCTCTTGAATTTCCGGAATGGTTTGAAAACGTCGACCTTTCAAGGTAGATTTAAGTCGTGAAGAAAAAATCACACGGAGCCAGGTCAGGTGAATAGAGGGGATGAGGGAGGACACTCATGGCATTCTTTGCACAAAATTCGCGAATTTGGAGGGATGCTTGGGCAGGTGCGTTATCGTGATGCAGAAACCAGGAATTCTCTCTCCAAAGCTCAGGCCTTTTTCTGCGGACATATTCGCGTAATCGTCTCAGAACACCATTGTAATATTCTCGGTTGACGGTTTCACCTTGAAGGAATTGCGATCATTCAACAAACCTGCGGATTTTCAACAGTGTTTTCTCCCGATTGAAGAAACGGTGGCAAAAATGCATCGACAAAGCTGGCGAATATTTTGAAGGGGATAGGTGATGACTTGGTAAGCTGCTTAAAATGTTGATTTCCTTATTTTTAAGCACTTGAATAAGAGAGCAACGAAGTTTTTAACTTAAAACCTGGTTTTTTTTTTTAAGTTGTATCTAAATTTTTCTTGAAATAAAGACAAAAATCCAAACTCGCGTTTGACTTTCCTTTATTCCAAAGCGTGTAGTTTCCTTACCAAGACCAATGTTTGCATTCTGTAAAAACAAGCATCTTCAGTAGCTTATCAGCTGTCAAACAAGCCCAAGAAAACTTCATTACGACGCTCTGTTCGCCTTCTATGACAAAAGTCCGGTTTCTTTGGGACAGCCCTCGTAGAAGACTATGATGGTGAAACCTAAATTTTCCAATGATATTTTATCAGCATAGTAAACTCAACCACGACTTCAATCATAAATAATTCCATTTAGCGAAATCAAGCTGAAAAGGCACAAGTAAGGGTTCATGAAAGTTGAAGTCATAGCTCAACATTATAGGGTAGGTTCAAGTAACTTTTAACGTGTTTTAGACTTTTTTTCTTACCGTAAGACCCTGAAAAACCACTTAAATTCAAGGAAAATAAAGCCTTAAATGTTCATACCCATTTTTAAATGTCAGAACTCACTAGACCACATTATATTCATGATAAATTTGAAGAATATCGCTGTGAAAAGTTGAGTTTTCCGTAGAATTAGCACTTTCCGTATGGTCTTTAAGGTAATGAAAAAAAGTGCTAAATTGAAGGAGAACTCAACTTTTGACAGCGATATTCTTTAAATTCAACATGAATATAATGTGGTCAAGTGAGTTCCGACAGTTAAAAGATGGTTTAAAAATTGAAAACTTTCAGTTCGATGAATTGAAGTTGTCCCTTAGGGTCCATTAGCGCTAAGGAAAAAAAATTCTAAAACTTGTTTGAACCAACCCTATAATATTCTCTCCCCAGGATTCACTTTCAGACAGTAATAATTAATCAACATAAACATCACCATTACTGATAAATCATCAAAGATGCTATTGGGCGAAATTCAGCCAAAAAGCACCAGTTTGGAGTCTTGACATTTTGTGGCCACCATTGGTTGCTTACTTACGCTATTAAACTGTGACTCGATGATAAAGAATGCCATAGGGCGACATTCAGCCGAAAGGCACCTGTGTGGGTTCTTTACATTATGGTCACAGTTGATTGCTAAAAGCTACCAAACCATGGCTAAATTGATCAGAAATTCCATTTGGCGACACATGTTAACACTCTTGAACATCTGAGGTATGAGTTCTGGAAATTTTGGCTATACTTGGTTGCTAAACGCTACTTAACAGTAAATGTTCAACAGTGACTTGATGATAAAGAATGCCATAGGGCGACATTCCGCCGAAAGGCACCTGTGTGGGTTTCTTTACATTATGGTCACAGTTGATTGCTAAAAGCTACCAAACCATGCTAAATGATCAGAAATTCCATTTGGCGACACATGTTAACACTCTTTGAACATCTGAGGTATGAGTTCTGGAAATTTTGGCTATACTTGGTTGCTAAACGCTACTTAACAGTAAATGTTCAACAGTGACTTGATGATAAAGAATGCCATAGGGCGACATTCCGCCGAAAGGCACCTGTGTGGGTTCTTTACATTATAGTCACAGTTGATTGCTAAACGCTACCAAACCATGGCTAAATGATCAGAAATTCCATTTGGCGACACATGTTAACACTCTTTGAACATCTGAGGTATGAGTTCTGGAAATTTTGGCTATACTTGGTTGCTAAACGCTACTTAACAGTAAATGTTCAACAGTGACTTGATGATAAAGAATGCCATAGGGCGACATTCCGCCGAAAGGCACCTGTGTGGGTTCTTTACATTATGGTCACAGTTGATTGCTAAACGCTACCAAACCATAGCTAAATGATCAGAAATTCCATTTGGCGACACATTTTAACACTCTTTGAACATCTGAGGTATGAGTTCTGAAAATTTTGGCTATACTTGGTTGCTGAACGCCATTGAACAGCGAATGTTCAACGGTGACTTGATGATAAAGAATGCCATAGGGCGACATTCCGCCGAAAGGCACCTGTGTGGGTTCTTTACATTATGGTCACAGTTGATTGCTAAACGCTACCAAACCATGGCTAAATGATCAGAAATTCTATTTGGCAATAATGGAGATGTTGCATGTGTGAGGAATTTGCGATTTGACTGTTGAATCTTGTGTAAAAAGTCACGAGAAACACGATGGTGCCACTGGTTTTCTCTCTGAAATCATCTCCCAAGCTCAAAAAAAAGCACTCAAGTTGAGGCCAAAATGGAGGGAATATCCCACCCTACCCTGAGAGTCAAAGCCTAGATCAAGACCTATTCTCCATGCAAATATAGGGAGCTAATACTTTGACAGGGCTACCAATTTATCTGGGGACTCCAAAACTGAATACACGGCAACCCTGCTAATGTATTTGCTCCCTATCTTTGCATGGAGAGTTTGTCTTCATGTAGACGTGGACTCTCAGGGTAGGGTGGGATATCCCCTCCATTTTGGCCTCAACTTGAGAGGTTTTTTTGGGCATGGAAGATGATTTCAGAGAAAACCAGTGGCACCATTGTGTTCCTCGCGAACTTTTATACAAGAATCAACAGTCCAAATTGCAAATTCCTCGCACATGTAACATCTCCATTGGGCCAAAATGCACCGATATCAATACCTCATATGTTACTGGTTCCTCGAAAATTCTCCTCTTGGACTTAGCCTAAAAGTGTGGACACTTTTTAGCCTCCGGCGAAACCTAGAGTCTATACGGCATCGCCGCACGACTAAAAATCATTTATTGCTTGCATAGTACCTAATCAGTTTTGAAAATTATTGTCTTGCAAAACAAGAGATAAAGCTTATGCCATTATGTGAAAAATATAATATGAAATCAATAATTAAAGATGGCACATACGACATCTCTGTCTGCAAAACATGTCTGTTTAACCTTGACTGTCCTGTGTAGAGACTTGCGGTAGAAGAGAGAAATTCATACTGATAAGGGAAATGGAAAACCTTTTTTCCTGCGGTGATGGGCAAATTTTATATGTTCTACTTAATTAGACAAGTAGTTAAAATATACGTATATGTTTGTATAAAATAAGATTCTTCTAAAAATGTGTCGGAGGATAATAAAGTTTCATCACAAATACTTGCTATCCTTCAATTAGATTATAAACTGACAAGAGCCTGGTGTAAAATATTCAAAACTTGAAACAAATGTGAAAATATTAAGGAATGAAAATTGGTAAAGTTACCTCAAGCAAATCAGCAACAATATCCGGGAGATTAAATTCACGCACAACACGAAGACGGATTTGCAAGTTAATTTCATGCCTGGAGGATAAAGGCAGTGTTATTGCACGCTGGCAGCTAGGGGAAGATCGCAACTTATGTTCACGTTTCACCATTGCATGCATCGTTGCTTCATCAGGTACTGAAAATACAATCACTGAGGTAAAGGAGAGCAATGAACAAGAGCTGCAAGTTTTGTGAAATATAGGTTTCTGCCTTATATCAGAATCCCTAAAGCTTACATAGCAATACAGGCACCCGGATGAAATTCAAATCTGTTCTCCTTGAAAGAGTATTGCAATTTCAGAGGGGCAAAAAAATAAAAACAAGTTCAACATTTGAGTCATTTCACACAAAATCATCCAAGGACTGGACTGTTGCTCAACTGACCCTCATTTTTATTTTAATTCTTTTGTTTATTTTTCTATATAATAGGAGCATAAAGACAGTTTGTTATAAAAATAATGAAACAAATTTGCGTTGGTCCAGCAACAGTCCCTGGATGATTTCAAGTGGAATGAATGACCCTCCTGATAATTTTGACATTAAAAGGATTTGAAAAAATTAAAGACAATGGGAAAAAAAACGAGGATTTTGATTTAAGAAGCCCTCAGAGTATTGAAGCAGGAAAAGCTGATAGGGCAAAAATATCATGAGTAATAAAACGAAAACACTCTGAGGCCCTTGTTTCTATCATCAGTATGATTCATTAATACTAAGTTCGATTTTTAAAGTTTTTCACTGCCCTGTTTCATTTGACCACCTACCTTTGCAAATCCCTGACTAATGATCCAAATTGAAAGGACTTTGTGGAAATAATTGAAGGGGGTGTCATATAAAATTAAAAGTGGAAAGTGGATAGGAGAAAGAATGGTGTTGGACCTGGACTGCTAATCTTCCACATTAAGAGCGAACAGAGGCTAGGAAAAAGGGTTGACTCTGATCCTGAGATCAGCACTGCTTTCCTCGGCTTCGTGATATTATCGCAGAATACAACATCTAAAGTTGCAGCCCTTGAAAGGATAGATGTTGTAAGTGATGGCAAAGAGTTGGGAAAAATCCATCTATTCCATGGGTAGAGATTGAGAAATTTTGCCGCTGCGATTTGCCGCGAAATTTTCAAAATGTGCTAAGGAATCTAAAAACCAGACAGAAGCTCCGATTATAACCCCCGATCCCGAAAATTTAAAGCGAAATCACGCGAAATCGGCCATTTTCCGGATTTGACGCAAAATCGCTCGGATTCTGCAAAATTAACCGCAACATCGGCAAAATCCGTATATTTTAATGAAATTTATATTAGACGTTTGCCGCGCTTTTTTTCAAAATAAAAAAATTACTGAGTTGTTTTTGAGCATCGGCCATCATTGGGTACAGCGTCAGTGCCTCTGTAAATAGGACTAGAGAGAGAGACTGAGCGATGGCTTGATGGCTTTAATCAAATTAATAGCTTTTTTTAAAGCTGCCAAACGCAAAACACGCTACAAAGATATCATCGAAATCAGCAAAAATAACATCGAAATTGGTGCAAAATGAAAGCAAAATTTTCCAATCTCTATCCATGACACATTTAGAATTTAAATTGCTGTGGCAAAAAAAAAAAAAAAAAAAAAAAATGTCATCCTGTAACTGGATATTACTTACCAGGAATGGAGGCAATAGAGGGATTGTGAAAATCTGAGCGAGGCTTATCTTCAACCATGTATAGTGTGTCTGGTATATCAGCTATGTGCCTTGATCGCTGACGCATAATGATAGGTTCCATCTCTTGAATTACATGATCTTCGACCAGAGCCTGCAAATTATTGGAGAGTAAATTATATTTTTGAAACCGAAAAGCAAAACACCTATTGAACAAAAATCACCAGGGTCACATCAAAATGAACGGGTCGAGATAGGGTTCAACATACCGAGAATTGGGATGAAAGTTACGAGCTAAAGCTGCCGTACCAGCTCACTCTGTCCCCCCTTGAGAAAAATTGACCGAAGCAATTTCCTTTAAACTTGGTAGACGCTTAGCAATTGTCGTGAGGAATTGATCAAAATTATTCCGATCCCAATACGCTGCCAAGGACGCCGAAAAGAAGAGCGAAAAGTTGTTTCTCCATAAAGTGATGCATTGGAGATACGAGGTTGTTGACGCGCACCGCGCCAAACAGGATGAATCCTATTATCGCGTAATGTCACAGCATTATGGAGGGGATTTCAGGTTTTAGGGGTATTTTTCGACGGATTTAGGAGAAAATTGGTGGCAGAGGGTACTTTTCGACGGGAATTTTTAGTCAGATTTTGAAACTTTCAAAATTCAAGATGGCGGCCGTGGCCTGAAATGCTATCTCGGCTCCTGTTCGATGGATTTTGGTGAAATTTGATATAAATGGGTATTTTTCGACGGGAAACTCGAATTTTTTGTCGGATTTTCAAAATTTCAAAATCCAATACGGCGGCTATGGCCTAAAATGCTAAGTCGGCTCCTGTTAGATCGATTTTCGAGGGACTCAGTAACCAGAGGTATTTTTTGACAAGAAACTCGAATTTTTGGTCAGATTTTCATCATTTCAAAATCCAAGATGGCGGTCGCGCTCTACAATGCGGTCTCGGCTTATGGACCATCGATTACTGTGAAACTTGGTGAAAAAGAAGATGAAGACGAAGATATTGTCTTCTCATTATCGTTAATAAAAACTGTGGGGCAGGGGCGGCTCGCGAAGCGAGTCGCAAGTTCATCGCAAAGCGAAGAACCAGGGGTTCAGGGGCACTCTCCGGCTATATGTGTCAGCTCGCAAAGCGAGCTAATCACGACTAGTTTAAAATAAAGACAATATCTAAGAGAGCCTAACGATGTGCTACTACAAGGATCTCTTAGAATCATTTAATTCTCTTTAAGGCAACTGAATGTATCTTGCTGCTTATCTCTCGTACAATTCATTAAATGTGAATATACTGGCTAGTTTTTCAAGCTTGAACTTTACAATTAATATTTTTCTTTATAATTATCTGGGAATGGCATCGTTTAAATCAGTTTGGAAGATGTCATTTCAGCCAATGATTTCAGCAAGCCACCTTAGGAATCCTAGAGCACAACGCTAATATTTCCCTTCAAGCATCTTTGCCACATTCCTGACTTATGACCCACCTCCTGAAGGCATCGCAGCAATGATGCTAGCAGTTGTAGGTGCATTCATTTCTGCATACGACTTGCACACAGCTGAGAACCGTTTTTAATGAATAATACAAAGGGAGAGGAAAAAAGAAATCTTTGTACTTACAGCTACTTTGACAGGACTGAGGGAAATCATTAAATTTTAGCATAAGTCAAATCGAAGTTTCAGGTTGCTTTTCTGATTTGAAACTAAGACTGATAGAATTCCAAAAAAAGACACAAGCAGGTCAGGAAGACCTAGTTTGGCAATAAAAAATTGCACAAAAATGCAGAAGATCTATCTTATACCTTACCTTCAACTCTTCATAATACGGCATGAAAAGGCGAGGTCGGACAAATAGCCCATTAGCATTAGTTGTTGTTCGCACCCAAGCATTGACTCTGGGCAAACTTTCACTTTCATCATTTCCGATCATGTGGCTAGGGGGTGTACTAACAAGACCACGTCTGATGGCTTGATTGAGTATTTCACTATTAGTAGGTATCACATGATCCATTCTAACATGCGGTAAAAGCTCTGAGAGAATTTCCCGCAACTCGACATCATTGAGATCCCGCTTCTTTATTCCTTTCCGACTTACAGAATGAGCTGTTTGACTAACTAAATTTGGTTCTGAAAAACAAAATTGAAATAGGAGTCAAAAGTCTATTTAATTATGGTAAAAATATTTAATTTATTTGATAGCAATCAGACCTAACCCTTTCTTCAGATTAAAGAACTATGACTTGGCAAAAGATAGGACACCACTAAGCAAGAATGAAAGAATAAAATTGAGGGAAAAAACCAGGAAGTTTCTCTATGAAATGTATAAAGGGGAACATAGACCTGAACTAGACTTAAGTATTATAGTTTACATAAATATTAGATATAAACTGAGTAGAACGTAAAGCTAACAGTAATGTATTGACAAGTTACATTTTTATCTTCAATTCTTAATGCCAAAGAAAAAATAAGAGCCCTTGTTGAATAGAAAAGGATCTTGGGATCCTCAATTTCCTGCCCTAACTTTGCTCAGCCAACAGTTTGAGGAATAAACACATTTTTGTGTTTTAATGCTATTGAATATTGAATATATTGTTACAGATCAAGCTGATAATTTTTAACCCATTGACTTAAACCGACGGCTCCCAGCCATCCGCGCTGCTCTGGGCCAGATCTGAAGAGATGGCTCAAAGTCGTTCGTCGATTGTTTGCGTTATTTTGGCAATTCTCCGGTGGATTGCATTCTCATCAATGTTTATATGAGTAGTGTGGCCACCCTATGACTTATTGTGTACGGTAATTTCTTGTTTTGTTACGATATTTTCATATTACTGTGCGTTTGCACATGAAATAACCTCAAAATTTTCTGATTTTGCGACTTTGACAGCTATGAACCACAATAAAAAAATCATTGTGTTCAAAGTTTTCACCATTTTTCTCAAACCTTGTATTGTGAATGCTTATTGTGTCAATTTTCACCCTTAGAGAAAGAATTTCTGGATTATTTTGAAGTGTTCAAAGTTACTGATTTTCGCCAAATTAAAACGTAATTCCTGGTCCGGCAGGGTCAAATTAAATCATAAGTCAATGGTTTAAGAGAGAATTTCATGGAGCACGATAGAACAATATTGATGGATCCAAATAAAAGCTCTTAGGTCTGGTTATTTCCTTACTTGCAATAATCTTAATGTTCAAAAAGATGGTCAAAAATAATGAGCAGGAGAAGAAAATGGTTACACAGATCAAGATTTTCTGCATTTTTCTTGTGGAGTACATTGGAGTCGCCATGTACTGGAGTGCAGATGAAGTCAATTTTTGAGGCTTTTATGTCCAGTGCTCCTGAGGCTAGTGTGCGGCAACTGGCAATACTGTAGGCACGGGTGCCAAGCTCTTGGCCTCCTTCAGCGTTTTTAGCTATACAATTTATGAAAAAAAAGCGGGAGTTCCATACATTTTTTAATTTGTCATGCCTCTTGTCAACATAATTTGCCAGAATTTGCCAGAATAATAATCAATTTAAATTAATAAATCTTGGAAAAACTGCAGTGTGTGATACTTCCATAAGCTGCCATGTTAGAAAATGCTGCGTGGTTCACACTTGATTCACATTTTTGGCGAACAAGAGGCTGGAAACGAACCGATCAAAGATTGCCTTCAGTAACGTTCCAGTGCATAGCGACTCTGATGTACTCGACGCTTTTTCCAGGAAAGCTGGATAAATTATACATTGATAGAAATGCTAATTCCTCCAAAATCAATTTATGAACATATCTTGCTGAAACAATGAATTGGATAGAAGGGGAATAAATGGTTTCTGATATATTGTGTTATCTCATGTCAATGGGACTGCTGACATAATATTTTTATATTCATTGTTGAAAACATGTGAACAATGAGAAAGCCTGCAGTTTTCCGTTTTCATTTAATCAAGTTTTGGCTGAAAAAAATACTGCACAAATGTATCCCTGGTTGTATGTAAGTAGTGGTAAAGTACAAAGCGAATTAGTAAGTAGTCTACTCTTAGTGCTTCTTGATATATTCTCATTTGAGGCCCTCATGCTTTTCATTTCCCCTTCTGGAACATGGAAAACAAAATACCTCTATCCTCCATCCGCCGTACCAGCTGTTGCTCACCCCATTTGAGTACAGCTTCTAGAACTTCAAGCTCACTTGCTTGAAGAAAATCAGACTGCAAAACATCAATAAGATGAGATTTTTCTAATTGATGCAAGACAGGACTATTTGAGATTTGAGAGAATTCTTCCCGTAAAAAGTGCTTAGCTTGCCTATAGACCCATGCCGAGCCATGAGGTTGAGAACTCCACCTGGAACAAGTAGAATGTATTATTCATGAGGTGTTACTTGAATCTGTTTTAGACCAGCCGCGTATAAACATTTACTCATTTATTAAGTTACTTAATTAGCAACCACTAATATGTGTGAATGTGGTTTTATAGGAGACTTAGACCATATCCTTCTCCAATAGGAAAATCTGAAATATAGAGACATCCTTTTTTCTGAACTTATTAATAAATTTTAAATCTTCCCACCCTATAAAAAAGCGGTAATAGATTGCTATTTGTGCTAGTTATTTTCTTCACTTATGCTCTTCCTATGGATACACCAAAAATTAAAAAAAAAAAAAAAGTCAGGAGCCCACGGACAGCCTGCGCAGGTGTTCTCAAAGGTTTGGGGAGAGAGAAATAATATAAAAAAACATTTAACTTTGATCAAACGCGAGGCTTGTCATAATGGATACTTTTAATTGTTTTTGAGGTTTGGTGTTGTTACTTTTTTGTATGAAGCAAAGCCATAATACACAACATATGTACAATACATGGTTTCTAATCTCTACTTTAAGGTTTAAGCAACTGAGGGACTTTCCTCTCCCATGATCTTCGAGAACTTTCGACAAGGAATCAGGACACCCTGACTATTTTGTTCTTTCTGAGGAATTTAGGGACATCTTCAGTTGTTTCCCAAAACCAATAAAAAAAATTAAGTGCCTTCTATGAAGAAAAAATTTAGTGGTTTTGGTGGATTTTCAAAAAGGAAATATACTATTGCGTCCTCCCCTAATTTCAGACCTGGACAAAAGACCATGTAATGAGCATCGATCATGGGTCGTAGATTACGAATATGCATGCCGTTTGAATTCATGTTTATATACATATTCATATTATATAATTTATGTACAATATCTGTTTATTTATGTACGTATTTTTTAAGTATTTTTCCCTCAGCTATCATCTGATAGTTTAATCAATCAGAAGAACTCAAAAATTCTAGACCATTCATATATTTGGTGTAAAATTCAGGACTTCCTGGATCGGAGGATATCCTGTGAATGAGATTTAAGAGTCAATTACGAAAAAAGCTGTTTGGTAACCAGAAACAATACCAATAAAAAGATTCAAAATATTTAGGTTCAATTTCTGCGGACTTTTCTTACCACAACTTTTTAAGCGATTCTATTTCTCACCATGACATCTTAAAGAAGAGACACTATTCATGGGGGATTTAAGCAAGTAATTCAGTGGGTGGGAGAACTGCTATGGAGATGATCCATTGGCATGGCACCGACAGAGTAAATACACTTCGTGGATTAGCAGAAGCTTCTGATGCAGATTTTCTCATTTTTATGAAGGTATAATAGTTGGGCTGCAGCAAACTAATAAAGTATGACTTACCTTAATACTCCTGGTAAAGAATGAATAGTAAGCCATTCAAGAATCAGATCTTCACAGCCTTGTGCCACAATGTCCAAATCAAGAAATCTACCTATCTGATACAACTCCATGGCCTCTTCTAATGGACTTGGCCTAGTACGGCCCGTATGCGTCAAAGCTTCAACCTGTAAAAATAATCATTCAACTTAGGAACAATTTGTATACCTTGAGATCTGTTTATTTTTATGCTGCTGGCATTGGATTTCACACTGAAGACAAAATACAGAACAGGGCCAGTAAGTACAGAGAATCATAGACACGGGTTACTTCACACAGATCCGCCTTGGTAATATCATGCCTGCAAATTACACGGAGTATTCTTACCACAGAGGGATAAAACTCATTTAAAGCACGATTTTCCCACTTTGAGTTTCATGGCATGTTAGTTACTGGCCGCCATGTCTGTTTGTCCTACATCAGTTGTGTTTCAATTTGAAGGATTTCCTAGATTGCAGTCGTGGATTTTTGACGCATTTCGCCTCTAGTTTCAACTGAACTTTTGTTTCATTCTCTATGACTTGAATTAATTTTGGGTCTGGGATTCTGGGGGATATGAATTCATGATGTGGCTTTTGTAGAAATATGGAAAACCAAATTTTTCCCTCAAAATTTTAATGATAATTTCTTTTTAAAAAAAGATAATTCTGAGTAAAAATTTGCAACATCATGCCACGGAGAAATAATTCGATTTTAAACAAACCAAAAAATATATTCTTATGACTAAGTAACACTATGCCATAGAGGGTTAAATTTTGTGCTTAGGTGTGACAATTAAATAGACAGTAATGAAAGCATTTTCCTAAAAAAAGGACACAAAGACGAGCTGTACTTCCCGAGCAGATAAAAAGATGCCACGATAATTTAAAGCAATGGAAGAGCACTTTTCGTCATTCAAGAATTAGAAAGTCAAAATGAGTAAGACTAGAAAACACTTGAAAATATTTACCTCGTGTAAACTTCTTGCACTGGTATCACAGTTAGAACCACAACGAATCAAAGAAAGATCTACGGTGTCCAAGTAAATTGCATGTAGTAACACACGGGCATAACGCTTTGGAATCACGCTCTTATCCAGAACAATTCTATAAGGACAAAATATTTGGCACTTTAAAATTATGAAGCTATCTAGTTTTGAAGAAGAAACCATTGTGATTTCATCAAGACTTTTTATACTTTAGACGTCAAGCCTGGATCTCTTCTCACAAGCTTTAAGAGAGAGAAAGGATGCGAACTTCTCCAATTGGACAAGTAAATGAATGCACAGGCTGTGAAAATAGTAAAAATAGATTCCTTAAACCTTTCAATGCTGAAGTGTTGCAAATTGAGTAAGAGCATTGTGCATACAAATCATTGATTAAGTTACACATCTTACTAAATAATTTTTCGATGTAGCTTATTGCTCTGGAGTCAAGGAATAATTTAAGAGCAACATTCCTGAGTGCTGCAAGGGACCCTCACTCAAAGTGTTTTAATGCAAATTTTCTTCTACCTAATTCATCTTTAAGTACAAGCAGTGTAAGTATCAGGTTTTTCTTCAATCGAAATTTTGATGAAAGTTTTAATCATACTAATAATTTTATAAAGTCAACACAGAGGCCTCCAGTTTGTACAAGAAACAGGTGCACAAACCTGAACGAAGTTTCTTAAAACCTGATGCAATTCTTGTAAATATGAAGCTGCCTATTCTACTTTCTTGGTCTTGTTTGTCGCACAATGCAAAGTTTCAAAAGCGTTGTTTTTCATAGCCTTACTCTTTGAGTCAAATTTTATCAAAACTGCAAAACTATGCCAAAATTTTGTTGACAAGTTAGGTGGAGCCAAAAGTTGAGGCACGCATGTTGACTTTGTTACCGATTTGATCGCTGATTAATAGTTTGCACCATTGAGGAAATATGGATGGCTTGAGCTTGCTGTAAAAAATCTCCTCTTTCATACAGCTTAAGTTTTCAAATTTAATTTTGCCGACTTAAAGTCTAATCTACAGGTTAGGTTTTGCGACTTGTAGTCAACCATAGCCAACAAAGGGCCCTATTATTTTCTTTAATTTCAGTTGATTTGTGAGGTTATCAATTTCCACATTCGACATCCGTAAATTTTTTACAATTAAATCATGCTGGAATAGAGAAAAAAAAGGTCTATCTATTTGTGGCTGAGCAAATTTTTGGTTCCCAAACATTCTTAACCATGCTCTCCTGATTAATTTGCAAAAATTTGTTCTCTTCCGATTAAAACGATTTTTGAAAGATCCGCACTCTCTCAAAAATTGATCAAACTTGCATCAAAGGTTTGTCATCTCTTAAAAATGTTCCAAACCTATCTGATGAGTGAATCTTTTCCACTAAAATAATAAAAGGAGCGATCGACTGGCATTGAGATGGGAAACTAAATTTCATATTTGTAATATGAATCCCTTGTAAGTCGGAGAGAATTTTTGTGATGATGGATTTACTTTGTGAGTCCTTAAGTTTATAAATTTTGGATTTAAAATTTAAAATATTTCATTGTAAAGAAAAGATTAGATACATTTGATCTTACCGAGTGGGTATGTGTAGCGCTCTTTCAGTTCGTTCTTCGCCAGATCTTGTCCTTCGTTGAATTAAGTTCCTAAAAAATGGTGACCGAGCACTTAGAATAGCTTTGTGACACGGAAATTCTAGTTTAGGTCGGAACCCATATTCAGAGCTTCCAGAGTCAGGCCTATGAAAATCTGAATTATCAGATGTAAAAACTAGAGCTGCATCAGCGTAGTCACCAGTTTCCAAAAGATACCTCAGATCATTTTCTAGGGAATTAGGAGTTCCAAGTTCATCCCTTAGTCTTTGTAGGAATACTAAATCTCGGTCTCCATCTGTGGGTATAAGGTCCCCAGTATACAGGTACCTTAAGAGAGAGGAGAACATTTCAACATCTATTCCGGGTGTGCGTAGATCTAAACGTATGCGTGCTTCATATCCAGGACATTCCACAAGAAGATCTCGAAAATAGGGGCATCTAGCAGACAAAATGGCTCGATGAACAGGGAAACAAACTCCCTGGTAAATCAAATCAATATCTGTACAATATTTATAATCATAAAGCATGGATAAGTCCTGTTTAAATGTTGCAGCAGGGGGTCGAGCCAGTTCTGCTTGCATTGAGAGATCTTTAAGAGCTGCCAAAGCCTCATACTCTTCAATTAGAGCAATAACTTCGAGCCGGGTCCAATCTGAAATTAAATCGCGGATGACTCGGCTGTGATCACAAGCTTTTGAGGATCTTCGGCGACGAATGAACTTTTTTCGTAACGTTGCAAATCCTGCCATTTTTAGCTTTTTCCTCTCCCTGGAAAAAATAAAATATTTAATTTAATATTAATTAATTTAATATTTAATCAGTCAATCTTGCGATGATAAGAGCATTGAAGAAGCAGTCGCGCATTATCTTCTAGGCTTCCCTATTTTTTGCACCATTTGATGGCTTTCCTTATTTTTCTTACCGGCTTTCAACAAAACTTTCTCCAAAATTATAAGTGATGATCTTTTCCTTTTTTCCCAATAATTTTTTACCCTTAAAATTTTCCCTCTCTCCACATTTCTAGGGCCTTTTCACATTTATACGTCTTCATCCGGGCTTTAGATAGGGTGATTTCTGTACCTCTAGCAAAAAATAGGGTTGGGTAAAAAAATAAAATTCTTAACTCCCTGAACCCTAAAAAAAACTTGGAGACTTTCCAAATCTACTTGAGACTTTGTTTTCTAAAAGAGAGCTTTCTTTCTCCTCGTACATTTGAAGCATCATAAAGTATTTATTAATTACTGATCATAATCAGCACGTCCTTACTCCCTGTTTGCCAAGTCTTTGAGTGCTGAAATATTGATTGATGTTTAGTCCGCGCACATGTTTGGCCATTCAGCAAAGTTCAAACGCTCTGAAATATTGGTTGATTTTTAATTAGGGTGCTCTTTTTACCCTTTGGAGCAATCCTTTAATAGTGATGAGGGAAAGCTGAATTTAGGATCCTGAGCTGAGTGAGTTAGAAAAGAGACTTTTGCTGGCACTCACAAGGGGATGATGGATGTTTGACTCGAATTTTAAAAAATTGAGGCCAGATAATAGAGGTATAGAAAGTACGTGATCCTTAGGACCTTACCGAACGGGGCCTGCCAAGCGTTCTGAGGTATTGGAGCAAGTAATACCCGGTCCATAATTAGATGGAATATCGCAGGACGAGGAGGAGACTGTGACTCCCATTCTCTGAGTCATATGCTCATCACTTCGTTCCACAGCACAAGGAATCAGAGCTCGATAAAAATTCATTGCACCGTCACCACCATGGCTGGAAAGAAAAAAAAAGTTAACTCACAGAATAATTTAAGAGGAAAATACCATCTTCACAAGTTTTCTGTCACACTTTATTCTTTTGAAGAATTACCAATTATTAATATTGCAAAACATTCACAGAATTTTTTTTTTTGTCTTTCAAAAAATTATTTTACAGAATTTGTACGAAAATTTTCTCCTGCGAAGTTAAAGTAGGAGTTGAAACTTGAAAACACTGCAATTAAGGTCATACTTTTTCAGTTCCAACTTCACCGATGACATGGAATATAGTTGGAAGATTCAGCTCACGAAGACCCGAGGACCCTCAAATTCGGCCCCTAGTAAAATGATCAAAGTGGAAGAAGTGATGGGAGGATGAGGGCCTCATCCAGAAAATATTGAAATAATGATATCCTCTTGCCAGAGCTGGATTTCTGGGGGAGCCCATGGTGCCATGGCACCAGGTGGCAAATTTTTGGAGGCGGCAAATTTCGATTTTTTGCTTCTTTTTTTTTAATAGAAAAAGAGGAGTTTATGTTTTATGTTATTACAGCCTTTTACGTGTCACAAATCCTCATTCCTCAAAGAATCATTTTCCCCTCCTTAAACATTTGTTTGCAACACTTTCCTGCACAAATGCGCATTTTCCTCACTATTGCAGAATCAGATTGAAAATCGGAAACTTATATTTCGAGCGCATCGGCACCGCGTGAATCTGATTTCTCTCTTGGCAAAATTTGTTAGGCACCAGGCGGTAAAAACCTAAATCCGGCTCTGCCTCTTGGAATAAATTTGACCCATTTCATGTGAAGCTGTACTTCGTGGTTGTTTCATTGCATACTGTTAAAAATTCAATTCACACAGCAAACGTTTTTTTTTTAAAGTTTTAATACAGAACAGGGGGGGCTCTTTAGAAATGCAGGATACGTTTTTCTAGATATCTCATTATTTTTTTTTTTGGACACTTCAAATAGCCCTCAAGGGCTAATCCAATTTAATTCCAGCCTACCTTCCCTACTTACCCTAACGTATTTGGCAGTGCGGAAGTTTCGAGTGGTGGCTAAGATGAAACCATAAGTTGTTTACAAGTTTCTTGGCATGGTAAATGTAGTTTGTAGACAGCTTGCGTTGTCTATTTTGTAGTAAATTGTAAGTTCTCTAGTTGACTGGTCTAGCAGAAGGTGGTGACGAGGTAGCCACCTTCAAATTCGGTCTTGGCTTAGAGATGTACATCAACAACAAGGCTACAGCCATAGTGCAGACACTGCTTCACACTTACCTGACCTACCTCTGTCACAACTCCTTTAAAATCTGTGTTCACCTGCTTAAAAATGTACTTTTTTCCAGGCGTTGTCACCTGTGCTTTCCCACTTGTGCAAAGATGTGTTCCATCAGCAGTCGACCACAGCCCAGAGGATTATTGTCAAGAACTACATCATTAGAACTGATGATCAACCATTATCTCACATTTCTTGACTGTTTTGGTATGTCGCTCTTTTACTTTTCCTTCCTAAATTTTTCGATTGGGATCTTCTCAACATCGGCAGAGCAGCTTATGTCGAGCGCCCAGGGCCGCAGTCTAGGCTGCCTCTTCATAAATCCTGCTAAGAAAAGGCCAGGACCATAGTCCAGACCCAGAAACACCCTGACTTGATTTTCTTGACAGCAAACAAAAGTTTCAATATTTTCTAGGCTAGATATGGTGTGTGACCTCAGATTCAAAGATACTTTTTTGTATCCAAAACCTCCAGGACTTTGAAGCTCATATGTTTCAATTTAGAATTAATTGGCTTAGTAGGATGAACTTGGAATTGAACAAATTTCATTGAGAGAAGAGAACCACCATAAAACTTTTGAGTTACCTGTAAGTGTAGTTTTGGAGCTCACACATCATATGTTAACACACGGATCAGTTGCTGATGCCGCATCGGCAATGGTGAATATAGCATGATCCTTTCAGCAGTGGAGATGAAAACTCTAATTTGTTATTAGTAAGTTTTCCACAAGAGAAAATCATGGGGTCTTCTTGCTATGAAAGGGATGTTGCAGGAACATGAATTTGAATACTGATTACGGTGTGTCAGTGCATAAACAGAAAGGAGCCACTTGAAATATTGAAAGTGATTCGAGTCAATGGTACCTTCACAGACGTCGGATTACAGGGTATGGGAAGAGATCATTATTTCTGATCCCTTAAGTTAAAAATTGAATCATCAAAGGGAGAAAGTTATCAATTTCTTGAGCAGAGAGTGACAGAGTTTTTCACTGCTACATGCATGAACCCTCCCTTGACACAGTTAAGTTTGGATGGTTACACAGTAAATTAACCTACCTGATGATGAAACACTCTCAACACATGGAAAAAGAGAGCAGAAATTGACGCACAAGCACCCAAATAGGATCAAGTGATGGTCGGTCATCTTGTGTTAAAGTGCCATTCCATTATCAGAGAATAGTCTAATTCCAGTTCTTCCTGAGGATAGTTTTACGTACGACACTCGAGTTCAGTTACATGATTTCGACTGAAATGACATCGCAACGTGAAGAGGGCACGAGGAAAAATCAAATAGTCACTGCAGTTTAAATACTTTGGCACTTGGAGACACAAGAATGGAAAATATTGATATAGATAAATTATTATTTACGACACCCGTAACTTCCACCATAGCAGCAAACAGTGAGCTGAAATAGCAAACAACAGTGGCGCTCTCTGCGTAGGAAGGAATTAGGACACCCGCGAAACTAGGGTGAATTCGAAAAGTAGAGCAAATACTTGCTTGCGTTGTGGGAAGTGTAAAATTAATTGGGTCAAAAATTTCCGATGCTCTTGTGGTAAACGGCAATGACATACCTGCTTCCAATTTCTTAATTTTACTTAAATGGAAAAATATTCGTACCTGGAAACTGTTTCAATCACGATGGGGGCCTTCAAAATTCAAAGAGGATTCATACTTTTACCTGTTGCTTAAATTAGGAAACTATACGTCGAGGTGAAAAACAACAGATGCCCAGGCATAGCAACAGAGTGTCCTCAAATATTTAGAGAGACCGAGCAATTAGTAACGAGCCTCATGAAAAAATTATGAGGGTAACAAAAAGAATCAATATTTTTACATTCCGTTTGTCATGAAACAGAACAGATTTTATGAAATACATTCCCTTTAGATGGACATTATTTAAATCCCTTCAAACTTTGTCTCAGTTCTTATCTGCAATACCTTCGAAGATTTACTCAACTTATGATTCAAGTGACAAAACACATCATAATAGCCTCTTCATCAAACTCTCTTAGAACATGAGGCTAAATTTTCAAAAAACATAAGAGACATTAAATATCCTAATAATACCTATCCAATCCATTAGAAGTTACTGATCTCAGGAAGGCTGAAGGAACTAAAACCTAATTCTTTGCTGCTAGATTCTTTAGTCTTATGTGTGTAAAATGTCATGAAAAGACTGCATTTACATAGCATTACAAACTGGTAAATCCGAATCATAGAGAAACATTATAATTCATTCACCAAAATTATCTGTTGTAGCATTTTGATTCAGTACTTGGAGAATGAAATTAATTAGAGAACTTAGAGAACAAGTATCCTAAAAACGCAAAAAGATTTTTTTCAATATTGAATAGTGTAATTTTCAGTTTACGATGTAATTCTAGATTATTCTTAGAATATTTTAATTTTGAAGCAGTGACGTTGGTTCAATAATTTGAGTGATGATTGCATTCCCAACCGAGAAACTGAATTAAGTCCAGAATCAGATTCACATTCCGTTAATTGCCATTTTTCATGTTTCATCATGTTATTCCTAGTTTCTAAATTAACTTTCCGTTGAGGTTGCCGAAAAAGCTGTGTATACTGTTATCCAATGGGTAACTCATTCCATAGGCAAATAGCGAATCCACATAACCCCAAATAATGTCCCTTTCAATCCAACTTTTTTTACAAGCATGTTCCTAAAAGATTAAGTCCACTGGACTGCTAAGAATTTCTTCAGTATTTTCTTGCAGTTTGCATCCCAAGGTTACAGAATTGACTTAAAAAAAAATAAAATTCGATATTCCAGTGAGAATTGCAGCAATTTTGGTGTCTAATCACTAACCAGAGGAATAATCAAGTAAATTTTCAATTAAGAACGCCCAACAATTTTCTGATATAAATTCTAGGTGGCGGTATAGCCACCCCTGCCCCAATCAAAAACATTCAGAACTTATAGTATTTGTCCATTTTTTCTGATTTTTAGGAAAATTTTGCTAGAAAGAAATTCCAGCATTACCGAGTGAAATTATTTCATTCTTCAGAATTTAACAATTTTCAAGTACAAAAGAAAGTTAAAGAGGAATCAAGTAACTTTAATTATTTTTTTTTGTCACTAGGTGAACTATGTCTATTGTTTCACTTGAATTCTGAACAAAGTGATGAAATTTTCAAGAGTTTCAGTATTTTTTCTTTACATTGTTCGTGAAGATCACATACATCTCCTTAATCACGGGTACTTAAATAAAGTGTCAAACTTATTTTAAAACTGAGCAGTTCACTTCTGCTCTTCTCAAATAAATCAATTTGACACTCACTTTTTGCATCCTTCATTCATTAATACTGCTTTGGATTGAGATCACGGTACTTGAAAACGGCAAAACTTGTCCTATCTTACATACTCTGACAAAAAATATTTATCAGCACAGCTTTATCCACTACCTTTGACTGTTCATTCTAGGTGGACTAGAACCCATTACAATTTCCGCCAATATAAAAGTGTAATAATCTTGGGCAAATTCGCTGCACCCGTAAAGTTTGTTACATACTAAGGAGGAATTGAAAGATTAATACTTGTAAAAAACTTGAAATCCTGTTTTAATTAATCAAATTAAAAGGATGCACAATACATCAAATGAAAAATTTTAATAAAAGAGAGTCAAGGGTGAAAATGAGAGATGCTTTGAAACATGAAGATCCTGAGTTTCTGCGAGAGAAAATATTTGTGCCATAGCATGTAAAAATTTTGCCGAGTCGAGACATGATTGATCAAGTGTCACTCTTCCAGAGTTTGATAGTTTTGTCATTTTCCAATGCTGCAGAAGCAATGATATTTTCGGATGGATGACAGGACGTGCACAACACAACATCTGAAAAATGAGGCAGGAAAAGAAAATTAATTAAGTGAGCACCTCAACGAAAAGTACCTATGCTCCTTTTCTCCGACATTGAATAGTTCATCTCAGAAAAAGCTCATTCGTGAATAGGTGTACTTCAAAGTTTGTTGATCAAGGAAATGAAAGGCACATTGAAATATTAGAAGGAGACTTGCAAGTAGAGAGATCAAGAATACTTCAATATGAAAATTGTACTCTGTTTTAAAGACAAAAGCTATATTGGATCAAAACTGACCGATGCAAACTGAACAGTAGGAGACTAAAGATGGAAAATGAGTGAAACTTTCATAAATTTAGGGAGCCAACCAAAATTGTCTTTATTTAGAAAGTTGATATTCATTAAAAAGATGTTGAAAAACGCGGTGGACAACAGCATCCTCAGTTCAATCCTACAAATGTGGTGTCATGCAATCCATCCAGCACACACAACCTTTGCATAGCTTAATTTTGCTAAATTCGTAAACCACTGGACTTAAAAAACATTGAACGGACAATTTTAAAGATTAGATTTTCTAAATAATCTATGAGCAATGGTGTAACTTGGACTTATTTGTGAGCCGATCTGGTAACTTCACAATGATGAGGATGAGATAACATCCAGAGAGATACTGAGGCATCAGGTCTTGACTCCCCATTATATCTGGCTGAATTTTGCAGTATTATTACATCAAAATTCACAAACGCACTGGCAAATTAAAAAAAATTTCATGCCAGACTTAAAGGCGTCTGTAATTATTGTTAAAAATAATTAAAAAGGTCCAGTTTCCTGACAAAATTCAGCCACTGAACTAAAGACTACAGAGGCACTGTTTGCTGCTCGTCAGCACTGTTGGAAATGAGAGAGGTACAATCATGCCATGTGCTACTCATGCACTTTCATCATTCGAGCATGATTATTTCTTCCAAAAGCTTAGCAGGGTGCTACTTAAACCTCTAATAATTTTTTTATCTATTTTAAGGCTTTCGTATTGGATGACTGTACACTTATCTGCACAGCTGTCGCATGCACGCTGACCGTTTGTAGAAGCTTACATTTCACTTTTTTCAAATTCAGCCAGAGTAGTTGGGATAGTTTTCTGGCCCCCGTTAATCATAATAGACAAACAGGTCTGTGCCGTTTCAAATACAAGAGAAAGGAAAATATATCCTAACTCACTGCAAAAATTTGAAAAGAGGATGATGGATCTATACAATTGTTTCACCAGGATGAAGTGGTTTTCAATTTTCCTCAATCATTTCTCAGATGATTAATGCATCAAGATTTTCTCTTAATGTAATGAAAGAAACAAGAACGAAACAATTCATTATACCTGTATGACCACTGAGTTTTTGAACTATTTCTTTCGTTTGTAAGTTCCAAATGTACACCATATTATCTTCGGACCCCGACACAATCCACTGAAATGAATAATACAGATTGCAGTTCATTGATGCAAGCAAAAATAATTGATTTCTATGAAGACAATTTTGTGACAAATTCATCAGCCTTTCACGGCAACTATTACTTTTGAATGAAGACATCAAAGGAGGGCAGAAGTCTAAACATAATGAGCCTTGGCCTCCAGTGTTAATAATGTAAAGCATGGCTCAGGAATATTTGGACTTTCACCTTTTTCCAAAGTCAAAATATTCAAGTAGTTTTAACATTGTTCGATGATATTGTTGAGAAAAAGGCAGAGATCCGAATAACCATTAGGCTTCATTAATAACAGAACCCAAGCGAGGCTCATGGGTTTTCTGACTTCTGTTCTTTTTGCATGTCTCGGTTCATTTATGGTCAAAATTCAGCTCTGACGACTGAATAATTTATTTGCAAGGATATAGAAAAGTTGCTGATAAATTAATCTCTTTGCAGGCATATGGATTAGTTTTTGTTGATATTTAAACCATACGTGCAAAATTAAGATGTCATGTTAAGCCATTCAAAAGTTAAAGTGGATCAACAAGTCTATTTGACTAAAGTAGGAAATCAGGTTACAGCTATGATATTTGAGGTAATATATAGGAGGCAGGAGACGAAATGGTGTGACAAAGCTTAACATTTTTTCCATAATATGCGTTTTGCATGAGGCATATGCCCAAGAATTACAACAAGAACTTCCAGTTGAGGACGACAGAAGCTTACTCGATCCCCATTGAAAACCACATGTTTCTCTGGAGGGAACTCTTAAATGGACTGCATTTTGCAATTAGGAACTACAAATTCCGGCCCCGTTCAAAAACAACATATGCGCCATTAGTTTCCCTATGCACATAAGTGTTTTTTCAGATGAGCCAGAACTTATAGGTCCAAATTGCGAAATGCAGTCCAAATGACCCCATCTCTCTCCAGCCACGCACACAGTACAACCAATGAGAAAGGAGCAGATCTTTTGTCTCATTGGTCAAGACCATTGACGTATAATACAATCTAGACCGCGCATTAGGAAATTTCGGCAAAACTAGAGTCCCTTCAGAGGAGACAATAGGCAACCAAGCACAACCCATTAAGTGTACTGGCTATATGTACCGAGGAAATGGAAATGCCAGTCTTGGGCTGTGTCGTTGCCTGGTCCTGGTACACTTTGTCTGTATGTCCGGCTGTATCAACTAAGCTGAAGGCACGTCTTTGCCCTGATTTACCCCCCTAGCTGTCTTACCTCCCCCCGCCTAAAGTCGGGCATAGTGCGCAGTCTAGATTGTGTTTTAAGTCAATGGTCAAGACTGTTCAGTGCCCGACTACATAAAGAGGGACAGAAAGCAGGGAGAATCAAAATTTTTTCCTCATGAAGGAATGTAACTTTATTCTGAGGTTGCGAACCGAAGGGAAAAATTGATTGTTTTTTTTTACGTAGATTTGGATGTATAATTTATGTATAAAAGTTTCATGATTCAGGGGAAAAATCAGTGAAATTTTCAGGGAGAGACGTCCAACAGTTTCGTGATAAAAAAATTTACAAGTGGAAACGTTGCTCTAATAATATTTCTCTACAGTCTCTGACTTGAGATGGCACAATCATTTCAAGTTATAGCTATCACTTATCCAGGGCAGCAGCTCCTAGTGTTTACATAATTTGGTTTGGAAAATCTTTTTTACATACCTTCCCACCGGTGACAGAGAAGTTTGCAAAAATGCAGTACTTTTCATTTTTATGGCCAGTATAAGTTTTTAAGCACTTTCCTTTGCTATAGTCCCATAACTTGAGAGTGTTATCCAAAGTGGCTGCTAGGATGTATTTACCGTTGGGTGAGAACTTCACAAAAGAAACAGGAGGATTATCATCATCAATTAAAGTTTTCAGACACTGACCACTGGCTGAATCCCAAATTCGACTGAAAAAATAAAATAAAAGTGTTGAAAAATAACTACTCGATTCAAAGGAATGAACAAAAAGGAAAATTAGCAGAATGATTCTGCCCATACACATGTGTATTCTTGCGAGTTCGATCTGAAGGATCAAGGTTGCCATCAAATTTAGAGAATGAATTTCTCTGATTTCCCTGATACATTTTGGTAAAATCCTTTAACAATTGAATAAATGCCCAATGATTAAAAAGACATAATTTGAAATAGTTTTCAGACAAAATTTGTTGTTCGAAAAGTCAAACCCTATGACCTAGTTCAGAGGACCTAAACCTAGGAGACTCAGGATGGATTTATATAGTTTCATCTTACTCAGATGGGCTAGTTACAAAAAAAAAAAAAAAAAAAAAAAATTACTTGATCTAGATTCTCATGTTGTGGGCAGTTGCTTGCTCTAGCGGAAACGCAAGAACATTGCTCGAATACATTATTCCTTTCTAAATTAAAAAAAGAAGAGAGATTGTAAGATAATTACCAAAGACCATCGTAACTGCTGGAAACAATCAATGCTCCATCTCGGTTAAAGTGCACAGCACTAACTGGATCCGAATGAGCGGGTAATGTTTTGAGGCATTTCCCTGTGCGGACATCCCAAGTCCTTACACTTTCATCGAATGACCCAGAGACTATGAGATTTGATTGAGGATTGAAATTACAGCAAAAAACATAATTGCTATGTCCTTTTAGTGTTTTGAGACACTTACCCTGTTGAGAAAGAAATACAAGCAGAGTATTGAGAAAATATTCATATAAAGTTTCAGTGCAGATATATGGAGCAGTCAAAGCCTGAATTTTCAATGTTGGCCCGGAGGAAGTAGATACTGTGATTAAAGTTCGCAGAAAATAAAGGAAGAGAAAACGGAATAGGAATGAGGGATTAATGATTATTCTTTAAAGTTCTATTAATTAAGTTAGTTGTTTCTTTTAATTGCTTAATTTAATAAAACATAATGTTTAAAACATTACAATAACTTCAAAATTTTAGAACAAAAGTACACAATGTACATTAAAGTAAAACTCTATTTTTCCGTAAAGATACAAACAAATTTGTAATAGTTTAAGTAAACTTTTATAAATGGATACACGAGTAAAATTTACTTTCTTTTCCTTTTTCTTTTCTACTTAATTGCTCTTTTGTTCAAATTAATAGATGAAAACAAGAGAGTTACCAGTAGTGTCACTGAACCTGTCTGAGCTAAACAGATCATTCTTATAATTGAAAGAATTCACATTCCAAAAGCAATAAATATCAATCTTAAACTGTTACTAGTACTTGAATTTTGCCTTTAAGACTCATTGAAAATATTTTTTGTGCTAAGATTTTAATTGAAATCTGAATTTTGAGATAATCTGCATTAAAACTAAGATGAAATTTTTTTGGAAACTACTTTTAAAAGAGCTGCAGGTACAGGCTGCCAGCAGCTGTAAAAAGCATGGTTAAACTTAAGAAAGATAGCCACGGAAAAGACAAAATTGCATCCGGGTGATTGAACAGCTGAAGGCCTTTATTTACATGGCTGAGAATGATCAGTTGATTTTGAGTTGAAGACATTGAAAGCATTGAATTATCCAAGCATCTCAAAATTGCCGCACATTGAGGGTTGTTCTTGAAAAATTGCAAGTAAAGCAAGCACACTATCTCCACTTCGCAACAATGCACCAATGTAGAATTTAAAAATGGCAGATAGTTGTCAAATTGCAACAGTGGCTGCTCGAGTAAAATGATACTGAGTTTTAATTTGATAGGCATTTCTTTATTAAGAGTCTTTTACATTGGCATCGGCTGCTTGGGTAAAATGCTATGGCAGTTTACCCATCCAGTCATATTCTAATGAGTTACTTTGGTTACCGGTCGTCGGTAATAAGAGTTTTGCCGCGGCCGACTTCCCAAAGTATGCAAGCCTTTATTTAGATTTGTGTAATAATTCCTTCTTTTATCGGTCGCATGCTTAATTTCGGGTTTCAGTTCTTTATTTTAGCTTTGCCCTGGCTAAGAATAAGTTTGTAAATGGCCTGGAACATTTCGTAGGTGCTTCCTCCACTTTTGGCCATATTAAACCATTTTTTATGTATTTTTCATGTAATTTAGCCTGTGTTATACCAACTAACAATTTTTATATTTCTGGTATTCTAAATTTCTGATTTTGATCCTATCTCACAACTTCATATTTATTTCTTAAAAATTGATTAATATTTTGTTACTTGGCTGGCAAAAGGTAACCAACTCAGTTTGGCCTTACCGCGCATTCATTTGTAAGTCACCCAGGCATTCAGATAAGAATAGAGTAACACTTTTTTGCCAACGGTGTCACTTCATCAAGATTTCGGAAGAATTTGATTGATATTTCCTACATACCTGAAGTAATAAAAATAGAAATAAACTATTCATTTATTGATATTTATAGAAAGTATAAAATAAAGTGAAATAACTTACAGAGCTTAGTTCCCAAATTTTCAGCGTTTTATCATCAGATGCACTGACAAGTAATCTACTATCACTACTCCAGGCAACATCACTGATTCCTAATTTGTGCCCTGATATTGTCTTTTCATATTTACCATCATATGCACTCCAAATTTTTATTAATTTATCAGCAGCTGGAAACAAAAACAGATTACTTGAAATTTAGCCTTACAAGAGATCTTCATTCAAAATAAAAGTTCAATTCCCATAAACATACTCTATGTAGGAGACCAGGCTCTTAAAAAGATTTGAGGTTTTGGTGCTAGCAATGAGAAAATTGACAAATTTTCACATGCACTAATATTTTGCTTGTATATTAGTTTATCCAGATTGGTAGTAATGTATACTATTTTAGGAATAAATAATACGAATGGTGAATAGGGTTGTAACAAAGACTGGCGAGCTGTCAACATGCTCTAATCGCTGTGCATGAAGCCATATAAGCCCGGGTTTTGGTCAATGTTACTAAAAATATATGCATAAGTTAATAAACAGAAAACTAATTACTATGTAGCATATTGACTGTAATTAATTATGATCCAAAATGTAA
Organism: Bemisia tabaci; assembly: GCF_918797505.1. Taxonomy (NCBI): domain Eukaryota; kingdom Metazoa; phylum Arthropoda; class Insecta; order Hemiptera; family Aleyrodidae; genus Bemisia; species Bemisia tabaci. The sequence goes on along the minus strand of NC_092797.1, from coordinate 40,181,249 downwards.
CTGACGCCATACAACAGTCTCATATCCTTACAGGTTCTAGAGGTTTAAAAGAGATGACATCTACATGCTTTTTCCCCTAATTTTTGAAAATATAACGCTTCAATCCTCATATTTTATGTAACAATTTTCTTAAGGCTTTCCTCCTTTTTTCACTTAATTCTTCATACATGGCCAGGGGAAAGTCTATAATATGGCCACTATTCTACAATCTGTCGTGTAAGTATGGGTCCTTCAGGATATTTTAAGCCCCAGAGATTCCGTTTTACTATGACTCCGCATTGCAGGGCTACAGGATTGTTAAACTCGGATTCCTTGGTGTTGATTATCCATGAAAACATCTTTTTGATCAAGCCTCTGCATCAATTCAGCAAACTAGCATTCTTTGGAGAGAGGCTCTGCTATCTGGACCTTCAGCAGTCAGTATTTCAGACATGGACGAGCTAATTTTGGAGTATTTGGCATAAATGTTGGTTAATGTTTTCTGTACTTTCTGATTTTGATGGAATAATTTCAAAATTTGGATGGAAACCCCAACTTTCAGAGAGGATCCCCCTTTTCATGAAGGGAACCAAAGGAGGCTTCAGGATGATGAAATTCATATTCCTTGCGGTCAATTCCTCATTCATCTCCAACTTGATTGGATCTAGAACAACCGGGAAGAAAGCTTGGTGAGGCTGGTCTGGTGTGCCCTGAATTATGAATAGGCCACCTGGCTTAGGATGAAAGTGACGAAGAAGGATGCAAAAATAAAGCAAAGAAACATATAAATTAGAACAACTGTGGGGTTTAAAACGGAAAAATAACAACTTACAAGAGCTGGCCAGCCATTCTCCGTTTGGACTAAATTTTACTGATGAAACTGCTTTTGTATGACCAGCTAAAGTGAAAGTCAGCACATAATTAGGTTTCTGGAAAAGATAAAAAAAAAAACTGTGAGTTAATTGTTTAAAAAGTTGGTATTAATGAAAGAGCTTAGTTTCCTCTCAATGGAAAAAGAGAGAATTACAGTCACTGAGAGGACAATTTAATGGGCTCATGAGATTTCCTAAGACTAGGTACTTTGAATTTAGCAGCAAATATTTGAAGCATGAGGAACTCATAAACTACTTCTATGGCTCAACGTACTGCGCAACATAGCATACTTATCTGACATGAAGAATTGAATCGGTGCAAATTGATTGAACTACAAAATTGTTTCTTGTACATGAACTAAAGTTTAAGGTAGATCAATGAGTAAAAGCCGAGAATATAGGCTTAATGTTTGACTCATCCAACAGGCTAGTTGTGCTCAGTGGCGGGAAAAAAGGTAGCACTTGACTCCCCTGATGACAACCTTCATGATATTCCATAAGCATCGACAGTGACTGCTAACTATTGAAATTAATTTGTTTTCCTTAAAAATCTCTTGCTATTTTGAAATTTATTTTAATTCTGTCTAGTTGAAAATGTGGTTCATTACGTTTCTCTGAGACATCAAAGTCGTTGGAACAGCTAAAGTTCTTAGTCATGGCCACCCATTGTGCGTGTTCTTTTATTTTTGCATATATTGATGGTGAAACTATCAAACCACTATAAGTACTTGATCACAGCATTTGCAAATTTCCACTCATTTTATATTTTCACAAGTTTATTGTGCAACATTTACTTGAGATTTTTTTAAAGCTCACTCTTAAAAGAATAGAGAGAACCCAGACGAAATTTGATGCAAAACAACAATCAGGTCTCACTTCGAAAAGTAAAATGATGCAGGAGATGTGAAAGTGCCAAAGCTATGCTCTTTGCTTGAGCATCTGTGTTTTTCTCTTCCTTGGCAACTGGTTTTGCCTTAATCAGTCATGCTTGATGTTTCGGCATAATCTGATAATGCTATTGAGAACAGGTATCGGCAGTTTCTTTACAAATTAAAAACCAGAAAAGATCATAAAAAAGGGTCCTCTTAAAATGGAGCCTAATTTAAGTAGGCTGATGAGTCAAATCATTTAAAATTCGATGCATATTATTTCATTAATCTAATACGGCAACAATTTTATTCTCTTCACTTTTGCTTCAGATTTGGCAATGTCGTACAGATTTGCTGAGAAGAAATCTCAGCTCACTATTTTCTAGCAGAACACGTAGAAAAACTTACAACAGAGGCTGTTGATGCTTTTGTATTTGAAGGCGCTGTGGAGCCCAAGGAATTGTTCACAGCACCAGGTGCTGCTGGACCAAGAGGAACCATCAGGAAGAGGCTTCAGACCTGAAACAAAATGTTCCAGAATTAAAATGGGTAAAATAGTTGTTAAACATAAAATTAGTTAATTTAAGTTAAAAATTAGTTACAGTTATAAATATTTGAAAAAAGCAATGAAATATGAAACATCTATGTTAACAAGATTTTTGGTAAGAAATAGGCGAACATAATAAGATTATTCACATTTTTTTAAACGTCAAAGTTATTGCGTTTTTGTTGCAATACTTGCAACCACCTGAAAGCTTGGCTTTTCTGCACTTTTTGCTGCTTGCGCTCCAGCTTAATGTTTACGCATTTGATACTCAGAGTGAATAATACAGATCTTTCCAAGTTGAAGCTTTAAATTTGAGGAGGATCTTCTGACATAGAATTGGGTTAGCAATTTCAGATAGATTGTTCCCATACACTGAATCATTGGCCCAAATAAGTAGAAATATAAAATTGTTTTATGGGGTCACTTTAAATCAGACTCAATTGTGGATTGATTACAATTGAAATTTTAATTAATTTTTGGAGATTGATTAAAAATCACTATCAGTTTATTTGGATTGTTGATTGATGATGATCAGCAAACAAATAAAAGCAAACTTCATGCCTGCACAAAGAGAGGAAAACAATAGATTCACTGAATGCAAAACATCATGATTCCTTTCAATACTACTACCTAGCGTGACAGATTGCAAAATGATGGGGAGGTTTCAAACAGTCAATGGAGGCCCAAACGTTGGCATACAGGGCCTAAATCTTGTTGGCAGAATTATGGCTGATAGCAAGTTGTGGGAGGAACATTGACTTTGTTATGAGGCTACTAATTTGTGGTTTGAACCATTGAGGAACTGAGGCTGGCTTGACCCTGTGGTAGACCAAGCTCTGCTTGTGTTCAGCTTGAGTTTAGAATAGAGTTTATCCTACTTGAGATTGAACTTGATGGTTAGGTTTTTTTAGCTTGTGGTTGACCGTTGGCGATAAAATTCAGGCTCAAGCTTTTATTTATCCACAGAATGCGATAGATCTGCTGTTCAAATTGTTCAGCTTGGGGTGATAGCGCGGAATTTCTCAACGACCATCATGCAAGAGCAACACAAGCGTTCCACTGGAATGCATGGATCATGGTGGTAAACTGGGATAAAAAAGTAATGCTGTTCAATCCTGAGCTTTGGAGAGGAAAAAAGCCCTGAATACAACTTTGGATATGGGCTTCGACAGCTTTTTCGTACAAACAATGCATTGCCGAACTATAGCGACAGATCTGAAGTTTTCTGGTCTTAATAATCCAAGATACAAAACATAAACCTTACGTTGGGCTTTTTTTTAATCCATTAAATGCGATGAATTGGGTTCTTAAGGTTTTGCTTGTGGTAAGGATTGCACGTAATTGCTCATAACCCACCCTGGAAGAAGGATCTGCCACGGTTTCCACTGGAACGCAAGAAACTGGCCGAAATGCACCAATTGACTGAGATAAAAAAGCGATGCATTTTAGTGTTTACCATTGCAATCCACTGCAATTCGGATAAAAAAGCAGCCCTTGGGTGAAAGGCTCACATTCTAAGCTGCGGCCACGCAGGTCCTTAGGTCCTTTAGACCTTAGCTGCGTGGCTTAAAAGTAGGAAATTGCAAGATGACGTTATGAGAGCGACTTGGAAGTATACATTCAGCCGCCATTTCCAGCGAGTACATTGTTGCAGATCATAAACTTTGTAAGGAACAATTTAGTTTAGAATTTCACTACCCCTGTCATAGAAGACCTTGTCCACACAAGCGCAGTTTGGATGAATTGGTTCCACATACTGGGGGTTCCAGGAACAAGTTAGCCTGAAGTTCCTCCAACCGCGCTCGTGTGGACAACGCCGAAAGCTGTTAATACTGCGTTTTCATTTTTGCGGTTAGCTTCTAATTTTCAATTCCATGCAGCACTACTACTGTGCCAAATGGTAGGTCAGTTTTTCCTCTATTCTGTGTCAGTGGCTCTGAGATTGTGATCATGAATTTGAATATGGCAGGTGTCAAAACAACAACAAAGAAAATTCCAGCAATCTAGCGGCCCCCAGAGCTCGCTAATCTCACGTATGCTCAGCGGACAGCCCAGTGGAAGTTTCACAACACTCCACTTAGGCCACCAAGCAACTAGATGGGTAGTTTGCTGAGCTTAACAGCGCAGCTCTTGTTATCAAAATCCATTGGCTTCACAATTTAACACCAACAAGTATCATCAAAGAAGATTCACAACTAAATACGCTTATCATTTTCATTGTTAAAACGAAAATATAGCAGATATCTGGACAAAAAATAAAGTAATTCATTAGATAGAAGTGGTGAATATCAAACAAGACTGAAGCTTCTAATGATCATAAGAGACGCGCTGTTTGAATGAGTGTCAGTTGTCAGCAAAGCACTGCGATAAGTACTTATGATCAAAGTTTTTAGAGTTAAATCATACTTACAGAAACGGATAACGAAAGGAACAAAAACTGCCAAAACTCATGAGATGACAAGACGTTCCTACAACCAGATGAGAAATGCTCAAAAAAGAAAGGAAAAGGACCTAAAAGAGCATAAGCACTTTGTTTCGTTAGAACCGATCGTGAGTTAGAAACAGCGAATTTTACCGAAAGAAAGATTTGGACTGAAACTAAATGTTTGAGCAAGCAAAAACAAAACGAGGATTCAAGACAGGATTAGAGAACGACAAAATAAAGGAATTTGTAATTTAGTTTTATACTGGAGAACTCCACAAACTTCCTGGCTTTCTTTGAAGCAGGATCAAAAGTGTAAATACGGAACCATTTTGAAAGCGGCCGGTTGGGACCAACTTTCATCAGAAATCAGCCCCTCTCTCACCGTCCAACAAAAAGCAACGTAAACAAAACGGACGTGTGTGTGTGCTAAGCTGTGTGTTGTTGTGCTATTAGTGTGTGTAAGTGTAATGTAAAGTGACGACAATTTGTACGATGATAAGATGTGTCTCGAAAGATAATGAATAACTTTTGCTGAAATAAAGGATTAATTTTATGCATCTTCTCATAATGTCATCATCTCATCTTTCGGCAGATCTTTGTTTCAATCACAATGATTTTATCCAGGTAAGTCATCAAAGACTCTACTTTTTTCAGTCTCCTCTGACAGTATCAATATTACACTACATGTCGACAGTGTAAGTCCGCAATCGCATAACTCGGTTTGCAAAGTCGCAGACTTCCTGTCATACTTTATTTTTTAAGTGGAAAACTATTCAACAGCAATTCTTTAAAACTGCCATGATTTTTCTTCACTGTGCGAAGAAAATTCTGCATAAAGTTCAAGGAATGATGCCAATTTTTTCTCCCTCGAAAAAATAACATAGAGGCGGAGATTTTCAGACACCGCAAACGAGATATATGATTGCGGATTAATGCCGTCAATATGTAAGACGATTTATCCAAAGCTGGAGTAATAGCTACGACTACATCAGTGTCTCAAAGGAGATGAAAGCGGATCTTGCGATCTGAATGGAGAGATCTGCGTTAAAAACGTTCGTGTGATTGCTGTCGTTATATGTGTATTTAACCAGCTTTGGGTTTGGTATAATTCGGACCAAGAAGCATACTGTATCATGAGGATTGCATCAAAAATTGAGGGTCATGTAATTAAGGACAAAAGTTGGGAAAAATAGAAGCAGGATCAGAAGGAGGAACGGAAAAGTGATCAAAGAAACTGAATGAGATTAGCTCTTGAGCGCTATTTAAAGAAAAAAATTATGTAAGAACGCCAAAACCTGATTTGAATCTGAATTGATGTGAATATGCCCTTTTTCAAAAGCGCTTTATTTATACATAGACTGTAAGATCTGCTTCAAACCAGGGTCTGTATGAAGGCTCTTTTTAGATCCAATTGCAGCTACAATTGAATAAGTATGGTTATGAAGCTGGAGTTCATGTGAACCTTTATTTTTTTAATCCATAGTGAACCTGCACAAGGGTGGTCTGGATCACCTTGCACATAGGAGACCACAAATCTGACTATATGAGCTAAGCAAACTAATAAAATTTTCCAATCACTGACAAATTTTGCATTGATCCTTAATTTTCAAAAGCCTTTTATTAACCAGAACAAGACTGGTTCTTTTGTGTTTGTTTGTTTGTTTCTGCTAGCGTCCAAAAATTATTTTATACTTTTAAGAAATGATCCGTTTTTAATAGCCTCTCTCTGGTTTTTTCCCAGGATTCCTTTTCGGTTGATCAATTTCTTCAAGATCACCGCAAAAAAGCTAATCTGGAGATGATGAGAGATGATCTTGGAATTTATTTAAAAATTTTACGGTCATCTATGATAGAACTGATTAATCAAGACTATGCAGATTTTGTGAATCTCTCCAGCAACTTAATTGCCTTGGATAAAAGCATTTCAACAATTCAAGAACCGTTGGAAACACTGAGCAGCAAAATTTTGGTACCTTTTTCCCATCCTTTCTGATAATTTTTATACATGAATACCTACATCAGTGATTGGGATGAAGGAGTTGATTTTCTTGCTCCGTACATACTTTCCATAGTGAAATATAAAAACGAGGTACTTCTCATGCTCTGCTCAAAACTGGTTTCTGCCATAAAAATATTGGCCAAGCTGCAACAGATATGTTTCATTTCCATTGCTCCATTTGATGAGGGCATATCATGATTATAGGATTTCAAAAAGCCAACTTTATTGCTTGACTTTTTCAGAGTATTCTTCAAATGCAGGATATTGATCCTGGAAATTTCCAAGAAATTGTATTGATTAGTTTTACAATGAAGAAATAACATATTAGGGTGATCTGAAAAATTTGTTTCCCTTTTTTATGTCTCCTGAATTTAAAATAGGATAAATCGGTGAAATAATTCTTTTCAAGTATACTCTCAACTTTAAAACGTCCCCAAGATTTTGCAAATCCATAGAGGGATGCACAGGGAAACTCAAATAAACTAAGACCCCCTCACCATCGCTAATTGGCCACCTCCTATTTCTGTAGCAGATCGTACCTATACCCATTTTGCACTTAGAAGCAAAGAGTATCAAACGAAAGACATTTTCAATTTATTTTGATCCTTAAACTCTCAGCTTTTTTGTCCTTTGATTTGATATTTTTTAATGAACCATTCAGGGAGTAGATCAGATTTTTTCAATAATCACAGCAACATGTTTACCTTCAAACGCTATGTCAGATTGCTCATAAGACTGCCTACTGAAGTTTTCTTCCCTCTTTGTAAAAGTTTACTCACAGCCTTCCATAAATGAAATAGAAATACTTACATGAATTCGCAAAGTTTTAACATTCTTCAAAAAATTTTTAGTATGGAGGTAATCTTGTGCTGCTGATGCAGATTCTTGAGAAGAATCTTATTTCCTTGCCAATGAGTTCATTAAAAATGTCAAAACAATACACCAAATTGAAGCTGAGAGTATGAAAATCAAAATTAATTGAAACCAGGTATTTTACTTCCAGTACTCTTCGCTTTTGAGAATGAAATTGGGAAACTTTGTGCAATCCGTTAGTGCATCAGGAAGTTGGCCTGAGGTAACGGCAAGTGGTTTCAGTAAATTTGAGTTTTCTCACCAAACCCTTTGACTTTCCTATTCTCCTCGCTCACTTTAAGATGCAGAATCTTAGACTTTTATACCGACTTTTAACAAGGAAATCTGAGTGCCTCAGATCCAAACGTACTCGCACAAACTGTTTTCTGAAACATGTCCTACAAGATCATCTAAATAGCCAGATAATTTATTTTTTCATTTTATACTTAGATATTTTCAATTGCAAAAATAATTTAGTTTTTTTTTTTTTTTTTTTTTTTTTTTTTTTTTTTTTTTTTTTAACATTTTGTATCCTCATGATTTGGACAAACATTTTTTCTTACTTTTTTCATAGGAAACCAAGTTTGTTCTGGACAAGACCATAGAGGATATTGAGGCGCTTGTTGGGAAGAAGAAGTGTTTAGCTGCCAAGAAGGAGAGTTTGAGAAACTTTTCAAAAATGCAAAATGCAGCTTATAAACTTGAAAAGTTACTTAACACTGAAAATCTTAGCACTATACTTTTAACTAGAGCAGCAACAGAATACAGTTGGTTGAATTGTTATAGCAAAAAGTGTCAATCGCATATCACCAAAGATTTTCAACAGGTATGTTTAAGCAAACTGTTTCAGATGTGTTTCACGTAACAGAAAAAGCCAGCGAACACAGATACACATAAATGGTGAAACTTCCAAATCACTTATCTCAGTCTGCGATGTTGCAGACTTCCTGTCATCCTTTATTTTTTAAATTAAGTACTACTCCTTGTCAATGCCTAAAAACTTTCGTAATTTTTCTTCTTCCTGGGAAGTAAATTCTAAAAAAACTTCAAGGATAATCTTGATTTGATCTTCTTCAAAAAAATAAAATAGGAGTGGAGATTTTTAAACATCATCAACAAGATATGTGGTTTGGAAGTTTCACGGTTGACATGTATCATCGGCTGCCCTTTTTGTTGTTAGAACATGGATGTTGGTAAATTATTACAAATTACTGGAAAAAGAGATTTGTAGCAAACACTTTAGAGTTGCCCTGCCAATAACAAAATAGAGAATTTGCAGGTGTCTGAAATTTGATGAATTTCCTGTATAAGAGAAACTACTGAGTGAACTGAACACGAAGATACCCTTGGTTCATGAATTGAACAATTATTGGAGAAGTTATGGCAAAATTATCTAATCTTCTAAAATATATGTGTTTAAATGGAAAAGCCGCCAGATGACGTCACTAGGCGGTGCATCTTCTCACTTTTAAATCTATTTTTATACTGTTTCCCATGTCAGCGAAAAATAATTATTAAAAAAAAAAAAAAACTGTGAAATCAGCTCTTCAAGCTTTTTCAGATGAGGCAATAAAAAAAAAAAAAATTGCATGCAAATTCTCCATTTTGAAGGTTATTTTGCCTTCTCTTTCAATGTTTAATGTGTGTAAGCAAACTTTACCATCATTTTAAGACCAAGCGTAAAGTGTTTCAATGTGCCAGTAGTAAAAAGTGAATGATGACTCCCTGTGTATAGAATTTTTACTTATTTTTCCCAACTTACATAGCATTCAACTGACCGCCCAGCAGAAAAGGTCAGTTTCCGAATCGGTCGCCCTGAAACATCTGTATTCAGTAAAGATATTTTTGCAAACAAATAAAACCAGCCATTGTGCTGATTCACCAGTTTGAATTCTGGAAAAATCATTACAGCACTGTGGAATGCGCTTTCTCCATATGGACACTTAAGTAAAATTTGCATTACAGCTAGTAGGCTACTTCCTCTTTTACAAATACAGATCCCGAAAATTTAAAAAGAGAATTAAAGTTTTCTGATTCAGAGAGAGCCCAAGAGACTAGTTTTGGCCTCATTGGTTCAATGTCTCCTCGATATTCTCTCTCTTTAAATCATAATGGTGGTCAAAGTACAAAACCATGTACCTAGCTCCATTTCTTTCTTCTTCCTCTTAAAATATCTGCTCTTATTTTATTTTTTTGAAGAAAAATAAGCCAACTTTATAGCCTGAAATTCGTACAGAATAATTTGCTAATAGAAAGGAAAAATCAAGGGAGTGTTTAAGGAATTAAGTTGCCTAGTTTTCCAAAGAAAAAATGAAGTTTGATAGAGAGTCTGCAACATTACAAACGGAGATATGTCGTTTTGCACTTTGCCCATCAATAAGTAGGAAAGTTCAACAGGCTATCAATCTGTTCTAAGTCTCCTTTTGTGTTTTCCTCGAAAATCAATCCTATTTTTCCCCGATGCTTCAAAAGATCATTTTAGCCAGTTTGTTGAGTAATAATATTTGCTTTCAAATATATCCTCATTTTCAGTGCTTTCATATTGTGTGTTCTTTTTCTTTTTTTCAGCTGCAGGATAAAATTAGTGATTCCCTATTATCGCATTTGAATAGACTGTTCTTAGAAGCATTTAAAAATGGTGAATCACAACTGGATGTCCTGAAAATCTCTTTGAATTTATTTGTTACTTTGGGAAAATCAGATGTTGTGGAAAATCTAATTCGGACACAGATTGTATCTCCAGCGATGGATAAATTGATCAGTGAAGATTCGCTCCTGAGTGATCCATGTGGTTTGGAGGGTTTATATTCTCGTGTTGTGGCCTTTATAGACAATGATCTAAAATATATTCTTCAATTAACAAGGCCAACAAAAGATCCACCAATTATCAAAGGATTTAATATCATGTGCAATAGTGTGTGGCCAGAAGTAGATCAGTGTCTAGAATTGAGGCTGAAGACAATATATGCACCTGGTAATCCTGATGTTTTTCATCAGCGTTATTCAGAAACCATGCATTTTCTGAATGAATTGGAGCATAGATGTGGAAATGAAGGTACGGTGAAAGCTTTAAGATCCCAAAGTCAATATCAGGCATTTCTTCAAAAGTGGAATCTGTCTGTGTATTTCCAGCTCCGTTTTCAACAAATTGCAACCCAGTTAGAAAATCTGTTGATAGATAGAGAAAAGTACACCACCATCATTTCAACCTCTAGGTCTCCACACCTTACAGTCACTAATACTGTCTGGCTCTGCATCAATCAATGTTGGGCTCCAAACATCTTCATCATGGAATTAGCTCACAGATTTTGGAAACTGAGTCTTCAAATCATCTCTCGTTTTTGTTCTTGGATAACTAGTGCCTTGAAAGAAACTGCCTTGCCATCAGCTTCTCTTTCAAATTCTCAGTTCCAATCGTATCTCTATTCCGATTGTGAATTTCTCATTTCAAGCTTACCAGAGCTCCAAGATTTGGCCAAATTAAAACTTGTTGATCAAACCTCTGAAGAAGTTTTAATTTTAATAAACTCCAGCATTGCAGACACAGAGGATTTGCTAAAAGCTTGTTTAGTACAGATTTCTAAGTCTGTGATTGAAGAAATAGCTGAGTTGAGTTTGCCACATGTTCGTTCTGTGAGTGATACACCTCGTCTATTTCGACGGACAAATCGTGAAAATCCAAAATCACCGTGCTCTTATGTCAACGCTATTCTTGGACCACCTACAACTTTTCTCAGAGATTACCCGCATCATGCTCAACTTTGGCTGGCTAAAATTTTATCCCTCATTACAGTTCAGTAAGTATCAATAACTCTTTGACACTACTTTGTGATTTGTTATAAACTGATTGCACATCTGGTCTCATATGATACCTAGCTGTCAAATGAATGAGTTATTAAGCCGTTCTAAGGATAACCCTATAACATTCATAAAATTACAGTCGGATTATATTCAACCTATCAAAAGAAAAGAAAATATTCTTAGCGTTCTACAAGAATCTTTTCTAGTTATTCCTGTGAACTGGAGGCTTTTGAACTTTGCTTACATTGTTCCTATGAACAGCGCTATCTATTCCAAATGATTGGAATTTCTCCTCTGTCCAAAACTCCTGAAGCTACAGCCTGAAGCTCTTTCATGTGATTCAACATTTTGTACTGTTTTTTCCAGGTATTTTAAGCAAGTTGAGGATGTCCTTAAATCTGTCCAAAAAACTGAGGAAAGCTTGCGCAGACTGAAACAAATTCGAGAGCGTACAACTGGAGAAAGCCGAAGCAGTGGTGGTGACGATGAAAAAATTCGTCAACAATTACTAATCGATGTCACGGCTTACTGCAAAGCGGTAAGCATTTTCCATCGTATTTCTATGTGCCCTGGAACAATTGTTGATCTTATTGGAATTTGCTCTTCTAGACTCAATCTTAAAAATTTAGATCTTCTAGGCCTTCATGCGGTACAAGGGGGTCAATTTTATGCGTCGAAATTTTGGGTACTTCATATGGGGCCCATTTGACAACTTTTTTTCGAAGATACGCGTTTCCCCTCTCAAAGTCGAAAAATTCGATCCACCCTATCCACCATTGATATGCTTCCTCCTTTAGAGTCAGAATTACCTAAAAAAAAATTGTTGCCGAGTACTTGTATTTATATCTTTACGCTCTTCATTGTATGCACCTTTTACTTTTATTAGCTTTTAAATTCTGCTCTGGATTCTAGTTACCTCATTCATTTTTGTCTGCAATGTTTCAGATTGAACAGTTGGGTTTGAAGACAACGGATGTTGAAAAACTACCTGAGCTCTTAAATATGGTCACAATCGAGGTCAAACCGAGTAAATGACTCAAGCAACTGTAGCACCACTTGACTTTGGTTCCGAATATTAAGAATAAAAGAGCTGCCAATAACAATTACCTCTAGTTTTATTGTATTTTCTTTTTTGTTTTTTTTTCATTTTATCAATTACCCTCAATAATTACAATCAGTTGAATAAATTGAAAAAGATGTATTTGACTCCATGTGAGCCTATCTAGTGGCAAAATAAAAATCAAGATAGATCTTAATTTTAAATGTTGATACTTATGTTCAAAACTCTAGTGGCTCAATCTCCCCATTTTTTCATGCTTACATCTTTTGTGTAAAGCAAGAGATCATCCCAGAATAATTTTTTGTAAATTAAATTGAGACATTTCGGAAACACCAGCTGCTTGTCATGCAGATAATTATTTAGAGCTAGTGACTCCTTAAAACCAACCGAATCCTCCCCTAATTTATCTGTCAAGTATCCTTGAATCGGGGGAATGGCATGGATGCAATATAAATGTCTTTGGATTCCATACGTATGATCTGCTGGGTTCTTTTCAACATTCAAAAGATGGGCTTTTTCTGGTGTAGATCTGAAATTTTGAGCAGAACCTATAATAGGACAATATGTTGGTTCTTTTTTTGCAAGTGATAGAGATACACCTGCCTGAAAAATTGGAGGAGGAAGAAAAATAGATTTTTCTAGAATTTAGTCAGACCTCCATAATTTTTTGCAAGTCCCCAGAAATTTGTCAAGAAATCATAAAAAACCCTTTTGTTTCTATTCTCTTTAAAAGTCCTGCTGAGTTAAGGATTTCGGTTTTACAGAGCTGCTTTGAACCATACTGAGTAATGGAAAAGAGCGCCATTTAAAATATTTGACTTCCCTTATGCAGGATGATTTGGGAGTCCCTCATCACCTCTGTAACCCTTAGGGTTCTTGCCTATTTTTAGGGTGGTCCCTTTAAATTTTGGGGGTGTCAAAAAGTTGTTTTCTTTGACCTAGGAGCACTCACAAAATTTCAAGTCTCTTTTTTCAATTTGACCTAAAGTTACAGGTTTGATGCCTGGCGCTTGTGGAGCAGGAATTTTGGATCACTCTGTTTTTTCGGGTACCCATGTAAGGCCTGTGCCATATGAGTAATATTCTTCATGATGGGTTAGTTCAAAGTATGGACTGATGCTCTGAATTGAGTTGCTTGCTGGTAGATTAGTGCTGGGACCACACTATCTTGTGGAGAAAACTAAGCCAATTGAAATTGAAACATGAATAGATTCTCCGTAATCTTCTCTGAGTTGCATATTGATACATGACACATATCACATATTCAAATTTTATTTTGAAACAGCACAACCTAACCACCCTAGTAAGATTTAAGGAGTGATTTTGCTGGGTGAAACTTGAGCAAATCATAGCATTTCTGTTGACATGTTACAACATGTTTAAAGATACAGAGAGATCATAAAGGCTTGCCAAAATATTACAATTATTTTCGATAGATCAGGGTGTAATGATATGATTTTGAATTAAAAAGATTTCATGAGCTAATCAGATAGCATTAACTTAGTCTTTTATTTTTTAACTAGGCTTAATTTTCATGTACAGTTGATGAATATAATACAAGATCATGGTTGATATTGTACAACAGGAAGAACAACTCAAGCTTACAATTAAGGTGAAATACATAACAGTAAATTTTCTGAACGATAGTTATTGCTAATTTTAGTTTTGACATGTGATTACCATAGTGAAGAAAGGAATAAAATGCAGATGATTTGAAGGTACATTGGATGTGGTCAAAGTTTTGTCAGTAAAAGCCTCTTTTTCAAAAATTTGCAGTTATTGTTCAAAATTATTTCCGATTCACTATTATTACTCTTAATAATTTGCGTGTGCTCAATAAACTCTCACTGCACCCACCAGCATAAAAAGATTCTTTTACATTAGTATAGTTTCAAAATACAAGGACCTACCAGGACTGTCACAGTAAAAAAATGAGTAAATTCACTTTGCTTGTTAGTGAAAAAAATAAATGTTCAGTAAGAATATTAATGAGCCAACATTGTTATAGTAAAGTCAAATGTATACTGAGATTTCATTTCAAAATAGTCAATCGCTGCTGAAGAGTTTTAACGTTACTACTATAACTTAAAAATTGATATCTTTCTTAGAAACTGGATGTAACTGTTTCTTTAAAGGTAGCAAAGAAACTAATGGTATTTGATCCTGGAAAATTTCTTTGAATTTTAAACAGGTATGGTACACATATAGAACATAAACATTCAAGAGAAGTGAACATCAAACTAATGTCTTGATCTACGTTTCAGAGGTCAAGTTTCATGATAAAATTATGTAAGCAGCCAGTCTCAGGCTGTGATAGAAAAATGCAAGTGTGAGGAAAGATCTGTGAACATGCATTTTCCATATAAAACAAACTTAAAAATTTTAAGTAAAAAACTTAATTGTGTAGTTTTTATTCTAGCCACGCATTGAACAAATGCTAAAATGAACAAAAAAAACTTGAAAAAGAATAAAATAATTGTGACTAATTCATTGCTGATGCCAATAGTTGAAATGGCGTGAGAATTGGCCTGGAGTTATTTAAAATAATACATTTCACTTGTCAAAGAGACACAGACATGGAGTAAAAACAAGGGATAAAAATTGAGGAGCAGCCTTTCCTTCTTTGACTTGTTTGCAAAGTGCAAAAGAATGAGCTGAACACATAATACTGTTAAATCAACTTGGTGCTAAATAATTGCACACTATTTCACATACTCGGGCTTCTAATGGAACTGCTGTCGCTTCTTGGCCGCCCTCTGTTTGTCAAATCGCATTTCCATTTCTTCAAGGACCTTAGGTGTATAGCGAACGACTAATTTTACAGAACCTTGAGCTGCTTTCAATAGTTCCACTGCTTTTTCATGGTTTTCCCCTTCAACAGACTGCAATCAGAAATGAAGAGATTTTTAGAGATATTTTCAGTGAAACAGAGTAGAAAATGTATTCTTGAAAGGGCTGAGTAAAAAGATAACTTCAGGACTTTTTTCCAGAAGAGAATGTGAAATGATAGAAGAGTGATTTGCAAGAAACCATTTGTGAAATATTCCTTAGTTTTGGAAACAGACGTGTTGCCACTGCCTTTAAAATTCTGTTTGAGATTGTGGGGAGACAGCAGTTTTCCCGTGCTTGCTTGCAGAATCTCCAATTTTGAACAAATTCTCTCCGCGAATTCGGAGGTTTAGAGAGAGGTTTAAAACTGCTATCTCTTCACAATTATAAATAAAAAATTTGTAAGAATACTACCTTGCCAGAGGTTTCAATCATTTGTTCACAAAACAGTGCAACAATGGCCCTGTTGCAAACTTTTGCTAGAGCAAAAATAAGAGTTGTTCCTTATAAATAATGTCTCAAAAATTACGATGAGTGCATCGGCAAACTTTGAAATGTACTCTAAACTTCACAATCTGCGTGAGAAATTTGCGTTTTTTTAAGCTTCCCACTTCAAAAAGGATACTATGGCATATGTGAACATTTCGTTAGAGGAGTCGTACTATTCAATCCCTGCTCAACATGGCGGACGCTTCCGCGTACAATTGAGGAGAGCTTGAGGTCAATCAAGACAGATATCTATCAACGCGAAAAAAATGTGAATGTAAACACCCCGATTGTTATCAGGTGGTTAGAATCATCGTCCCGTCTCATAGGTTTTGGCGGATTGGCGTCAGCTATGTTGAATTTTGCGAAGGTAGTGTCCATGTGAACAGGGGTTGGATGGAATGACTCCTCTGAGGATATGTTCACCCGCGCCGTGGTATCATCTTTGAAGCGCCTAATTTTGGTACAGTTTTCGTGACTTGTCTGAGAGTGAAGGTAGAAAAACAGGAGACTACTACATGCTGAAAATGAGTCTAATAATTAGTTTCGGTCGCAATCAAAGTTACGTCAAAGAGTATATTTCTTTGCAATTTAAACAGTGATTGCATGAGCTTTGTCTCTCTAAAATGAAAAAGTTTCTGTGTTCCTACAAAAATTTACTTTAGCTCATAACAAAAAAAACAAAACCATCTCTCTATCAACAGAATTTAATTCAAATGTATTATAGTTGTGCTAAGGTCATGAGATATGGAAAAAGTTGCCACTGATATTTTGAAATCTGAATATTTTATCTTCCAATAGATCACTTAAAACACAAAGGCAAAAAGAAAAAATTGAATCATCGCCAGGAGCTCTCAAACTCTGGTTTTTCAATTTCATTATTAGTGTATTTTCCGAAGGAAATACACTATTTTAAGTATACATGCTACTTGTAAGCCATCAATGATTCAAGTTTACACACAATTGCACAGTTCTGTACTTTTATGGACGCGTTGTACACAAATTTCTGCATTTTTTTGGTTATCATTATTCCTATACCTTAAACTTTCCTTTTGAGTTACTATAGTAAGCTTTGGTTTCAGTTTTTCATCTTTCGATTTTTAAAAATGAGAGCACTTAGAAAAGACCTGTATTGTCTTTTCATTTGCCTCTCTTGCAGTCTTCAGATGAGTTCTTCTAAAAGTAAATCTAAAGCTAATGAAAAGTAAATAGTAAATAATAATGAGCTGAAGTTGGTAATTTAATATGTTTGCCGAAACGCAAATAAACGCCACAGACTCACCACTCCATTGACTGAAAGTAATTGATCACCGCGTTTTAGGCCACCATGTCGATCAGCCACACCACCTGGAATAATTCTTGAGATGTAAATAGGTGAATTTTGCTCTTTCCCTCCCATGACATTGAAACCTAGACCTTCCTCTGTTTTTGGTAATTCAACGACTCTCGGATGAGCATGTCCTTCGCTGGCTGCGAATGCTGCCACTGTTGCTTTGGCTGTTGCGGAGGCACGAATGTCAGGTGAACCTTGAACGTCCACAGTTTCATAAACATGTTCATAAACTTCCCGCACCGAGGCTAAAAAATCACTCTGGAGCACCTTTTGTAAGGCAGCTAGTTTAGTGACAGGCACTTCGCCACCTGGAAAAAGATGATAGGTATATTGTAGAAAGGCAATGGAGCTCTTGCATGCCACAAGAACATGTGATTTAAGTACTGTTCCCCTTCCAAATTTTGGCTTTAGGCTATAGGCTTTACAAAAACTAACTTTTTCCGCGTTTTAGAAGATCGAATTTAAAGTTCTATAGCTTGTTAGAAAGCTGAGAGTGTGACACACAAAACCCTTTTTGCCGGTTTTTTATTCATGGAACCGTTAAAAAGATATGGCACTATCATACTTACTTTTGAGACAACCCTTGTATGGTGGCGGGATGAGACTAAAGCCCTATCTTCATCATGCAATATATCGAATTTTGATGATATACCATTACCATGCTGTTTTACATTTTCGATAATCCATCCGCAGCTAAAGAGATAATCTTGAGGAGGGCAGTATAAATGCCACAATTTTCATAATTGAGTAAGTATTTGACTCGGCATTCTGATGATGCATTCAAAAGTGTCTAATTTGGGTTTGAATGTCTTTTTTCTCATAGGAAAACAAATAAAAGACAATGACTGATTTTATCTAAGTGCCTGTTTGCACCGCAGGTGCCATTACGTTTTGAGTTTCTTGGTTCTTCTCTTAGTTGCTTCCAACCTTTTTCAACTTTGAACCCTGTCTTTTTCATAAGAAAATTAATTATGAGGACCAAATTCTTTAAAAAAAAATGCTTTTAATGGTGGCTCCGCAGCTTGCCATAAACTTGCAAACTCTCAGGCAATGGAGAGGGATTACATAGTTTCGAATTAATTTCTGAGGCTCCCTCAGTTATTGTTTTAGATGGGAACTGGATATAAAGGAAAACTTACTTTTTTGAAGCCTTTCAAGTAGTTCAGCCGCTCTTTTGACATCTAGAAACAATATGAAAAAAGTAGTGAAATTAACATTTTACCATTGAGAGATTTTGATAACTTCTAGAATATTTAGATAGGATATAACTCAAAATGAGTAATTTCATGCCAAAAAGGGAATCTTTTTGTAAAGTTACAGAGGTGTTGTCAGATGAGTTGACCATTGTTACTTTCGGTTTGCAAGTATTTTCGCGTAACTACTATCCACATGAAAACATCCGACTCTCCCAGAAGCAAGAACACAAGCTTAGATTAGTTATTAAATACTTTCAAACCTTGTGGTACTTTAATTTTTAGCCACACAGAAATCACAACCATGTATAAGTCGCGAATCAAAACTGATAAGTAATTTTTTCACGATACGATCATGAGACGGATGTTTTCAAGGTGAATAGTTGCGAACACCACTTTGTGCAGAGACCTAAATTCGTCGTCTGTGCTTGCAAACAAAAAGTAAACAATGGTATCAACTTATCTGACGACACCTCTTGTCCATACTAAATCAGTCAGTGCATTTTCAGACTGAGACAGAAGATCCGCGAGCTCGATTCTCGCAATTAATTTCCATGCTAAAATTATATCAGACGATCTTCTGTTACCGTCTAAGGATGCATTAACTTATTTGGCATTGACTCAATCTCTCAACCAGAGGATAAGTGCTTCAACACCCAAAGAGGAACATGTAGTAACAGGGAACTGAGATGGAAAATAAATAGTGAAAAAAGCTATTATGAAGCTATTTGTTAAAATTATAATTGGTTGACTCTGTGACATATCCTAAGGTGTCCATGCTTGATTTTTTTTTGCTTTCATTGGCTTCTCATGTACAGAAAATTTCACTTACACCTTGTGACCAATTCGACGGTGAAAGTCGGCAATCACCCGTTTGCGGTGTCTGAAAATCTCCGCCTCTACGTCATTTTTATAAAGGAGAACAAATTGATGTTGTTTCTTGAAGTTTTTGCAGAATTTTCTTCGCATTGAGAAGAAAAATCATGACAGTTTTAAAGAATTGCCGTTGAGTAGTTTTCCATTTAAAAAATAAAGTATGACAGGAAGTCTGCGACGTCGCAAACCGAGTTATGTGATTGCCGACTTTCACCGTCGAATTGTCGTTAGTCAGCATCGTTGACAAAATATCTGATGGTGATGGAGTTACTGTGGTGCCAATACAAGAATTGGGACTTTTGCTTCTGTTATGAATAGGTAAATCAGATCGACAAAAACAAATCTATTGTTAAAACATAACCTCGATTGCAAGAGGCACACTGAGGAATGCCAACAAAAGCAAGCAGTCAAAGATATTACAGTCACATTAGCACTATTTTGCTGATGGAAATGAAAAGTATCCATTGAAAACAAGGAGAAATCGCCAATATACCTGAAGTATGTAAAGGGAAGGAACCATTTATTTGATACTGTAAGAGTTAACTGGTAACATATCGAAGCAAGAGTACTTGAGCCACCAGCTAACACAATTGTAAACTTAGATGGAATGATTTGGATTCTTTATTTTCCTGCTTTAAAATCTACTTCCAAGCAACCCAATAATTACAAAAATATTATATGCAATACCTTTAGCTAGTGTCAAAGGTTCTCCGACGGCTGCCATTTAATACCACACTATAGTAATGACTAACACTTGATCGCAGACACTTCTAAATTAATTAATTTACTTTGTGCTTATGAAATTTTCTACAGCAGTCTACAAAAATTTATTGTTATGTCTTAGTTCAATGGTTTAAAATAGTTAATGAATGAACGAAGGCTCTCGGAAAGCGAAAATCCAGCTGAAGCTAAGTGATATGAATGATAACAGATAAGAATAAGATCAACGCTGCCATACCACGGAAATACGTCTTATGAGGCATCAGGCGTTGTCAAATGCCGTTTGACCAATCACTAATTTTCAGGATAATTAAGGAATATCTCTATTCAGATTTTTGAGAAGGTTTTTTTGTTAATTGGTCTAAAAATTTCAAGTATTTCAAGGAAAACAGATGATAACATTCTTCAAAAATTATTATTCTCTAAAAAGAAATTTGGCAACATTTAAATGCTCATACGGCATTTTCAATTTTATCACAACAGAACCGACATTAGATAAAGAAATAGGAGGTGGTCGCATTTTGAGGATTTGTTCATCCCGTGACGTAGACAGGTACAATATGGCTGCGATAACAGCTTATTCCGAAATTCCTAAAACGAGTAAGGAAAACGGACGATGTCCGTTTTTCACTTACATTTATTTAGTTCAATTCATAATATGATTTCCAACACTTTTCATGTGACATAGACATATTTTCCACTATTCAAGAAAATCGATTATGTAGAGCGTCTGTACCTGTCCTACGTCATCGAATCGCCGTTCGCCAGAGTCGACGTTGTGCCCGTCACTTCTACCCTGCCTGTTCGGTTCTGACCTCTCCTCTCTTGACGAGGAAAGCTCCAACTTGAATCGCTCGGAACCCATCCCGTAATCGCTCAGCCTCAGTTGCACTTTTCCCAATTCTGTGACTTTACCGTCGCGACTGAATTGAAATTTTAGTTTTCGGGACAAAATGTTGGCGAGACAGCTTTTACGTGCTGGTAAGTTACAGTTTAATTGATTTTCAGTATCAAGTTCTTTCTAGGTTATATGCCCCAGAATATTGATGAAGGTTATTTACCAATATCTTACTCCAAACTTATATTCTTAGTCAGTAGCTCTTCCTCGCCCGTGCACCTTCGGACTAAGCGTCATTAACGTATGCAGTGCACCCAGCAGAATGTAATTCAGTCAAGTTTGTACGCGCCCAAGATGAGCGTTTCTTATCATGGTGTCGATACTCTCCTAATCCTGGTCACTGAGAGCCTCCCGTAGAACTAAGTAGAAGCATTGCAGGAGGTCTCTTTTGAGGTCGTTATAATTTCGCATCACAGTTCTCGAAGGTGGACAGTTGTAAACAGAGTTATACTTCATTTAATTTTGCACATTGAATGCCCCTCATTCAACCCTATCAAAACTACTCATGCGCTGGCATTTGTCTCCCTCACGTTAGAGCTTGTGCATTGTGTGTTGAGACATACTTCCAAGTATTGTTTATGTCACCATTCATCAGTGGTGCCATCTAACTGCATGTATCAACCTGTTGAGTGGCGCTAATTCAAAGCTGATCAGAGATTGATGTTTGACTCAACAAACGATGCGCTAGCTCTAGATGCTATGCTTAGCTTCCACCGTAATCTTTGTTTATCCTCAACCATATTCGTTCAGTCTGCATCTCCTTTTTTCCGCTAAATATTTACCTCCTAAGAATGAAGAGAAACAATGTCAAGAGCCGTTTAATCACAGTAGCGGGCCAAGTTATACAAAACAGGCTTGAATGTAAATTTATGCTGTGTAAAAACAAATTCACAAGCACTTAAATGAACTAATCTATTTTGATGTGACACCTACCTCATCTGAGTTAATCTTTCCACAATGTTCCTCTTATCTCCTACTGAGGTGTTATAGGTGGCTCATCTGAGTTAATCTTTCCACAATGTTCCTCTTATCTCCTACTGAGGTGTTATAAGGGCTTTTTTTTTATCCGTGGAACGCATGGATCGCAATGATAGCGGTTCGGGCTGGTTCAACCAGCCTGAACCAACCTCAACCTACCTCGTAAGAGTGATCCAAGCGTTCCACTGGAACACATGGAACAGTTGGATCGCGCCAGTGGGACGCGATATAAAAACGATGCGTCCCGTTGTGGTTCGGATAAAAAAAAGGCCCTATAGGTGGATGGAGTTTAATTTGTAGTGTTTCAGTATTAGTGACAGTATGTTCAGGTAAACCAAACGACTTTCAGGCACAGGCACTTGAAACGCTGTGAAGATAGAGCTCGCGCATTGTATGTTGAGACAAACATCAATCTTTGATTAGCTCAGAATTAGCACCACTCAACAGGTCAATACATGCAGTCAGATGGCACCACTGGTGGTGGTGACATAAACAATACTTTGACATTTCTCTCAACATACGGTGTTCAAGCTCTAGATGGGATTAGCCCTTGGGAGCTATTTGAGGGGGGCAAAAATCGCAGCAGTTTTCTAACTTAGAAGACCAATCACTTCCTCAAGTTTAGTCAGTAAAAACACATAAATTGGTTCACCCCAGACTGCTGGTTGAAAATCAAGCAAAGAGGTAAATTGACTATTTCTGCAAGATGAAAACGCTTCTAAAATTTGGACCTGAATTAATATAGCTATTTAGAGATGTGATAATATTCTCTGTTTTTTACCTTGTTGCAGGGAATTTGAGGCACACAAGCCGCGTCTTTAGCTCTTCTCAGGTTACTCCACCAGCTCCATCCCAATCGCCCCTTGAAGCAGCATACAAAAAGTATGTGGTTGATGCAAAACCTTGGGAAAAGCCTGTAATCCCCGTAATGGTCACAGAGGGTCCTGAGCGAGATGAAAAAAATTTTCCCAGACCGACAATCAAACTACATGCTGACCCTTGCAGATTCTTATTCATCCCTGAATCTTGGTTTGATATGCTCTACAATAAACTTGGAGTAACTGGTGCGTTCCATTGTTCTATTATTATTTCTTTACTTTTAATCAAATTATCAACAGAAACTATTCTTGTTAAGAATTTTTTGTTTCCAGGAGAATTTAGTTCTCTCTCTACCTCTCTTTTGTATCTTTCCAGTGTGAATGAAACTCAGGAAGCATAGTTTCCAGATAGGTGTCTTACTAATTTTTGGTAATCTCATCAAAGTAGTTCTAATGAGAAGGGGTGAAGACCTTTACCACTAATGATCGAGTTTTCAGTACCGACGAAAATGTGCCCTCTGTTGCCATTTTATCAGTTTCATGGGCCAAACAACATATCATACAGGTACACCAAACAGGTTTACTTTTACTCAGGACTAGTACACTTTTGGTATTTCAGAACGAAAGGTCCCAATAAATCACCAACAAGACATCGAATTTTTCTTTATGCAAATCCTAGCGCAGGTACTTCGAGAAATTGATTTAGCAAGGCTCAAAATATTCTCTCATTGCAGAGCAGCTATGTTCCACTTGATATTAATAAGGTTTTTCTCATTGCTCTTTTTTTCCAGGTCCCTACACTCTTGGTGGCGGTTATATTATGTATTTGTTCAGCAAAGAAATTTGGGTTATGGATCACGATCTGCCCTATGTAGCTTGTCTCTTTACCGTCCTTGCCGGTACTTACTACAAATATGGAGACTTAATCGCCAGATACTTTATAGACAATATGGAAGTGAGTAATTGCAGAAATAGAATTTTGTCTAGTTATAGAAAGTACTTTCATACGGAGAGAGTGGTCATTTTGGTTACTAACGCCAATCGATTACAAGATCTTAGTCCTTCATAGAATTCACCAAAATAGAAACACAATTTTGGCTTACTAGCATACATTGAATGACTTTGATGATGTTTTCACAATTTCTTCCAGTTTAAAAAACAATTAATTAGAAGTGGAGAAAGAAAAGGAGAGATATATGTTACATCATCAGTTGGCCCATTAGTTATTTGTAAATTTATGTTGAATGGTGCTGTTCTTTGATGTAACATTTGTCTCTTCTTTTCTTTCCCCAGGTCTAATACTGAATTCTACTTAGGGACATGCGTGTAATGGAAACAAAAGTATTGATAGAAACTCATGAATTGGTTTTATTCCTATCCATAGTAAACATATCATGTTTACGGTGTTTTAAAATTACTGCTTTCATTTCATATCATTGAAAGTGAATAAATCAACATCATTCCTTAAAGTTTTCACAAAATTTTCTTCGCTTTTAAAAGAAAGATTATGAAAGTTTTAAAGAATTGTCACTGAGTAGTTTTCCATTTAAATTATAAAGTATGACAGGAAATTTGCAACGATGCAAACCGAGATACTTTATTTGGAAATTTCACAGGGGTTATTCCATGCCAAATCAGGCCAAAATACAGGATTTTTTTAATTAAAAGAATTAAACTTTTAAAATTTTGAAAAAATTATAGCAAGTGCACGAAGCCACTAAGAGCTCAAGTGCAAAATTTCATCGTGGTAGTATGATAGTCTCAAAAGTTACGACCAAAAATCGAGAGCTAATTCAGGTATGGGGCACCGTGGAGGGAAAATTGGATGGGCGACCTGAGTCGCCAGTTCTCGGAAGCAGCCGGTCGGAGCCACAGCTTGGCTCATCCCGCAGTCAACAAATTCTAACCCTGTATTGTACAAATGAAAAATGCCATACTAACATTCATGGAGGCGTTTTCCATCCTGAGTAGAGTTTCCTACTTCTCTGGCGTACACAAATCAAACAAGTTTACCACCTGACCAAGGAGGATTATGTTAAAACTATTCAGGAATTTCAGAGATCTTTTGAGAGACACTGAACGAAAGAATGGTATTTATGTTTCTCTAGTAATAAATCATTTCATTCTCATCACTATAGGTACTCATAAAAAGTCTTAGGATACTCCTGTTAGGCATGATTCAAATTCTGGAAAATTTACAGTCATGGCGCAGCATAATGAAAAAGAATAATGCAAACGCACTTCTAGCATTTTGGCCCGCAGCCATCTGGACCGGCCGCTTCTGAGAACCGGTGACTCGAGAACTCAAGAACGGGTTGTCAGTCAAATTTTCCTCCGCGGGTGTGCTCTGTACCTGAATTAGCTCCAGTTTATTGGTCCTAACTTTTGATGCCATCAATGATTTCATTTGTATCTTTCCTCTAATCATTGTCTTTATATATACGGGGTGTCCCAGAGCCGTACCAGGCTTTTTTCTGGTTTGATTTAGGTTGGACGAAGTCGGCAACCGCGGGGTAGAATATAGAATCGACCCTAAGAAATCCGAATTTCATGGTCTCAAACCCCCCCCCCCACCCCCCCCAGCATTCCTAGGGGGGTAAAGGGGGGGTCTTGATCCTACAAGTCGGGTTTTTCGATCGAATTTCGATTCGGTTTCATTAGAATTGAAAAGTACGGAAAATTTCTCGTGAAATCGACCCCTAAAAATCCAAAATCGGACCACTTTACGCCCATAAATGAACTCTCAAAGAGGGGGGCAGTAGCCCCCTACATAGAGTCTCTTTGGTCAAAAATTGATACAGATTCTCCGGTTAAAGATGATTTACCACGAAATCGACCCCAAGGAATACGATTTTTATGGTCCCGAAGCCCCCCTCGCCTCCCTTGGGGGGCAAATGGAGAAGGCAAAATTACAAAAGTCGGGGGAAATTGTGACACCCATTTTATCCCCCCCCCCCTCACAAGGGAGGCTAGGGGGGCTTCAGGACCATAAAAATCGGATTCCTTGGGGTCGATTTTGTGGTAAACCATCTTTATCCGGAGAATCTGCATCAATTTTTGACCAAAGGGAAACAATGGAGGGGGCGGGGTCGCTGTCCCCCTCTTAAGGGATCATTTTAG
Organism: Bemisia tabaci; assembly: GCF_918797505.1. NCBI lineage: Eukaryota > Metazoa > Arthropoda > Insecta > Hemiptera > Aleyrodidae > Bemisia > Bemisia tabaci. Next base: position 40,155,594 of record NC_092797.1, on the reverse strand, counting down.
AGCGCAAAGTGGTCTGGTTTTGAATTTTTAGGGGTCGATTTCACATGAAATTTCCCGTTCTTTTCAATTCTAATGAAAACTAATTGAAATTCGATCGAAAACCCCAACTTTTAGGATCGTGATCCCCCCTTTATCCCCCTAGGGATGCTGAGGGGTATCAAGACCATGAAATAAGGATTTCTTGGGGTCATTTCCGTTTTCAACCCTGCGGTTGCCGACTTCGTCCGACCTAAATCAAACAAGAAATAGGCCTGGTGCGGGCGCTCTGGGACACCCTCTGTACACAAATATATATTTCTGTACTATGTACAAACACTTATATTTTTACTCTCTCGCTCCCCTAGGGTAGAGAGGAAGTATTGTCATCCCCCAAGAAAAAAAAAAAAAAAAAGTTGACATTTTTCAAGGTTGATTTCTAGAAGTTGTGTTTTGTGAATTCCTTTTCCTTGTTAAATTTTGAAGAGAAATCATGTTCTGTAATCCCTCAATTTGTACCTTGTCTAGAAGGCCGTTTCTTACCACGTCTAGGGGCTCTTTGTCATGATACATTTTGAAGTCCTATTTAATTGAACCTCCAACAGTTCCTTATGGTATTAGGTAATTATTATTCTATCATTGAAGACTCACATAATGTTATGTGAAAGTATTTCACTTTTACTTACTATTCTTGACTTTATTGTATTTTACAGAGAGAGGAAAATATTATGAAAAACTGGAAATTGAAGAATATGCAAGCTCATGAGGACAACATAAAAATGTTTGAGAAGGAAATTTGGCGCTCAGAATCTCAAAAAGAAATATTCGTGGCAAAGAAGGAAAATGTTTTGATGCAATTGGAAGCAGAATATAGGAGACGTGCCAACGAAGTCTACCAACAAGTATGCTGACATATTCTCTTCTCTTATCTCTTTTCTCCTCAATAAGTTTTAATTTCAACAAAAATAATCCTGATCAGTTGTTTAGATGAGTTCATTGCACTTAGTCCACTGGAATTTTCCCAGATTTTTTCGAACTATATTAACTCATGAAAAATGAGCTATAAGTTGTGTACTTTGATTTCTGATCTAACCACCACTGACAAAACCAAGGTGATCTCTGAAAATATTCCTCCTACTGTTGGTACTCTTCTGACTGTGTCATGTCTCTGCTGCAATTCATATTTGATGCAGTTGCTGTCAAAGCATCAGCCAATAATGTAAATTTTTACCAGCAGTTGTGCTAAAAGTATGTAACTACCACAAATTGTAAATTAAAAGGGTTTAAAATAGCCCTTCTTCAGCACATTAGAATTAGCTATCTATGTTTGGGAGAGTATTGCCATCCCTGTGTGGCTCTCTGATTGGCTCATCAGTTCTAGACTTTCAGGGGGCCCCCAAGTTGACCCAATGTTAACGAACCAGAACAAGAGGAATTCGTATTATCGGGTGAGAATTGAATGATATCACACTAAGGCCTTGTCTCCACAAGATGTTCATGAGATTTGTTCCAAGTTCGAATTGTAGGAATTAAACCTCTGGGCTTTTTCTTTGTTAAACAAAATAAAAAAAGTTCTTATACTTCTCTCAGAGTAGCTTTTAGGACTCCACAAGGACTCTGCTAGGTACTGTGACTAGTATTGACTAACTCAATATTTATTCCCAACTTCACATGGGAGATGTTTCTCTGGGACAAATCCTATGAAATGTCGTGTGGAAACAAGGCCTAAAAGGGTAATTTTCGGCATCTTGTTTGTTTAAATTGGACGAAACTTGTAGTAGAGGGGCTATCGTGAAAGCCTCAAACTCGCTGACCAATCAGAGAGCGGAGAACTTTTTCTGTAGTAAAGGGGTCGAGATACCATTATTCTCCTGTACAAAGGTACTCTGATAAGAATGTGTAATTGTGTGCTTTGTGATTCCAAGTTAGGCTTTGGTCAGGATTTACTCAGAAGTCATGGAATGAAAACAAATAATTAGCTACTAACCTTGTGTAACCACCGATAGCTCAGTTTTGATAAGAGTTGTGATTGTGAAGGACCACTTGGAGGAACAGAATTTAATGAAATGAATTTTTGTTCTAGGTTAAAAGACGTTTGGACTACCAATTACAAATTCAAACCATTGATCGGCGTATTGCTCACAAGCACATGGTGAACTGGATAATTGATAATGTCAAAAAATCAATCACCCCTCAGCAAGAAAAAGAATCTTTGAAGAAGTGCTTTGCAGATCTCCAATCTCTCGCTGCTAAAGCCTAATCTTTTACTAAGCTGTAACTCATGTTTAGCTATCCATAGGGTATAAGCACCAGAAATAAAGTCTCTCCTTAATTTTATCTATTCTTGTAATCGGATTCTATTCTTAAGTTTTTAGTCCCTAATTTTGAATATGTTCTTTGTTTCGAAAAATAAATTGTTATAATGAGTATTTTTTGAGGGTCTTATTTTTGTAGTCTTTCATGACAACTGAAGATCAAAATTGTACCACCATATTGATCTTCAGTGCATTTTAGTCGTGTTTCTCAATTACAAATGACATTTCTGATGAAATCTTTATTTTATGTAATAAAGAAAATTAGTACAGAGCTGCGAGAATGACAGGAAAGGAATTGTTGAATTGATTACAGATGGAGGCATGGGGCTCTGTCCTTTTTTCCCCTTCTCTCCCACCCCCTTCACAGTGTAGATGCAGCATTAAAATTGGACCGTGTTAAACAAAAAGGAACCAAGCCACATCAGCTATTGCCAAATTTAATCAGGCAATTTAATTTTTTACATGAAAACGGTTGTGCGGATTTTTGTGCAAATTTCTACAAATTTTCTCCATAATACAAAGCAAATTCCCTAAAATTTGCAAAGGAATCCGCACAAACGTTCTCTCGTAAAAAATCAAATTCTCCTGTTAAATTTGGCAATAGCTGTGGGTTGTTTCCTTTCTGTTTAATGCGGTCCAATTATCCATATAAATGAAATGATGAGAATTTATGAGAATAAATAAGGAGAGATGAGATTACTTTAATTCAATGAATCTTTCATGCCAAAGTTGAAAATCCATTCTCGAAGTCAAAATTAGTCAAATATATTTCTTCTAAATTAAAGCCAAAGCATTTTGCTGGTCTATGGTACAGAAGCAAAATATCCTACTTATAAATTTAAACCCTTCATTTAAATAGAATTCTGACGAAAAATATCAAGGATCTAATACTTCATCTGTTGATTACAAACAGGAAAGAAAGGGTGCAGACTTCTCACTTTAGAGTATGAGGATGCAAAAAAGGTTCGAAGTCTGGTAGAGAGGAATGGAGGAAGCGACTTTCTTTCAGGGTGTTCAGCAATTTCCAAAAATAAAATTCTCTGACAAATACGGCAAAAAAAACCGGGGAAAAATTAAAAATTCCCTGACAAAAAGGAAAAATACCTATTCCTAATTCTTCGACACAGTCGAACTGATTTGATGTGAGAATTTGTTCATGTTTTAGGGATATAATGTAATAAATAGAGCAAAATATATGGTGCCTGAACTTGCACAAGATACGTTTGCCTAGTTTTTAAAATTTAAAAAACATCAGCAGAAATTCTGGTAGAAATTTTAGTAGCGATTCGATTTTTCTGAAACTTGATTCATGAACAATTTTCAGCACAAAGAAAATCCTTGTTTATCGGTTTCCTTGACACCAAAATCGCTAACATAATGAAATTCCCTGACATTTTCTTTAATTTCCCCGACTTATGAAAAGAAAAGAAAATTTCCTGATATTTCCCGGATTTCCAGATCGCTAGACACTCTTGTTACTACTTCTCTCACCTTCATACACATTATATTGAGATTGAGTGAGTGCGAATTAGTCAAGCTTGGAAGCTTATACACAGGGTTATTCAAAAGTTACGCACCACTGATCATAACTTCAGTTCTAATTACGATATCGACAGACAGTTTGTGGCATCCTTCCTCATATCGAGGGGGAAACTTTTTGAGGTACTTTCCAGTTCTTCACCCCCCCCCCCCCCCGGGAAGGGGGGCAGCTCAAAAATTTCAAATGGCAACTCCCATCATGTGATACATCATTAGATAGAGCATAGCCGCCGAACCTACTCTAAAAAATGAAGGTACGGGCCCCCAAACTAACCTTTGGACCCCCCTAACTTTTGATAGAGGGGTTGGATCGACTTTCGATTTGCGCCAAAAATGTTCTTTTTTTATGCTGTCCCTAACGATGTATCACAGGTTGATATTTGAAATTTTTTAGTTGCCCCCCGCCCGATTGGAAAGTACCTCAAAAAGTTTCTCCCTCAATATTAGGAAGGACGCCATAAACCGTAAGTCGATATCGTAATTAGAACTGAAGTTGTGGCCAGTGGTACGTAACTCTGGAATATCCCTGTATGGAAAAAGTCTGTCATGGAACACTTCCAGCCACGCACGTTCAGAGAATTTTCATATTACCCTCTCTTGCCTTCATAAAACAGGGTTGCTATAATTTCTTCAATTATCTATTCCCTGACTCCAAAATTTTCGAATTTTCCTGACTTCACAGGAAGAAAATGCCGTGAATGCCTGCCGTAAATTTCCTGATTTCAGGATTTCTCAACCACTGGTAATACTGAAAAAATCGATGGCTGAAGTATGAAACCACCTCCATTGCGGGGTTTCAAAATGATTGCTTTTATTTTATCTTTTGGAGAGGAAACAAGCTCACTACACATATAGCTTGAAAACAGAACATTCTGCTGATGGAGACGAAAAATCAAGGCAGTTTTCGATGAATTACTTTGACTAGTTTGAAAGCATTGAGTAAGACAGGAAGTCTGCAATGGCGCAAGCGGAGACGTGACGGTATACATAGTGAGAGATACAAGGTTTTACAAATAGCACAATGTCTGAAAAATATTGACTCAGAACAGTAATTTATTGGAATTATTAATGAAACTTAAATTAGTTTTGACCTTATTTTAAGTGCAATTTATTTTCGTTTTTCATTTTATCAATTAATATTCCTTTCGAATAGGCAAGGAGATCCGCCCCATGTATTAGGCAGATGGGCACTTCAGTTTATGATGGTTACAGGAAATTTGCCATCCCCACTTGCAGAAAAACAATTGTTTACTTGAATCTAAACTCGCATTACAACATTATTGAAGACCTCTGAATCAAGCAATGATCCTCCCTCTTTTTTGTTCAAAATAATAACTAGCAGGTGCAAAAACTGAACCCAAGCAACGAAATTGAGGTTGCCACATTTTCATACCTCAGAGACTGTCATGGCAACATCTGTGATTTGACTCACGCAGACTTTTGTTTCTACACGGGCAGGAGGTTTGAATATACGTATCAAAACGCTGGACAACTTAGTTAGGAGTTGACTTAATGATTTTTGCCTTACAAGTTGCATTTTACTTGAAATTTTGATTGGGTGACATGTACCAGAATGCTTGAATTCACACCTTGTCTTGTGGTCAAATTTCCATGTAGTTGCAATTTAGTGCAACCTATGCTACTGGGGTAGGGTAGTAATTCATGGAAGTTGCCAAGGAGCATGTTGATGTAAATGATTCTGAGACAAAGATCTGCCATCTTTACACTAGCGGTTGACAGTTGAACTTACAGTTGACATTATTTTATAGTGAAAGCAATTGAATCAATGAGAAAGAAAACATACCAACTCGTAACTCAAAAATGCTCTAATTTCATTAAAGACAGTCAATTTCTATTAAGATCATTGAAGTTAGCGCATCTGTTCCAACTTGGACCTTAAAGTGTCATTGAGTGCTTGTCTTTCAGCACCAAAAATCTTTTTTGTAGATTAACTCCTTTACCTACTGTGCAGTTTTGTGTGTCTTGATTCTTCTCATTTTTTCTGGTTAGAGTGTTCTTGTTTACACTGATTAAATTAAACAGGACTGACTTAAATGATACTGAAATTTGATTGATCAGGACATCTTTCTCCTTCAATTTTTTAGCAGCAAAAATAAATAAATAATTGATAGAGAATTCAAACTTATAAACGTTTATTTTTAAAAATAGTTGGAATAAAAAACAAGGTCATAGTTCTACTTTTCTTCTGGTTTGTTAAATACTAGGGTGTAGTGGCACTTCCCGCAATAATGCCTGTCTTCCATTGCCGCCATGAATACACCACCTCCACAGCTTTCTGAGTCACATTCTCGGCGCAGACGACTGATTTTACCATTTTCATCAACCTGGAATTGGAAATCAGATATCAAAATTTTGGCATTGTAGATATTTGCGCCGGGTCCAAATCCAATCAGACCAAGGGATTAGGGATTGGGGATTTAGACTAAAGGACTTGACCTTCTCTCCAAGTGGTTTACACCTTTTCTTGTTGCTCATTAAAGATACAGCAATTAAAGCGCAGAAGTCAGATTGGCAAAGTTATGAGATCAGATTTCTTTTGACAGATTGTTATGCTATCTTCAGAGCTATACCCTCAAGCTTAGAGAAGAGATGGCTTCCAGCAGCATGATCCATTTGGACGAATCTCCTACGAATAGATGCAGTTTGTAAGAAAAGTGGTCCATGCAAAATTTATAAAAAATTGGAGCATTTACAGTAGTCACTCAACAGTCTCAAAATTTGCTGCAAAAATTACATTGCTCTGAGAGCAAGGCCTAACAAGCCTGGCATTTGCATCGTGCAATACAAAGTTCCATGCAAATCCACCAATAAACAGCCTAAATATTCCCTTACCGCTCCAGGTCGCCATTTCGACCGCCACCATTTTGAGGGGGACAGGATATTCGGAAAACTGATGCCGCCAGAATCGTTTTCCTCGTCCCAAAAAACCCTTCTGATACCAGTTTTCGTCCCAATCCGTCAAAAAAAAAACGGAGATGTCAAATTTCCATTATTTTTAACTTTGACCAGCCGCCATTTTGTCAAAAATTAAGATTTTGAAAAGCGGTTTGCGCCAAAAATTTTCTTTTTTCATCTTCTTTCGATTGGTGTGTCACATAGGGGGGTTGCTATTTGAAAAAAAAAAAAATTTGGGGTCCGCAGCCCCTCCCCACGGGGGGACCCCAAAAGTAGCTAACATTGATCGATAAACATCCCCAAAGTTTCTTTCAAAATATTAATTAGGTAAAATTTTAGAGGGGGTGGAAGGGACTTTTGGGACACCCTGTAGATTCTCCCCTAGGGAAAATTAGTACAAGGTCAGACAGCAGAGGAGCTGACAGACGATTCCAATTTTGCTGCGAGAAGAATGCAAGCTCTGACTGGCAGGGTTGCCATCGAATCTAGAAAATGAAATTCCCTGACATTTCGCTGTTTTCCCTGACAAATTTTGGTGAAATTCTCTGACAATTGAATATATGCCGGATGGTTGAAAAGACATAAATAGAGATGGTATATGGGCAAAATTTGTAGTTTGATACATTAAACTCATTCTAAAAAACAAATGAAGGTGACCGAACAATTTTTCACTGACATTTTCGCCATTTTCCCTGACATTTCCCGGTTTTCCCTGACTGTGGCAACCCTGGACTGGACTTGGGAGGAAAATAAAAAAAACCTGCAATAGAACTAATATCACTTACGGCCAGCGGTGAGCCCATCTCCCTCATCCCATAGATGCTAAGTGAGATTCAGGTCTCTTCAAGTGATATTAAAAGAAAAAGAAAAAAAATTAAAAAACTTCAGAGCATAGGAATGCTTGATGATGCAATTTAAATGCAAGGCTGAGTTTCCTCCCATATAAACCAATGTACAATCTTGCACAGATCATTATTTTGGTGAACTGAACTGATTTAAGGGGGGGGGGGGGGGTTTCTGTTGTGTAAGATTTGCTCAAATCCATTGTTAAGTGGACCACCCTAGGATACAAACGCTTGACACTGAGATAGCATTAGGGGAAAAATATCCTACCTATATCTGTATTGCTCTCCACTGAAAGCCACCTGTCAGCGTTGTATATCTATGGTGAAACTACAAAAACACAGATCTTGATAACAGTGCTTAAAAATATTAACTCTTATAATTTTTCTCAAGGAAAATCACAGGAAATTAGCAGACAAGGTTTTCTGAGAACATTTTATAGGTGGCACCGAAAAATCACACAAAATGACCCCTATAGATGCTATGCCATCAATAGTAAAGTAAATTGAGACAGAAAATCTACAACGTCACAAACCCAGATATGTGGTGCGGTGGTTAATTTCGGAATACCAAAAGAAAAAGAAATGCTTGCGAGGAGTTACTAGTACTTATGCATCCTTTGGAGTTAAATAGGTCTACTTATCTCCGGCAGAAAATGTGGACAAGATAATGGCAGTTTTTTGTGGTTTTGACAGATTTCGGCAATACAAACATGCCTACACTAAAACTGAGGTAATTTTCAGCGGCAGAGTGTCTTATCCTACCACAGGTTAAAACAAAGCACTGCCGAGACCGCTACTTCTAACCTTAAAATAATCAGCAGCATATTGATTGAAGACCAAGAGGCCGTCCAAAAATTATGCAAGGCACTTTTTCTGATTTATAGACCCCCCTCCTCTCTGTAAGGCACTCGTGAGGCTAACCTGGACCCCCCTAAATAATAATGTGAGGCTGGCCAGACCCCTCCCCTTTCTATAGTTTAAATGCATAAATTGATGAAAAAATGGTATTGCAACAAAATGGCATTGTCTTAAACATTACTGAACACTGGTAGGATATCATAGAGTCAAATGGCAGGATTCACAAAAATGAATAAATTTATGCAAAAACTGAGTCAAGTACGTGCTTTATAAATGACGGTTCATAACAATAGTATTGGTAAATCGTTCTGGATAATTGAAAATCATAGATGGGCTGCGTTTCTGGGCCCTAACTTTATTCGCGGAAGCATCGGTGAAGGCCTGATGGATTTTTGGAGTTTCACATCCGTCTATACTCTCGCTATACAGGTACTCTACTTGACTTCCTCTCCCCCAAGTGTCTTATGAAATTTGTGGACGGCCCCCAAGGCTTAAATGTAAGGTCCAAGTCTCAAAATCCTCAATCATTAAAAATTGTGGATATTAGCTCATGATAAGTCTCTAAACTAATTCATACATACATAAAGTCGCTTATATAGCGCCGCCTCGCGCTCTGCGACGCCCAATCGCCATTGCCCCCTATCCTCCCAGAGATCATCAGGCAATTGGCACCTTCTGATCTCCTCCTCCACCCCTTGTCGCCAACCCTTCACCGGACGTCCACGCCGTCGCCTTCCGGGAGGAACCCAATCGAAGACCTGCTTGGGCAACCGGTCGTCTGCCATCCTTCGCACATGTCCATACCAGACCAACTGCTTGGACCTGATATCGTGCACGATGTCCTTCTCCACACCCATGATTTCGCGTACTTTTACATTGCGGATCCGCTCTCTTCTTGAGATGCCAGCAGACCTCCGCCAAAAGTCCATCTCAGTTGCCCTAAGCATGTCTTCAGTTCTTTTCTTGAGTTGCCAGACCTCACTCCCGTAAGTTACGATACTCTTCACGATGACGTTGTAAATTTTTCTTTTGGTCTCCTTGGAGATACTCTGGTCCCAGAGAACCCCATTTAGCATCACGATGGCTTTCCTGCCTTGCACATTCCGATCTTTAATAGCCCGATCCAAATTACCGTCCTTAGTTAACCAAACTCCTAGATATTTATACTCTAAACTAATTCCCTTTGCTATATTCTAAGATATCTAGCAGTAAGAGGAGAGGATGTAGAAATTCCTAACTGTCAAGGTGTCTGAGTGAAGCACACTAAGGATTGAATTACAAACCTTGTAGAATTTCAGAACTGCAAGCTTGACCTTCTTCCTCTTGTGTTTCAATTTCTTTGGGGTAGAGTAGTTCTTCTTCTTCCTCTTTTTGGCACCACCAGCAAGACCAAGGGTTAAATGGATGGTATTTCCCTTCAGGATACTGTAATCTGCCAAGGTCTTGTCATCTTCTAATTGACTGCCTCCAAAAATGAGCCTCTGCTCTCGTGCTGGTAAAGCTATATGCAGCAACATCAAAAAAAATTAAAAAACATAAGTTATGTGTGAGTGCAAACAGTCCGAGTGAGAGAAATCAAACAATTACTTGGTCAAATTTTTGTAAAAACTTTTCCTTGCCGATTTATTTAAAATTGTTGTTGATACTCCTTACACTAAGGCCGTTTCGAGCAGCTGCTCATTGTCAGGTGTTTAAAAAATTTATAAAAACTAAAATTATGATGCGTCTCCGTGATCACAAGTAGTTCAGTATCCGCGTCCGTTCGTGATGTGACTGAAGTATGGCCGTATACTTCAGACTGAAGTATTGATAAAGTACGGCCGATAAAGTTAACAAAAGAAGTGATTACTTAATGACGATTGAAAATTAACAGTGGTTCCTATATGACTTTGTCATCTCAAGAGGAGTGGAAGAAAACCTTAGGGGTGGCTTTTTGATAACCTATTTATAATCTCCGTTTGGTGCAGAAACAATATACAAACAAACAGACCAGAAGATTCTCTGTACCAATGGCTGGAGCCAGAAAGAATGCATCTCCAATGCGACGTTGCAAGTCTCAAGACATGTTGTAATTTATATGAGAAGGCCACCTGACACATTTCTGGAAATTTGTTGTTAATATTTCATACACAATATGAAATAAATATGCACCAAAAATTTTAAAAAGATACTTTAGTTTATTTTCTTTTGTGAAAAGAAACATTAAATAATCCAACATTTTTATAAAGATAAGCATTTTCTATACTTCAGATATCAATGAACATCAAATTAAATTCAACTGAAAAAATTTGGAAAGAAAGAAAAATCAAACTTCACACAAAAAATCTTGGCCAATCTAATACTTTTCAACCGTGTAAGTCAGCAATCACATAACTCAGTTTGCGACGTCGCAGACTTCCTGTCATACTTCATTTTTTAAACAGAAAACTACTCAACAGCAATTATTTAAAACTGTCGTGATTTCTCATCTCTGTACGTAAAAAATTCTGCATTAACTTCAAGGAATGATGCTAATTTGTTCTCCTTTAAAAAAATAAAATACAGGAGATTTTCAGACACCGCAAACAAGATATCGACAGTGAAAGTCGGCAATCACTTAACTCGGTTTGCGATGTCGCAGACTTACTGTCATACTTTATTTTTTAAATGGAAAACTACTCAATGGCAATTCTTTAAAACTGCCTTGATTTTTCTTCTCTGTGCGAAGGAAATGCTGCAAAAACTTCAAGGAATCATGTGAATTTGTTCTCTTTTAAAAAAATAACATAAAGGCGGAGATTTTCAGACACCGCAAACGAGTTATGTGTTTGCCGACTTACACCGTCGATATGCGATTGCGGACTTACGCTGTCGGTATGAAAGACGATTTATCCGAAGCTGGAGTAATAGCTACGGCTGTAGAGACATGTTTCCATCCTTTGTTCAATTTATTTCATAAGTTTCCTGAATTCGTTGTTTTATCCATTCATGCTGAGTGAACTGCTAAAATATCTACTTTATGCTGCATTCTGCACTACATTTAGGAGAAAAAAGTAAAAAATATACAAAATACCTTCACTGGCTTCTATTTGATGTTTCAGACAAGCTACTGTGTCATTGGGCTGAACTTCCAAGGGAACGCTCTTTCCCTCAAGATTGTGTACAAACACATACATGATGCTTCCACTGAATATTACTGCATCTGCTGGTAAGAGTAGATATAAGATTAGAATCACGGAATTTTGAAAAGAGAACGAATTTACAGGTTAGCTTATATCAGGCATGGACTTGGAAGATAGTGTCGATCAAATCCTTCTCAGGATTTGCTCTGAGTTTAGAGCTGAGCATGGCCTGCTCCACAATCTCTTTGCAAGCTAGTAGAGAGGGACACTTGGAGTTGATACGTCATTTTAAATGTTATCTTTGACCATGAATCCGATTCCACTGGCAATGAACACATTTCATATGAAATGATTGGCATGTCAACTTCTAACACGGCAGTAAAGACTTACAATTAATTGGGATAGCTGAGAATGAAACATAATGCCCATCATCTTAGCTCGGTTTCGCTCTTACATACTTGTTCCAGTGAAAAACCTACATTGTGGAGGAAAGAGGGGAAGCGAACATTTTCGCAGATTATGTTCATGCAGTACTGGACCCCTTCTGGGTGCGACAAATTGGATTGTTCGTATGATATAAACACGAAATTTACCAAAAAATAATGAATATAAACCAGGGAGGCTGAAGTTCTAAGCGGCTTACGAACGTAGAGGATAAAATGTTGAATTAAGAATGAGCTCACAGTCGGGAGACCATGTGGCAGTCAATGAATGTGCCTCAATGGAAACGTGACCTAAGTAATTCAATGTGTTGATAATTATATAAATTACATGAGTAAAAGCAAATTAAATAATCTGTAGAATAAATTTTTACCTGTTTAAAACAATATCACGAGTTCAAAGACTCAAAATCGGCGTGTTTCAATGCAGGCAAACGCCACGAAATGGCCGCTCGATCGCCTCGATCGCTGACAGCGAGCGCTACTCGAAGTAAACTCAACGTTTACTCAACGTATACTCAACGTGTACTCAACGCATACTCATGAGTCATTGCGTCATCGCTCCATTTCCAGACGCGTTGGATTTGTAGATTTGTTGTTGTTGGGCTGGTTATCAGTACTTCAGTAGTACAGTCTTGATCAATTTCAATTATCAAGTTAACTTTAGGGTTTTAAATTTTTTAGCAAATTATTAGCTAGTCTAGAAGTGTTTTTCTCACGATTTTGAAGTTCCTCCATCATGAGTAACGGTATGACCATTTCCATTGTCAAGCCGAAAACAAGCATATTAGATAAGTCGCTGAGTAAGGGCAAAGGAGAAGTTAGTTTAACTTGCTATGCCCTGTTATTTTCTGAGCTTGTCCAGTATTGTCAGAATCGAGTCTATTCTGTTCCTGAACTTCAAAACAAGTAAGTTGTAATTCGCTGTAAAGAATTGACCCTTTACTTAATCGTTCCTCGCAGCCATTGCCATATCAACGGTGTAAGACGGCAATCACATAATTTGGTTTGCGACGTCGCAGACTTACTGTCATACTTTATTTTTGAATGGAAAATTACTCATCGGCAATTCTATAAAACTGCCGTGATTTTTCTTTTCTGTGCGAAGAAAATTCTGCAAAAATTTCAAGGAATGATGTCAATGTGTTCTCCTTTAAAAAAATAACATAGAGCTGGAGATTTTCAGACACCGCAAACAAGATACGTGATTGCAGAATTAGGCCGTCGATATGTATACTTGCTATGGGACAAGAATTTCCTTGTGTCGAGCAGGCTAGTCAACAACTGGAAACAGAAATGAGTGAAATGACTGTACCAATGTAATTCAGAGTAGCCTCAGCTTCAATTTGGTTGGCAGACTCAAATCAATCTGGTATCTAAGTAATTTAACCTGTGAAATCACTGGATTCAGTGCTGGTTTTTGAATCGAGTTGCAAATTCGCTGACTTTCCAGATGTTATTACTAATGGGTTGGCTCCTTTCACTCAGTTTTGATCACTGCCAGATAAAAGTGCTAGATAAACTGCTAGATTGAGAAAATTGTGAAATCCAATGAAGGGGGTGGGTCAGTAAGCAAGCTACGAATTAAAGCACCACGCATAATATAGTCTCCTCAAAACTTTATGAGGAAAACATATCTTGCGACAGGAAGTCTAGAAATCAAGTCCTCCACAAGACGTAAGTGTAAACCATTATCATTATTTCATTGGCAAAAATACCAATGCCGTCCTTTGTATAATCCAACTACTATTTGATCTGTGTTCAAAATAGTTGTCAATATCTCATTCAAATGTTCATCACCAAACTTCTTGTTATGTTAATCGGTTTCTAAGTTTGTGAGATTTAGAAGAGGAAATGTGTGACTTCTCTATTTCTTACCTCTTCTGGTGGTCCATAGGGGAAATCTTTTACACAATCCAGGCCTACTCCTGCCTGTCCGGCAACGGTTGCAGGAATATTGCCACAATATTATTACTTTTGACTGAGGCTATAAATAGCGTTTCAGCAACTATTGCTGGGCTGGTAGTGCACTGCTATTCAGCTACCATGTATTCCACACTGCCATCTTAAGTAGATCGAACATGTTTCGAAAAAGTGACCGAAGCTCGGTGCACACCGGGCTCGGAACTCGTCGAGCAGAACATGATGCCAGCTCTCCCATTTACATTACGACTCTATGTACTCTATGGTAGTTTAGCATGGCCATCCAGCAGAGCTGAGGTTGCCATTTGTACTTACTGATTTGTTCCATTTTTAAAATTAATTTGCCTCATTTTACTTCATCTGAATTTCAGTCTTATGAGGGAATTGGATTTATTTCTCTCTTCTTATTGGGGGGGGGGGGGGGTGTTAAACTTGTTTAAAATTAAAATGCAATTTAGATAAGTATAATGAGGATTCAAGTAAATATCTTTTTTTTTTTTTATGAATCTATTGTTTCCACTATAGCTGAAGGTAGGTCATTGTGTAAGAGTATCAACAAACGAATATTTGTATGTTTGCAGGTTGGCAGAAGTTGGTCAAGAAATTGGCATGAAACTTGTTGATCTCAACTTTGTGCGAGAGAAAAATTACAAAAGAGAAATCAAATTACTAAATATGCTGTTATTTATCAAGTCTAGCCTGTGGAAAGTAAGAATTTCTCATTTCTCTTCATACTAAGTTACTACTTACTTGCCACCAGTGTGGTAATTTTTTTCATCCGAGGTGTTAAAAGGTACTTAAACCGAAAAATCTGTTTTGGATTTTGAAGGTGTTAGCTAATGGGAGAGAAATACCTGGGGAAGAACAACCTGTCGAACAGTTATGTAAGTCCTACTGAAAAGTGAGTGCAAGCTATCAGCTGTTAGTTGTTTGATAGCAATTGCTCTCTGTGCAGATCGGCTTCTCCTCTTCAATATAGGTGTTGCCAAGGGGCTGTTTTAGTATTACGCAAGTCATTCTGCAGCCGGATTGTTGAAACTTTAACTGGCTATGTCGGCACGATAAGACAAGACATAGCCCTATCTGCACCGTGTAATATATCGATTTTCGATTCTTGTTGTGCCTACATAAATTTCAACAATCAGGCTGCTGGCAGACTTTTTGACCCCCCCCCCCCCTCCGCCTACTTTTAATCCCCTCCCCTTTTCGCACAGCTTGGATATCCTAAGTTTATGTTGGTTAATGTCCAATATCTCTGCAATAAAGAATTTGCAGGTGTCTGAAATTTGATGAATTTTGTTTTAAGTGGAAACTACTGAATGAACTGAACACGAGGATACTCTTGGTTCATGAATGGAACAATTATTAGAGAAGATATGACTAAATGACCTAATCTGCTAAAATACATGTGTTTAAATGGAAAATGCTGCCAGATGACATCACTAGGCGGTGCATTTTCTCACTTTTAAATCTATTTTTATTCTATTTCCCATATCAGAAAAAAATTATAAAAAATACTGTGAAATCAGCTTTCTTTACTCATTTAAATTGTGACACTCCTGAACCTGGCATCAAACTGTTTACAAACGATTTTATTACCTTCGTGTCTTGCCTAAACATAATGTAGAGATTTCCAAATCTCTAGCGGATTAGTAATAATTATTCTCTGAAAGTTTGAGCACATGCATTTGGTTATTTTCCTCCCCATTACTCCACTTCTATTTCCAAATTGATTCATTTATTCAAAATCGCTCTTGCCTTTGCCTCCTATGGGTATTGTTACTTCAGAAAGTAAGGTTAAATTTATGGAAGCAAAGGAGGTAGCTGCATGTTTACATTAGGTACTTAATGATTCTGTCTTTTTTCTCAGAGTATGTTTGGCTATGAAGCTGAAAAACTAGAGCATGCAAATGATGATGAGCGAACATATTACATAATTGAAAAAGATCCACTTGTGAATCGGTTCATATCAGTGCCCAAGGACAAAGGAAGTCTGAACTGTGCTGTTTTCATTGCTGGTATAATTGAGGCTATCCTTAATAGCTGTGGTTTTGTAAGTATCCGTCCACCATAACCATGGACAAGTCTTGCTCTCTAAAGTTATGCCTTAAGTAGTGTAGGGTCATGAACATGAATGACCCCAAAGTACTTTTGTCTATTATGACATGATATCAGGGTTTCCCCAAAAGGTCTAAAAACTGGCCAGAAAACATCTTTAAGTGTTTCTAGTTGGATTTTTTCTTCTTTTTATTTATTTATTTTCTATAGCCAGGTATAATGATTTGTATTACAGGTTTAAAACTTCTAAATATGATTATATTGGCATTGCTGTTCTAGAACTGTGCTTTCTTTCTTTTTTTTAAAGTCCTGTGGGGTAATGTTTCTTTCATTTAAACTTCTTTCAGTTTATTGCCCCTTATCGTCGTAACCCTCCTCAAATTGTGTTTTGATTACACTAGCAGCTGGTTGTGTACTTTCAATGTAAGGGCTTTGGTTGAAATGTCCCTTTCTCATCTTCAAACATATTTTCTTTTTCTTTTTAAAATGTTGCAACACTGAGGGGGGCTTTTGTGTTCTTCTTGGCATAAAGATAAAGCAGTGAAAAATAATCAAATTCCTCTGAATAATAACAGCAAGCAGTGCTGAGTTCACACAGACTAAGCAACAGCCGCTCAAATGAAGTGTATGAGTCGCAGTGTTAGAAGGCAGAAAAATGCACTTTTTAGCACTACCTTTCTCGCCATTAGCACATAGGAAGTTCAATTTTAAAACCTCATCATGCTCAGGATCTTAAAAGGAGCATCATGTAAAATAATATCAAACCAGCGCCAAAATTTGTGATATTCTATTAGCTGTTTTCATACTAAAATAAATGACAAAATGAATCATGCACGGAAAATGTTACTGCTGTTAAGCTATATCCCCCTCAACTTCGCTTTTCATCTCGGGAGGCAGGTGAGGAATCAAAACAGAAATGCACACATTTGGAATTATTATCTGAATTTTCTAAATTGATAAAATGAATATTATAGAGACCAAGATTCTCATGAAAGAATGAATAAATTATTATCTTGTATTATTATATTTATTCCAGAAGCTCATTCTCATGAAAACAAGAAAATGAAAGCATTAATTTAAATTTTTCAGGCGGCCAAGGTGACAGCTCATTGGCACAAGGGCACTACCTATATGATTAAATTTGATGAATCAGTGATCTTACGAGACAAGCAAATGGAAGAAAGATAAATGTTGGAGCTACCACTGTTTCCTGCTGTTTCTTCCGAAACCTCAGCACTCAATTGAAAGCAAGGTTTCTATCATAAATTGTTATCTACGGATGCATTTTATCAAAACTAATAAGTATCTGAGAAAAATTAGACAGGCATTAAAAATGGGAAAAAGAAATGTATTGTTCCTTCTTGCATTTACTCTTCACAGAACCAATTGGGTCATCATCTGGAAAGTAGGAGTGGACCTTGTAAAATTGTATCTTATTTCAGCTATTCCTTTTTTAAGTGGTCCTTGAAAAATCATCCAATCTCCTTTATAATTTGACTAAATTGTATTTGAAAAGTAAACATAATTTAGTCTGTAAAGAAAAACGCTCAAGAGAAGCTTTTAGGAGTGCAATTTGATCGTAAAAGCTATAGAAATTTGCAAATTTGAGGTTTTGGCAAAGTGAAGAGAACTGCTATCTTGGAGAGTAAAGTTGCTACTAATTTAGTCTGTATTTTTCCCAAGAGAGGTATACTAGATGCATTTTCTGAGGTGAGGCCAGTATTCAGAAATGAATGGTTGAATTCTGCCAAAGTTTGAAAATATTTTGAAGATTTCAGGTTAAATTGTAAAAAGCACGCATAATCCATTCATTGTCAGTTCATAGAATAACAACCAGAAGGGTAACCATGCAAACAGTATGGGGCATCTTTGCTCTTGACTCTTGAAATTCTCTGATTGACCAGCTGCTCCAAGTTTTCTTGCCAAAATGTCTCAAGTCTCATCCGTATTCACCCTGCTGCCCTTTAATTACCTCTTTTTTTAAATTTCATGTGGAAATGGTGCAAAACCGGCTCAAAAAAAGTTCTGTTGTGAGGTGTTGGATTGAAGCAAAACAACTAAAATCAGGCAGCTAT
This sequence comes from Bemisia tabaci, assembly GCF_918797505.1. NCBI lineage: Eukaryota > Metazoa > Arthropoda > Insecta > Hemiptera > Aleyrodidae > Bemisia > Bemisia tabaci. Next base: position 40,137,548 of record NC_092797.1, on the reverse strand, counting down.
TATTCCAATGTACTTGCATTCCTTTTTATTTTGTTTTGTTGTCATATGATGAGAGTGGTAGTGAGCTGAATGTATTGAAGTGTTTGTCACTTTAATATTTTTTTAAAATTATCACAATACATAGCGTTTATTCCCGTAAGTGCAAAATTTGATTTTTGTTAAATTGAGCCTCTAATTGAAACTAATTCTTTGGAGCAGTAACTCAAAAATCAATTTAAAAACAATTGGACTACATTTCGCAACAAGAAACTTTTAATCTTGGCTCATTCCACAAAGAACGTATGTGTCTTAAATTTTCCGTGCAGATAGGTGCTTTTGTGGGTAAGTCAGAAATTGTATCACAGACTTCTATCAACAATGACTCATTTTGCAAGTAAACGCTTCAATTATGTTACTAAAATGATGTAATACCATTGAGGGCCATAACTTTAAGATGCCACTCTACCAAAATGATACAATTTCAATGCAATTCTCCAGCCAATAAATATTTTTATGATGGTTATCTTGCCTACTTTCATTAATACTCATGTTTTTTCTCCTTTTTTTTTCTTCTTTTTTTTCAAATTATGACTTTGCTGCGTATAATAAAAATTCTAGATAAGTGATAAAATGAAAAGAATACACACTCAATAGGTCAGCTCAGAAATGGCAAATGTTCTTGAACTATGACACATTCATTTATTCAGTTGGTGAGGATATCTCTACCATTAAAGATTTGAGGCCCTAAAAAATGTTGTAGAGTTAGCTCGTCAAATCAGACTGCAACCCTGCAGGAGTTCTGAAAAGGAACTCTTTCTTGTCCTCAAAAAGAAGTCAGAAGCGGCACAGTTCTTATTCGTGCCAGCAGAGGGCGTGAAATTGTGTTCTAATCTGGCTTTTTTATGTCCTGAGCACGGCACAATATACTTTTAGGTAGCTTTCTCTCGAAAGCACAAATAAGTCCAAACCACTACATGCTTAGTTTGATCTGACATTTTGGGGCGTTTTACCTCCCAAAATAACCGTAGAACTTTTGGCTTTACTCTGATATCAGTAAGTACCCCAATTTTGGAAATTTGTGTGTACTATGGTCCTTTAGCCGGTGGACGATAATAAATTGATGGTGGAATTAAACAAACCGTGGCTCTTAATCACAAGGTTTGAAAATTTCCGATCACATTCTTTAATTTCAAGAAAATGGATTGGGACTTTTTTGTGCAAAATTCTCAGTGAATAAGTATTGTTGAAAAAATGAAGAACAATTAATCAAATTATAAATTTTATGTCAAAAGGAAGATCAGGATTTCTTTAAAACAGTAAAATGTTACAAGATTTGCCATATAGCAAACTAAGGTACATACTGTGGCATTTTCACGGTTGAAATGTAGCATTAAATGAAAACTTCAAATGTATTTCCCTCACAATGTCATTTTTCAATGTGTGCCCTTTTTATTTTATTTTATTTTATTTTATTCTATTTCAAAATTCTCGTACATAAAAGCTGCGATTACAGCCATAACAGAGGTCAATAACAAATGAAAATATTACAAGAACAACAACAAAAAACAGCAAATTAGCATGAAACATAATCTTTCAGAAGCAGCTCATCAATACTATAAAAAGCTTTTCGAAGTAGGAGCTGTTTTGTTCCGGAAAGCTCCTCAGTTTTATCTGAATTATCTGAAAATTTTAGGTAAAATTATTCATGACCAGCCCCAGGGTGTCTACAGATCCCCGATTTTTGGGTCAAAATAATCAATGATTTTTTTTTTCTTTTCAAACTGCAGAAAAAAATCACTTTTAAAATCATCAAATCTAATATTGCTGATGACATCAACAGACTTTTGTTTATATTAGTTCGTAATTTTTATTTTTTGAAATCATTATTTCCAATCAGCATTGCCGTAGTGGAAAGATGTTTTCCCTGCAAGCTATTTTTTAATGGGGACTCGAAGCTTTTTTCATATTAGCCTTGCGGTCTTACTTTTTTGCAAAAAAATGGTCGTATTAAGGTAGATCATGAAAAAGTGCCATATTTTTGGTTTTTGGATTTCATATCCAACCCAAAATGGACAAATACAATAATGGGGACAACCCATATGCTAAAAAATACACATTTCATCGGAGAAGACTTGGCAAGATTTTGAATGTCCGTGCAGCGTTTTTACTTATTGTCAGCACAGCAACGACAGAATTGCTAACAATTTTTTCCTCATGCGATTTGTGGCCAGTCTATCATTGACGGCCTTTTAACCTTGTGTGAACTCGAAAGAACATGATACTTATGCTCATTCTAACATGTGTAAATCCGAGGGAGCCTCCTCACCACCCCCCCCCCCCTCCCCAGGAATCTTTAAAAATCTTTTTTTCTTTGCCTTGCATGAGGAGTTCTGGCACAATAGATTAGTAAACATTAAGTTACTTAAAAGTGGACTAAAAGGTAAAGGAAGGCTTGTGTAACGAAGGGATATTATGAGCAGACAAAACGTAAAGGGCTAAGATGGCACGGTATGTACGGTGAGGACGGGGCGGGGTGCGAGTGTCGCGCTACTTACTTTACCGACAGAAATTCGTAATTAAAGCGGTCCCGCGCTTTTTGGTAGCTCTGAGCGAAGCAGCATTGTAACCTAACAAAGATGTACTGCTCAGAGAACTAATTCTCACTCAAGTGTAATTTTATCAAAATAATTTGCTTGAGAGGATTTTTTTGCTGCTCGTCCGAGTAATAATCTTTGAGGCTTTAATCTTCGATTTAAATCGATCAAATGTTTTCTCCATCGTATTTACGATCCGGCACGTAACGAGAATAAAATCGGGCTGTCCTTGAGGCAGTTGGCAATTGTGATAATCTGTTCCGTCGCCAACCAATCAACGCGCTGATCAGCGTATCACGTGATTTGATGTTTTGTTATTGTTGTTGAAGTTGATCGTGGTATTTTATTTGTATTTTACCGAACGCACGTGCTTCGTTTTCGTGAATCTGTTTGTTTTCGCTCTTATTTCATGTACATTTACTTCGGAATGCCTGATTCTGTGCTCTCGATTTGGTGCTCTTCAGTTGAAAAGTAGTTCTTTGTTATATTGTCTTAGGATATTGCTCTCTCCTGCAAGACTCCATAACTTCAGCCTTCTTTGAGTACTTCAATATCTCATCCATGTAAGTTAAGTAAGTAAGTCATAAAATGTTCAGCCCTTTTACTTAGCTTTGATGAAATTTAAGGTGAATCTAGGGTTTGATTAGGGATAATTCAAGATTAGAGATAGCGCCACCAGTCACCACTGAGAATTTCACTTTCGTTCCACGATTACTGAAATAGTATTGTTCATATTACAAAAAGCAGATCCATAAGATACACATTATTTTTTTGCCAGATTTTTTGAGCCAAAAATATTTGCAATTAGAATTACAAGCGCAGAGAAAGTACGGTTGAAACTTTCAGCTCAGTGGCGGTGGCCGAGCTCGCAATTGAATCCCTCTTGTTCTGTCTCTCTCACTCCCATCGCCGCAATGAGAATCACTTTACGCAGTAGTTACGACCTTATTTTTAGGAATTTTGAGAAGATTTTTTTACTGAGTGTTCCTCAAGTATGTTTTTATATCCCCTGGATCCCAAATCTTGAATAAGTATTACGGTTTTTATTATTTTGGCAAATATATACGGCTATTCTGAGCAGCGCGACGTGGTGGCCAAATCGCGAAGTTCCAAGCCTGCATTCACCTTAAGAAAGAGACAAACCGTTGTTTGAAGTGTTACATGGCTGGACATCTTATCAGCAGTGTCAGGTGACAGCCCTCTTATTTTGGATGATCAGGGCTTACATTCGTTCAGCAGTGTCGAGTGATCTAATGGCAAACTTTTAAGTCACAAATCCCAGTCCCATGACTCCTCAGATTGTCCAAGAGACATGTTTCCTAGCTTTACCCTTGATTTCTTTGTTGCATTGCACAAACTGTATGAATGAATCTATTCAATCAGGTTTTTCATATTTATGAGAGAGGGGCTTGGATTTTTTCTAATCCTTAAGCTTTTCAAACTTTATGTAACGTTCACTTGAAACCAGGTGCTCTTCAAAGGGCTGTGTTACATGGATTGAATACGAAGATTACATTCTCAAAACTTGTGTAGTACGGTAGTCATTGTTTACAGCTGCATTTTGGTGGTTCAAAGTTTCGGAGCTACAGCAAAATGCTGCACTTACATGTATAGACAGTCTCAGTCAAATCTGAATCAACCTTCTCACTCCCTAGTCCCATCTTCCTTTTACTCCTACAGTATGCTTACTCTGGAGGGAATTTCAGTCAGGAGTATAACTTTTTGCACCAATTAAACCTGTCTGCAAAAGTTACTTAGTCGACCCAAAGCGGAGAACAGAACTTAAATTTTTATTTTTTGCAGATGTAGGATACAATGCTATTTGCGCCTGAAACACATCCATTTTTGCTTGTGGCCCTAGCCACATTAGCTCAGAAAATGTGTATCTAATAAAATGAATGGACGCACCAGATAATAGTAACAATGCAGAACCATGTATGCAACAATACCTACTGGTTTTCTGTCACACTTAAGTATTTTATTTTATGGATGGGCAATCATCGGCATTGCCCAAATTTTATGCAAATTTGGACCCTATCAACAACATTTGTAAGTCATATTCAGGGCCGGATTTACGTTTTTGGCGCCCTGTGCAGAAATTTTCGAGGCGCCCCCCTCGCACCCCCCCCCCCCCCCCCCCCGCCCGCGCATTTCCCAACCCGACGGTCTACTGCGTGCTAACTCTAACTAAATACGAATTTTTCGAGTGAATGAATGATTCTGGGGCAGAAACCAAAACCAGTACCAGTTCCTATTACTGTTAACTACGAAACCTAGAGAAAGTTTGACCCTTAAAGTCTAAGGTCTGGTCATTTAAAAGTTGGAACGCAATACGATCAATCAGCAATCAGAGTTTCTGAACTTTCGACGCAATTCTCAATTTTTTGCGGAGTTTGGAAAAAAAACCCAAAATTTGGCGCCCCTCTAAATCTGGCGCCCTGTGCAGCTGCACCGATGCACCACAGGTAAATCCGGCCCTGGTCATATTATGCAGTCAACTGAAAATGAAGAGAGATAGCTTTTCTTGATAGATTAGTGATTTTACCATGACTGATGTCATGCTATTATCACAATGACTTATTCTTCAAATCTTCTGAAATTGTTTTTCATTTCAACTTATAGAATCAAAGCACTTTTTTTACGACGAACATTTGAAGTTATGTACGCCTGAGTCGTGCAGACAGAGAAGTGGGCATTTTGAAATTATTTGTCAAAACTGGCTCGGTGTAAAGCCTGAAGTCTCATATCTTTTTATTTTCTTTTTCACAGATAAGTACGGTTTCATGTGATGGCCCCACTCAAGCAGGTGTCTTCTCTGTTCCATTATAGCAGACAAATCTTCTTTCATAGTGTGATAGATATCGGTGAGAAGTTTATCCGTGAAGAAATCTCTTTTGGTTCCTTCACAGAATATATCGAAACAATTGAATACCAGCTGAGTACTTTTTTGGGCCGAAATCATCCTAATATCTCGCCATTGTGGCTTGAACTTGCTGAGCAGTTTGCTAAACGCTATTTTAATTCATACGACGGAAAGTATTTATATGCTACAGAAGCTAAGGGCTTGGATAATTCATTTGCTCAAATCAGCAAAGAGCCTAAAGTTCGATTCCTGGTTGACTGCTTAGTACGGAAAGCAGCTTACTTTCGTACGGAGAGACTTGATTTCGGGTCATTGTCGTTTTTAGTGAGTGTCAGTTTGTCAAATTATATATGGAAAGCCACTGATTTAAAATATCTAAAACTTTATTTTAGTGAAGGTATGGATCAAAATTTTATTAGGGAAGGAATCAATTCCTTCAGTCAACGCCTGCTCAACCGCATACCATTTTTAACAAATTTGACCCATTTTCATGTCAATGAGTGCTCAGATGAGCTCATCGCCACATTATGCAAGAATTGTAAGTCTCTGGAATCTCTGAAACTAGGAGATCTTCGAGCAAAAGCAGGATCGTTTAGTAATTATCATATTACAAATGAAAGCATCGAATTTCTTGCTTCTTTAACAAAGTTGAAAACTCTAGAAATTAATATATCTGAGGATTTGTCTGCAAGATTTCTTTTGAAGTCCCAATCTCATAACTTAACATACTTTTCAAATACAATTGAATATTGGGAGTTAGATTATAGTTTTATTAATGAGATCCTAAGGAATTAGTCAGTGAAGTTGTGCCCTTCCGTCCTTTTAATTTGATCCGTATAAAATGTGACACGCTTGATTCAGATCTTTCGCATTTGGTACCCAAGTATTTCCCCTATTTAGAGTCTATTGATGTTATGAACTGCTTGGATGATATGCCAGAATTTTCTTTTCTAGAATCTTTGAACCATCTGAAAGCAGTTAATTTACAAATTACAGCTTTTGAAAATGATTTTCTTGACCTCCTATCCTTAAAAATTCCATTGCTAGCGAAGCTAAAGTTAAACTGTGGTAGTGATGGAGACTTTCCTCTAGAGACAAATACCTTTCTGGAGTTTGGACTTAATTGCCCCAACCTCCATTCAATTGAACTAGAACAATGTGTCTTTGTTAATAATATTGAACCGACCCCTAGGTCCCAGAAACCATTTCAGAACTTGAGGAATTTCGAATTGATAACTTCAGGCTCTTTTCTCGGTGCTGAGACTATCCTTAGTTATGCCCCAAATATTGAAGAAATCCAAATTTATCCTAATGAGAAATATCGTATCTCAGATGAATTCTTTGACCGTATCTTTCAAGCGAATCCCCTCAGTAAACTAAGAAAACTAGCTTTTGCATTATCTGATGTGTCTTCAGATATGTTTAAATTTCTTATTAGAAGGTGCCCAAAGATAACCTCCATTCAAAGCTTAGATCGGACTAAATTTGATGACGGATGTCACAAGATAAGTAAATTCATATCTGAGAACAATTATGATGTATCATTTCGTTGACCCATTGTATCATAATTTTTTCAGCTCTTTCAGTTGGTTCATTTCTTACTTATTTTGTTACAATGGATAGTTAGGATTATTTGCTCCCCGAGTTTTTTTTTTAAGAAAAAATTATCAGTACCTATCGATAGCTTAAGCTGAAAAGTACATATGATATCATCTAAACCTGATAGTAGGCAAAAGTTTTCGTTCCTAATGGTAACAAATCATGAGTGGCAGTAGCCACATCTGGGCAAGTAACCAATCCTCCAACACTCGGCTTTAATCTACGCACAACAGTCAAAACTAGTTTTTTCAGGAATTACCTGTATTAGTTTATCCTAAGCAAATCAGACAAATCTAGTTTTATCGAAATGGAACAAACTAGTAGAAGCTGAACCACTTTCGCCAATTTCAAACTAGTATATATAATTAATCACTAAAATTTTATTTTGAAATGTTTAACTTTTGTTTATGCATATTTGTGAGATGAGACCCCAATATGTTTTCCTACTATACTTTTGTCTTTATCCATAACATTTTTTATCGAAATGTTACAATTTTCTCTCATTACAACTGTTGATTAATTTATTCTTTTTTCCAAATTCAGATTTAATTTCAATACATTTTTTTTTCGAATAAAGGTATCAAAGCCACCTTGTTAGACTCAAATGCAGCTGTCATATTTGTCAACAAACAAGTTTTTATAACATAAAAAGGAAATAAATAGCCAATTTTTTTCACAGCAATGCAGTTTTCTCACGATTTGTCAATTCAACTTTACTCCTCCATGACTACCCCTAATGGAGATGCTGTATGTGTGAGGAATTTGCGATTTGACTGTTGATTCTTATGTAAAAGTTCGCGAGAAACACGATGGTGCCACTGATTTTCTCTGAAATCAACTCCCAAGCTCGAAGAAAAGCTCTCAAGTTGAGGCCAAAATGGAGGGGATATCGCACGCTACCCTGAGAGTCCACCTCTACATCAAGACAAACTCTCCATGCAAAGATAGGGAGCTAATACATTGGCAGGGTTGCCACTTTATTTGGGGGCTCTAAAACTGAAAACACGGCAACCCTGTCAATGTATTTGCTCCCTATCTTTGCATGGAGAGTTTGTCTTGATGTAGAGGTGGACTCTCAGGATAGCGTGCGATATCCCCTCCATTTTGGCCTCAACTTGAGAGCTTTTCTTCGAGCTTGGGAGTTGATTTCAGAGAAAATCAGTGGCACCATCGTGTCTCTCGCAAACTTTTACATAAGAATCAATAGTCAAATCGTAAATTCCTCACACATGCAACATCTCCATTGAATATTCCAGTGCATGAATAATGAAATTCTCAGACAAATTGAGCTACTAATTTTATCCAATATCACTGTATTTTTAAAGAGGTTAAAGTCAACAACTAAATTTCAGCACTCCCTTTCCAGCTTATTGAAGCAGTCAAAACATTTTTAAAGGCTTTGCGTTCTGATTGACTTTTAAAAGAACACCACACAGAATAGGGGCTCAGTGGCTCCTGGTGGATTTTGATACAATTTGAATAGATTGACAGAAGGTTCATCAATAGCAGAAAACCAAAAAATTAGCAAACTATTTGCACTTGCTTCTCCTTCTCCACTTACTTGCCGCGCGATAAAAATAAACAGTTCAATCATGAGTTGGAATATGCCCTTCAACGGCGATTGACATTGAGTTGGCCAATATTTTTTGTCACTTTGCAAAAGCGAATTTCCACTGCGGCAATCAAGGGAAAACGTTCTGTGGAGATAAGGCCTCACCACCTTCCATATTCATGCATTGAACCCTCTAAGGGAATGTAAAACATAATGATGACATGCTCACTGTATGTTAATTATCATGTATTGTTATTAGAAAGGGATGATTATCACTACTTCTTGCAAAAGTATAAATGAATTTATCCATTTACGCCACATAAGCCTCTAAAAACAATTGAAGAAGTTACTTTCTGATGTGAATAGCCTTCATCTTAATTTTTTTGTGGCAGCTAGTGGTGGGAGAAAAAGGAGATGTCAAATTGCCTCAACATGTAAAATTGAGAAACAAGCAGGTAAAAAATGAACAGAAATATATTCTGATGAACATTTCATAATTCAACAAACCTAACTCTACTTAAAAGATTAAAATACATTGAGGAACACAGTTTTGTGGTAGACATGATTCAGGCACTTGAATGCTGAAGTAGCAATAGCTGCAGGTGTGCTGATAGATAATCTTGTTACCTCTAATGTCACGGAGTTGGATGATATCTTGCATTGTTGAAAAGTAATGGCCGTTGTTGTAGATGGTCAGATTTGTTAGACTTGCAGGTGATAAATGAAATCGGTTAAGGAAAACATTCAACGCTTGTCATACACACAAAAAGAAAAAGATACATTGACAATGAAACTTCGAAACCACATGTCTCCTTTCCTGTATTTTAAAATCTCCGCTCCCATTTCATTTTTCTAGAGGAGGAAAAATCAACATCATTCCTTTCAGATTTTACAGAATTTTCTTCACAGAGATGAAAAATCACAGAAGTTCATGATAATTGATGATGAGTAATTTTCCATTAAAAAAAAAAAAAAAATGACAAGAAGTCTGCAACATTGCAAATTGAGATATGCAGTTTGAGATATGTACTTGACCGGCAGTCTCCATTCATTTACAGTGTTCTCATTCATTATAAGTAGCCGTGCAAAAACGAAAAGAATAAGAAGCCTTTCTCCGCAAGGTATGCATCTAAAATAAATTCATCACTTTTGGGCCCGTTAAAATCTTTCGGGGAATTATTACTCCCTATGAAAAACAGATAAAAAAGGAGTGGAAATGCAATGAACTCTTCCTTAAAATCAGTCCTGTACATTTTCCACGAATGAGGAACAGTATCTCACCTAAACAGGAAAAATACTTATTTATGAGTCTGCCAGCAATGTAAATTTCACTGTAACTTAATAGTTTTCTACTTTTTTAAATTTTTGGACTCACACATGGGTTTTTGTTCAACATACGCCTTTGAACTTGAAAATTAGCCAACACAATAGCGTCAGCAGTTGCGCTTATGAAAGGAATACGAATTTTCGTTTGGAGCGGTGTCGGAAAGAGCCCACACATTTTTAAAGATAGATCATCTCTCAGTGCCTCTCATCCCTTCCCATATAGAAGGAGAGAGTTTTTTATTTTATCTGCATATCGAAAAGAGTTTACTTCTCCCTTTAGGGCTTTACTAAAGAGAGGTTTTTTCCTTTTTCAGACTCCTCGGCCAGCATTTTTTGAGAGGGAATCAAATGCAGTTGACTTGGAACTGGGGGAAGGAGTTCTAAAGTTTTTTCCCTCCATAATACTAACTGTAAACTATTTTTGAATTTCTTTCCAATAAGCTGATTTTCATTTAACCCTGGACAAAGTTTCCATGTTTAGAGATTAAGTTATAAAAAAAGCACTCGGTAGCTGGTTTAAAGATGAGAAGCTTTAAAAATGACCGGAAAGGGTAAACAGTTGGAAGATAAGTGATACGTTTTTGTGATTCGTAGATGTGTCAGAAATTCCCTAACTTTTCCTGGTTGACATAAATTCCCTGACTTACACGGTTTTCCTGACCGCTGGCAACCCTGTTAGCTGAATTTCACGTTGTCTAATTTTCACTCATGTTTTAACAAAGAACCAAACTACTGTTAACAAAGAACCAAATTTCTCAAAACCTTCAAAGTTTCTGTGAATTCACTCTTGATTATGAAGAATATTTTAGCAACATTCCAGGTTTTAGAGTTGCTTAATTTTTGTACTAAAAAATCGAATCAGGCAATGTCTGATACAGTTAGGTTAGTTCCAGTTAAATCTGTACAAATATGCTCCACATGAACTCAAAAATATCCCTCACTAATTTTTCTTTAAAAGCTCCTTAGTTCTCTTTAGTTAAAGGGTGCCCTTTACGCTTTAAAAGCATGCATGCGGTTGCTTAAAAATTAGGAGCCATTAGAAGCATCAAGTCGACCCAAAGGAGGTGCCAGAAAGGAGGGTCTTGGAGCTCACAGAAAGAAGTTAACATATTATGAGAGGGGGCCGACAAATTTTTCCCATCTTCTTCTCAATCTCTTGAATTTCTTTTTGGTTCTAAAAAATTTAAGGTGGCTCTAAAAACACTTTGCTCACAATTTGTGCCCATAAAAAGCTGCACTGCATTGCCAGATTGAGCTGAAAATTCAGCACACTTCCCATATGACTCGGTATGAAATATCCAGATTTTTCCACACAACCTGGTAGCTGTGCTGCACTATTCACCAATGCTCACGTTGCTGCATCTCATTGCTCTCATCCCCCAGATGAGCCTCACCAACTCTGGGCAGCCATCATGGTTGCTGGCTGGCCTTTCTTTCTAACAGCCCTTCTTAGGGTATGAGTGCATAACATCATGCATCATCTTGCTATGACATTTTTAAAAAATCTTTGAAATATACAATTCACAATGGCAAGTTTGGTGTTAACATACAACATCAGATCAAAACATACTCAAAGTAGCTCCAAACTTACGCTTCATATGAATATCAGAAGTTGTTTTCTCTTTCAATTTTCACTTAGGGCGTACTGTGAGTCATTTCAAATTATTTCTCTGTCAAATATTGTTAATGCATAGGTACTTGACACACTAAAATATAATGTGATTATCAATAATTTTTCAGAAAGTGTCTTACGATCCTGATATTATCAATTGATTATCGACTATCAAATCGTTCTTTCAAGTACTGCAAAACCACCTAGAGATGAAACTGCCTGTTAGTAAGATATAAATGCATCAAAATTGTTTTGACAAATTTCAGGTTCTGCTTGGATAAATCTTGGAAAATTCTGAGCTCAAAAATACAGCGATGGTGAAAGTCCAGTCACGTATCTCGTTTGCAATGTTTCAAAATCTCTGCTCATATTTTACTTTTATAAGAAGAACAAATTGACATCAATCCTTCAAACTTTCGCAAACATTTCTTCGCACATAGAAGCAAAATCATGACAGATTTTCAGAATTGCCCATTTAAAAAATGAAGTATAACAAGAAGTCTACGTCATCGTAAACTGAGATGTGTGGTTGCGGACTTTCACTGTCGCTATATTGGATTTGAGAATAAGAGCAAAAAATTGATGTCCCAATGCGTAAAATAAGATTTTATCACAGCAAAACCAATTCTACAGATTGAAACCATTGGCTAATCAGCCGCTTACTTGTTACAACTATGCTTGTATTCGAGAGTGATTGGGCACGTTTTGAAATAGTAAAATCTTAAGGTAAGCCATTTGCAGTGAATCTGATTGTCAAAGCAACTAGAAAGAAAAGATCTGTATTTTTGGAATAGTGAAAGAAAAACCCAGCAACTGTCATCAATCAAAACAATTTGGATGTGTACCAAAATATTACCTAAATTCACGTTAAAATGATGTTTTTTGAACAGTTGTGAGGTATAAAAAGGATATTTATGAAGTAGCTTGAAGATGCCAGTACCAATTGAAACAGGGATGCCCATGATGATGGATTCTGACACTCCACTAATAACATCAGTTTGCCCGTAATATGCCGCATCAAAAAGATGATCTGCTGTTTTTTCAAACTGAAACATACCAGCGAGCAAAACATATGAATATGAGGTATCCAATGACAAACGTTGTCAAACTCTGTCTAAATTACCCGATGAGTTGTGAGCTTACATATACAATGCCAAGCATTTCTACGCGATAGGCTCAAGCAGCCGAGGAAGCCTTTGAGTTGCGTTTAGAAAATAGAAGAAGCAAACGGCATCTGCAGGCTGATCATTGACATTGATAGACAAAGAAGACATAGGGAACATAGAGCGATCTTATTGGTTGAATCAGATGGTTGTTATAGACTAAGAGGGAAAATGATGGACTATCTATAGGGTATCTTGTGAGTTGCTGTTCGCTATTAGGTAGTTTATTAATAACCTCCTTTGTCCATTGCAACCACCGCTTCCATCAATAGGATTCCTCCACATACCTTTTGATCCTCTTCGTCTATAGCTTTGTGTATCAATTTCAATAGTCGGTCCGCTGGTAAGTTTCCTTCGACGACACATCTTGTGTTGAGTATTTATAGTGCTAGTGCAACATGAATTGGTCATTAATAGATCAAGAATCATCTCATGACTCATCAAACTATCGAAGTTTTCTTTGCGAAAAAACACTTGAACGCATTTGATCACCATGATGTAACTACGATGAGGTTATGTATATAAAGGAATTATCAAACAGCGACAAACATCAAATCATGTAGCCACTTAATCAGTCTATGAAATTACAGGCTCAGATTGCATTGAAATTTCCTTAATGCTACTTTTGTAGTTGAGAAAACAATATTAAACTTTTTTTCTTGCTACCTTTGATTGAGATTCCAAAAATTCTTTAGAAGTTAGTGGTTTCTAATACATGGAAATTTTAGAATAATATAAAAAAAAATTCATTTTGATATAAGACTTGGCTTCTTTAAAAGTTAATCATGAACATGGATGCAAATGTGCTCTCATGTCAATATACGATGGAATAATAGGAAAAGAGAAGAATTTACTCACTGAAGCAAGATTCAGAACTGATTCTTTAATTTTTGCCAGCCCATGTCTTGTGATACCGAGAGTTTCACCATGGCTAGTCATAAGATCTGCTACCAGCATTGAATGTCGATGGTCAATACTCATTCCATGGTTTTCCATCACTGACTCGATTTCTGTCATTACGGTCGATCTATTATAAATAGAAATAATTAGTGGGAAAATAACATTGCAAAGGAATCACATTGGGGATTGTGGAAAAAAAGGGCAGGATTGGCAAATCTAAGCTAGTTCAATGAATAAAACAATTTGCAATTTCTGGAGAATGTAGAGCTAAATAGAGGACAAGAATCAACTTAGATGCAGTGTTCAGATATCTTGAAATGTCTCATTACCTGAACTTTAAGGACAAATGCCTGATGAAAATCCGAAGTTTCTTCCAATTTTCCTCCAGATTTTGTTGAGAAAAACTGGGTAATCAATCAGTGAAAAACTATTGATTTCTTCATATTTTAGCTAGTTCTTCAAGGATACGGCAGACTGTTAAAGTTTCGAATAAAATGGTCCAAGTGTGAAAAGGGAAGAAATTCTCCAATTTTTCGCAGATTTTCCGGACTCAGTTAAAGCCCTGTATTGGCTGAGTTACCTGGTCTGAGTCTGCTAGGCTTGCAACTTTGCACCAGAGATATGTCCCAGTTTCATAAAGATCTGTGGGGAAACTGAACTTTAGGGGTAGGTTCAAAAGAGGCGCTAGGTCTATGACATCCCTTTTGCAGAGAGCAGTTTTTCTGCATGCTCATATCATAAAATACAGGTATAAATTTTCAAGTCAATACCTCAAAATTTGAGCAAGATACAGCAATTTGTTTACTAGTAGGTGGGCAAAATTGATCTAATCTCGAACAACAAACATTGATAAAAAACTGTCTTTGTCGACAGCGCGTGTTATCAGGTTGTATTTAGTGTTTCAAATTTTAATTTTCAAAATTAAACGGTGGTCTGATAGTTTCACCACCAATATATAAAATTTGTAAAACGACAAACTTTGAATGTGAATTACTCAAAACGCCTTTTAGTTGATGACGCCCCTTTTGCACCTACTTCCTCCATTTCTCACTTTCTTATTCCTTTTTTCTCTCTCTTCCCATTTTCTCTCGTTCCTTGTTATAGGACAGGTTTCAAACTCTGCCAAAAAGAAATGAGCGTGACATTTTTCCATTCTCCCAAACTTACCTTGCAGCTTCAATCCCTAAAGTGGCATAGACTTGATACGTATTATTGGAGGTACACTTTTTTCCATTTACACCTCGAGTTGCCATTACATCTTTTAGATTATCACCTTCAACTAATAGCTTGTATTTTGTTTTACCGGCAGAATTATCTTCATGAATAACAGCTCTATTAACACCTGGTAAACCCTGAAATGTAAATAAAAAAGGATTTAAACTTACATCGACAAAAATACAAATGATAAGAGGTGATAAATTATCTCTGATTTCAACATTCTCTGACTTTCCAGGGTTTTTGAACATAGATTCCCTCGCTTTTCCCTGAATTCTTGATGTTTTGTTGAGCATGATTTCTCAAACAAATTCTTCTAACAGAAAATTTTAAAAGCAAAAACTCTTGAAATTGAAAAAAAAAATGCGATTTTCTAGATGGAAGAAAAAATTTGAAGGTTTTGCAGCAAATTTCCCTGAATTCTCCGGGTTGGGCAAAATTCTCTGACTTTTGGAGAACTTGCCCCCTGCTCAAATGTAGACACTGAAAAGGAAAAAGGTATTTTACTCACAAAAAAATTTACTCACTGATGGATCGATAATTTTGAGTTAAAAATAAGAAAGAAAAAAAAAAATTGAATAATGTTAAAGTCTATTCTGACAGAGTAATCAAACTAGTAATAACAGCTCAAAAATATGTTCAGTTCAATTTGGGTAGGAAAATATTTTTTTGTTCAGGTTAATTATTTCCTTGTTATGATTAGCAGTTTAGTGCAAATTGCTGACATATTCTACAGGGTAAATTACAATTAATGCTTTTTTATTCCATTATGGGTCACCGAAGGCTGGCCTGGAACCACAGATTGTTTCTATTCCACCATGATGAAATGTCAGGATGATAGTTTGCTTTAATACAGTTATTTTGTCCAAGTCTATAAATATCTTAAGATCTTTCACCTTACTTAATATGACATTCCTGAATATAGAAGAGAGAGAATTAAAACTGTCAGAAAACAAAGATGATAACTGATAATGCATCAATTTTGAATGAGGATAATAATAAAAATGGTGATATGTGATGCACATCATGCGAATAATTATTTACTTGTTACATCTCCGCTGGACATTTAGGAGTTGAGAACATTTCCCTAAATGACATGGAAGAATCCCTTTATTTCTTCTACCAATGCTTTGAAAAGTGATTTTATTACTTCAGAATAGATTGGTGACCACTCTGTTGACTTCTGTGATGCTAAAATGTCATTATGCATTATTTTCACTTTACAATTAGACTTTGAGCTTTTTACATTTTTGATGGGTATTCAAAGGTGAAATTTTATTGCTAAAATAGGTCAATTTTAAAAATTACTTACAGAAATTACGACATTTGGCAATTGATCTTTTAAAACTTTGAGTGTCATGTCAAGGCTCATTCGTAATGAATCAGGATAAATGTGGATGACAGCATCACTATCAGGTTTGATTTGATGGTGCTTCAGGTTCAGTTTTGCTGTCGCTATGCTGACACAAATTGATTCAATGTCAACTTCCAGCTGAAGCAGTTTCAATCTCAATGTATCTATTTTAATGACTAGATAACAATCATGCGCTAGATAAACTTCCTCCATGTACTCGGTCACATCTCCTAACGTAGTTTTTTCGATGCGAGCTTTGACTGCTCTGGCAAAGCTTTCATCTTCGTCCTCTTCGAGGTAAGCTGTGATGATTGGAGTACTGATTACTTTGCTGGCATTGATTATTTCTTTGATGCGGGGTACACCCTGTGTTATATTCATGGAAGCTACTCCTGCGAAGTGAAACGTTTTGAGGGTCATTTGAGTTCCAGGTTCTCCTATACTTTGAGCAGCTAATGCACCAACCGCAGTGCCAGGTTCTATTTTCGCTCTTATGTACTTGTCCCTACAAGTTTTTATGAATTTCACGAGTTGGGTCATTGTGAGTCTCTGAACTTCTTTGAAAATGGTCATTTCTTTCCTCAGTTTTTCATATTCAGGTGTTCTGCTGACAAAATCAGTCATGAATTTTCTGGAAAAAGAAGAGACGAACAAAATTAAAAGAAAAAAAGAGGAACTTCTGAAATTTTTTAATATCCTGAACTACTCATATTAAGCTCAGGCATCTAGGTACTTCAGAGACATAATTATATTAAAATCTAACTAAATAGTGCAAGCTCAATTCTTTATGGACAATTCCAATTACAGTGACCATTTATAAAATTAACTATTTTTACTGGAACTAGCAATACCCAGAGCTAGTTCTTACATTCAAAATTTTAGTGATTTTAGGGAAGAACATATAGAAAAGTGAGTACAAATAATTTTCTTTGGATTTAAGGTTACTCAAAAGAAAGGTTGCCAGAGATATTTAAACCAAACAATGAACTCAGGCTTTCCTGCTAAAATCAATTTGATGGGTGGGGTTGGGAGTTAGATAAAAAATGTATACTATAATGGCAAAATGAGCCACATGGTATAATATGCCAAAATAACTATAACAGCTTTTCATTGCAAGATTATATCTTTCAGTTCCATGCTGATTCAACAAGACCGGTAACAAGACTCATACAGTCATGACAAAGCAAAATTTAAAAATTTCTGCCAAGTTTTCAACAAGCTTCAAACTGTAAAAACAAGGAATTTTTCACAGACTGATCTACACACTCTACCACGTTTGATAAGGACCTGCAAGGATAAATGAGGTCAAAGGAATGTTCTTCCTATGATATGCAAGACAAGTTGATGTCGTCCATCGGTTTCAAAATTCACCTGAAAATAAGGCAATATTCTGTAGAATATCATATTCACCACGGTCACTTTGGACAGCGGAGAAAAGAGGACCGTTACATCAAAGTGTAATTTTTCTGCACACAGCTAAAGATGAGTGAGGAAAGTAAAATTTAAATGTGATCAGAGAACTGCTGTAGGAGAGGGATCTAAAATTCTGAAGGCTAAGAACTTCCAGACGATTGGTTTCCCGTTGATCAAATACTTGCTTCCAAAGACTTGAAAAAAGAAAGAAAAAGAAAGCCATAATCAAAGTTGTTCAAGGACTTTTCAAAGTCATATGTACCCTGATCAAGATATCTTTCTTTAATAGGTACCTGCACACATAGGAGCCGACAGGCTTAAGTTCAGTGATTAAAGTCTAAGCTGCTTTTGATCCAGATGATACACTCACCTTAGTTCTTCAATGAAAACAGTTCCGCAGCTTTCCATTTCTTTTGATTTTAAAATTTCATCTGTGACAAAAGTAACTTCTTCACTGGTTAAGTTAGGTTCATGACGACAAGGATAAATAGCGGTAATATTCTCTAACACTCTTTTTAGTTCTACTGGACAGCCGTTTCCTTCCATGTAAGTTGGATCAAGACCGTCTCCTCCGAAACTGAACTGGACAATGTCTCCATTCGAGTTTCTCACTGTGTTGTCATACTGTAAGCAGAGATCTTCTAAAGACTTGACAAGTCTTCGCTGCATGTAGCCTGTTTCGGCTGTTTTCACGGCTGTGTCTACTAAACCTTCTCGGCCACCCATGGTGTGGAAGAAAAATTCTGTTGGAGTTAAACCTGAATAAAAGCTATTCCCAACAAAACCTTTGGCTGCAGGACTTCTGGAATGTCGCTCGAAGTGTGGCAATGATCGGTTTTCAAAACCATTGGGGACCCGTTTACCACTGATGGCCTGCTGACCAACACAAGCAATCATTTGTGAGATGTTGATAAATGATCCTGAAAAATAAATAAAAATAGGATAAAATGGAATGGAGTAGACAACTTAAAAACTTAATTTAATTTATTAAAATGGCCGCTGAATTACTAATCCAAAAGCAAAGAAGCTTATGACAAGATGAAAAATGGTTTGGTGAGAGTCTGAAACAGAAACAAGAATATCACTCGTTTCTTTAAATTTAATCAAATAACATTGGACCTTCAAGGTAATTTACAAGTTTTGAAGATTTGAGTATATTTTTACCAAATTTATGTTCATCTTATGAAAAGACGCATGTTTTGAATAGAGAAATCAGCAATGAGTTCTTCAAAAAATATGTTTCTGTACTTGGTAAGATATCCAAATTTGTCAATTTATGAGAAAATAACAAACAAATGTGCAATACCTTTAGATCCACAGACAGCCATGACAAGAGGACTATTGCTGGGGTGAAGTTCTTTCAAACAAGCTTTTCCAGCATGATCACGAATAACAGACAGTTCTTTCAAAATGACAGCTTCAAGAGTTTCTTCTGCAGTGCAACCAGCTTGACACTGTAATTTGCCACTGGCCATTGCTTTGATGAAATCGTCACAGTTTGTGTACCTAAGAAAACGTCAGATACATTCAGTAAGTTCATGTTTCACCGATTCAATAGTAAAGAAAAAGTTGAGTGGAAGCCAAACACTAATGAAAAAGAAGTTTTAAGTGAAGAATGTGATTCCAACATGAGGCTTGAAATATCCATCATAAAACTAAGAAACCTCATATCTTGAACGTATGTTTCAGGATATCTTCTCTGAAAGAATATTAAATTTTACTTAATATAGGAAAATTTAATTTACATGAATAAATTAAATAAAAAATATAGAATTACCCAGCTTTCAAGAGACTGTATTTTGCTTTAAGAAGTCCTTGACCAGGAGTCACATCACCAATACCAATAGAAAATCCTCTGTTCATTAGATAATAAGATGCAATTCTTGCCAACAACCACATGGCAGTTGTTGCTACCGATTCTCCCCAATCTCTCAAAAGGATGTAGAAAATGTTGTTTTTACTTCCAGATCCAAGTGTTGTTTTATCCATGACACCAGCTATCAATTTGGAGTTCCTGATCAATACAAATGAATCTTTAATACACAGTTCTTCATTAGAGGTATAAGCTCGCCCTTTCGCTTTTAAATTTGACAAAACTGGACTCCATTTGTTCGGACGGAGTAGAACACTAAAAACTTGTTTACCACTCCACAGAGGCACTGGTTTTATGATACACGGTGCTGGTAATTCGATTTCTAAAGCTGATGTTTTTGTTATCAACCAAGATATCAACCTGGAAATTTCATTCCTATTCAGGAAAGTGTCTTTGTGGGTCAGAAGGTAACCACCAGTGATGAAATCCTGTGTTGCAGCAATCAATAACTCTCCATTACGAGGCGTAACAAGATTAGATCTGTTACCCATCAAAACTAGAGCCTCTGCCCTGGCTTCTTCGGTCTGTGGCAGATGCAAGTTCATTTCATCACCATCAAAATCAGCGTTGTAAGGAGTACACACACATTCATTGAAGCGAAAAGTTCGGTTGGGTAAGACTTTCGCTTGATGAGCCATTATACTTAACTTGTGTAAACTAGGTTGGCGATTGAATAGAACAACATCGTTGTCAACAAGATGCCTTTCAACTATGTCCCCTTCCTTCAATTCTTGTGCAATTTTTCTCCTGTTGCCATAACGGAGGAACTTTTTAAACTTGGAACCTTGCTGTTCAACGAAGTTAGCTCCTGGATGAACATCAGGTCCATTCATTATTAGTGTCCTTAGATATTCTTTATTTGCTGCATGAACACGTTCTGGAAAAGTTAAGATTTTGGCAACATGAACAGGAACACCAACTTCATGGATCTGGAGATTAGGGTCTGGAGATATCACAGTCCGGCTGGAAAAATCAACACGTTTACCAGAGAGATTTCCTCTGAAGCGACCTTGCTTTCCCTTCAACCTTTGCACAAGACCTCGACTAGACTTTGTTGGTTGCATGTTAGCAGGAATACCAGAAGTTTCACTATTGATGTAAAGAGCGCAGTGAAGTTGTAAAAACTCCCAATCTTCATTCAACATGTGTATTTTTGCTCCAGACTGGCGATGTTTCATGATAACATCATTGATGAAAACAATCTCCGTAAGTTTCATAGTCAGATCATCTTCGTTAGTGCCTGATTTCAAATCTGAGATAACTGAAGGACGAATACATATTGGAGGGACTGGTATTCTGGTAAGAATGAGGTCACTTGGTAAAGAGCGATCGGGGTTCATCAAAAGTAAGGGGACATCTTCTGTTGGTACTGTCTCTAGCAAACGTAAAACTTCTAGAGGATTTAAAATTTGAATTAGACCATACTTTCGGTTTGCTTCTATTTCTGGATTCGACTTTACAGCTTCATTGAATTCCTCTGCAAAAAGAAAAAGAAAGAAAGAAAAAATAAAAAATTGCAGAATAATGAGAATATGTGACAAAGATACATGCAAAATATTCAGGAGTTGAAGTATTTTGGTACCATTTCTCACTTTTGAAAGGAGAAATTTGAAACAAATTAATAATCATGATTGAACCTTTAACAGTTCAGGACGTTGGTAGTAAATCAAGTTAATTCAATATTGCAGATAATAAATGCCTCAGAAAATGTTTGCAATGTGGTAGCATTCTTTATTACTGACAGTATACAGAGAGAAATGGAGTCCGATACATACTGCTGAAAGTTTAGGTTTTTCTAGCAATTTAACGCTTTCCGAATAGCTATTACTTAACTTTCGTTTTTGTGGCTACTCAACTATGAAAAATGAAATAATAGTCCAATTAAACATGGAAAATCTATAAGTTACTTTGACTCAGGGGTGCAGAAAATTAAAAAATGCCACCTTTTCCCCTGATCCAGCGTTTTTGCTTCACAGCCATGTTTCCAATTGGCCTCCCTGTCCAATGCCCGATTTTGTGGCAAGACGTCCAATTTTTCACTACAATAAGTGATCTGCCCCAACTTTTTTAAAATACTGAGCAGGAAAAAAACTAGCATTTTTTAAAATTGCCTCACAACCCAAGAGAAGAGAAGAAGAATTTGCCTCTTACTTGCCGCAATCGTAGGATCGCAAGATCGTCAATTTTCTGCACCCCTGACTTGAGAAATGATTACTGCCCATAAAAAACTGAAAATACTGACAAAGAAAGGAAAAGAGTGCACATACCAAGTTTTTGCTGAATAATAGATTCTTGTTTTTTATTCCGGTACTTCTCATGACTGATTTTCAACAATCCGCATTTTTTTACAACGCCGTTGATGTCGCCACAATGAGGACAGATTGTTTTCTTCTTTGCTTTATCTTGGATTTGTTTCCTAAGAGCTTTTCTTACTAAGTATGAGAGAGCAGGATTTCTAACTTTGGCTCGATAGATCTGACTTTCAGCGCTTGTCAACAAAACACGGGCACACATGGGATTCTGGAGAAGCATAAAAAAACCATGATCCTTTGAATTTTAACAGTATGGGGAGTGAGTATTATTGAAATACTTGTGTTTGAAAAGAGACATTCATGCTATTGCCTGTATTTATAGCTCAGTTAGTAATTATTAGTTCTTTTCTATCCAGACAGTCCCGCCAAACAATATTCTTCATGACTTTCTCCTTACTCTGAATTTTGATTCCTTTTCTAGAAACCGACCTTGACAGGGCCACATATACCTGTCCATGACTAAACAAAGGCCTCTGAAAGTAAAGACCTACTCTATTAACATTCTGACCTTTGAACTCCTCTTCCTCACTCCTGCTCATTGACGGTCTTACTCCGCTTCTTCACCCCGTCCATCGAGCGTCTTAAAAATGATTTTATTAGAATAGAGAGGATAATTGCAGGTTGCACCTCATTTCTACAGTATTTTTGTCCCTTTTTCGTCCTCCTCTCTTCTTTAGAAATATTCATTTTCACGTATGTCATACAGAAAAAGAATGGTTTTTTAACTGCGAACGCAACAAGAAAGAAAATGTAATACATACCGCATGTAATACATATGTAATACAAAATGTGATACATACATGATACATTGATGGTGAAACTATCAAACTTAGTACCTCGATTTTTGATGGTTTAGAGTTAGCTACATGATGAGCTATAGGAGATTTCTTTTGTCTACCATCAAAATATTTTAATCAAAAACAATTGGGAAGTCACTCAAAAAAATGAATCAATTACTGCATGTCTCATTGTTAATTACCAAAATGCATACTCTGTGCCAGCCCCTGTATGATTCCATAGACTGCAGAAAAAAAAACTAGTATCAATTAAGTGATGATGTAAAGTGTCAAATCATCACTGCCTCTATCACCGTTGTTTTGCAGCCAATGCTGCACAAATGCTCTTCAAGCAATTCAGTGGAGTCAGAGTCTGATACCCCAATTCAGAGTTAATGGCATTAAAATAATAGAGGCTTCCACCACTAACAGTTGAAGTTATTTCCAAAAATGCTTGCAGAGTGTTAAAAATCATCTTTTTTTTTTGCTTGTTGCTACCTCTAAGAATCATCACCTTATTACCTACTGTGAAAAGGAAGGAAATATGTTTTTTCCCCAGAAAATTGGTATGTTCTAAGGTGTGCATTTTTGCAGTTTCTCCATCAATATGTAGAATTTAATGGCATTCAACTGCTAAGAAAAAACCTGGCTCAATCTGTTAAGAGCACCAGTTTTTTTACTTGAAAATTTTATAAATTTAAAAAAGTCTGTGTAAATTTTGCTAAAAGCAGTTGAGTAGGCGTTAATATGCATTTTCAATGATTTTGGTACCACATTTTAATGACGAATTTGGTTTTCAGCTTTAACACGAACAATTTGAACGGAGATTGAACAAAAAATTCGTTGCAGCTCACCTTACAAATAGTTTGCAGAATATTTATCACAGATCGAAAGTAGCCAACATGAAAAACAGGAAGCTCCAAGTCAATATACCCATAGTGACCAATGCACTCAGCAAGACCCTTACCACACGTTGCACAGTTCGCATCTTTTTGATTTGTTCCCTGGAAATAAAATACAAGAAAAAAGGGTTACAAGGTTGCTTAATTTGTTAAAAAATTCTCAAAGAATGACTAAAAGTTTCCACAGGAAAAAATATTTACATCCTTCTTGTATACAAACTTACTGGAGGACAGTCTGTTCAACTGGTATTAACTGAGGATAGATAATTAATGTTAGAGGTTCCATTAAACACTTGAGGTACACTATAAACTAGTTTTCATTTTTGAGGGGAAAAACTTCAACCTTGAATTAAAGTTGTCCCACTATCTCACCTACAACTAGAAATTGCCCAAAACTTTATTCCATTTGCAACTATAACTTATTCTTATAATATCTCTCCCACCACCCCCAAATTTTTGATACTGACATCTTGCTGAATCTGCTGATAAACATATTTTGACAAAGAACTTTTACTAGTTTCCAGACGAATTTGTCACAGAATGTTAGGTCAAAATTTATTCAGAGTAGATGGATAAAAGGGCAATACTTACCATTTTCCGATCAAGAACTCCATGAGGAATTGGTGTACGTGGGGATCTTGCTGATACAAACTCTTTGCGACGACATGTAGATGCGCTTGCTGCTGCATCTGCTGTGCGCTATCAATGCCAAAGCTGACATGAGAGCTAGAAGAAGGAAAAATGTGATACAAAATATAAAGAAAACTGAAAATATGATATTCACTTAAAATTCAAATTAAAGTGACTCCAGATTTTTTTCTTCTTCTGAAAAGTCTCCAGGGTAGTGTCAATTCACTGATTATGAATGTATTTTCTAAAAGTAATCCAGAGCTGGCGGTGTGTCTATTCACAGTGCAGGAACTTTGGAGGCCCATAAAATAAGTTTATACATTTGTAGACAGCAACAGAAGATTTTGGGATGTCAGTTTTTAGCATTGAAAGTAAATGCAAGAATCAAGATGGAGGATCTTCTGTCGCAGTCTGAAAGTTAAACTTATTTGGTGTAAGACTCCACCTTCAGACTGAATATACGTATGATGGAGGTAAAAGGCAAATTGAAGTTCTATTTCTCTTCAGGGGAAAATGGTGTTCATTAGTGTTTTGGAAGGGAAAGGATTTCAAGGAATATCCTCTTCAGATACCCCAGGAGGTAAGCACTTTTTAACCCCCCACCTCCCCATTTAGAGAACCATTAAGTTACAATCCAGAGCCAACCCAGTTTCAAGGTGATAACATTCTCTTTGGTGATTCATTTCATCCTTTGCTGTCAGCTAAAAATTATTTTCATTTTGTAAATATCACACAATTTGATTGTTTAACTTGAACAAGCCTCTTCATTTTCAAAGCCCTTTCCTCATGACCTTCTTGGTGTCCTACACTCAAAAGAGATGTTAGAGAATGAAAAAACAGCATGCACAAAAAAAGACCTTCTTAGCATTCAGTACGACTAATAGCTACTCATTTTCTTGCTGAATAGAACTGAATTTTGCGGAGAGGCAAAAATTGTAGGTAGGGGAGAGGGGGGAGTTTGGACTAATTCTTTCCAGAGAAGTCTTCAGAAGAGCTGGACTTTGCTCTGCATTTTTCTAAAATATTTTGAAGTGGTTTTTCAAGTAAATAGAGTACTTACATATTTTTCGTAACATTGGGCTCCCTGTATTCTTCCTTCACCATTTTGAAGATTAGAGAAAAAATGAGAACACACGGCCCTAGAATCAAAATTACAGTAGAAATTACTTTGAAGAGTAGAAGAAGGAAATTCACTTTAACTTGCTAAACATAAACTCAGTAGAGATTATGGTAAATTTTACATCCTTACAGCTCTCTTACATCTTACATTGTGTGCAAAAATAACACATTTTGCTTTACATTCATCAAATTTTGAGGAGCTGTGAGAGTACGAACATTTTTAAAGGCTACTTTTATGAGGAATTTTCAGTAGATTGTTGAATCTATCTTCAGCTCTGATTTGAAAGCGGGGAAAGTTGCACCAGAGAGCTGAGAAGTTCAACAATCATAAGGAGGGGGAGGTTGAGAAAAGAGAAGTTCTCCCTTGAAAAATAGTAGAATGGATCATAGATATCTTAATTTCAAAGTGCCTTTTTGGCATTTCTACAGTCAATATACAGAGGCATATGTTGAATGAAGAGAACAGCTTCATGTCTACTGAGAACGATATTTGTTAGAAAAACACTCTGTCAGTTTTCGGCAAAAATGGACGATCAGGATGATAAGTCAAATAATGGAATGGACCATTTTTTACCACTTATTGACTTAGGTAGTTATCATGAGTGAAAAATCAACAAGCTTTCGTGAATTACATTCCGAAACACCCCTCAATCATGTCAGTAATAGTTCTATTTCATAAAAATAAAAATTAGGAGTATTTTGTAAGAGGTTTTGGAGAAAAGGAGACTTGTACTAATGAAGTACCGTCAAGTTATTGTGAATTTAGGCAGATGTTTAGTGGCTCGCTACCCCACACGGGTCAACACAGAGGATCTGACATTCCAGTTTAAGTCTATTGACATACTATCAGATCCCCTGGTATAATCGGAAAAAAGTGGAGAGTCCTCAAGGGCACATGAGAGGTTGAAAAAAAAAATATAACTCACCAGGCTAGGAATTTAGAGCATCTAATAATGGTATTAAGGTTCACCTTCTCACTCTTAAAAATACTCCATCCGGCGTACCCTTCGGAGTGGAGCGCAGACAAAGTCATTCACAACATGGGACAACTCAGTTCTCATCTGAAAATCTGAGACACTGGCCATGTGAATAATTATTACATATTGAATTTAATTCATAGGTAAAAATACTTTGGAACGAATATAGAGATTAAACACATAGCACCACCTTATATCACGACCCTAGACTGCTGAGGGCTGAGGGGAAATTGAGGTTAGAATGGGAGCCGCGTGGGCGATTCAGGAAACAGATTCAAGGGTGCAGAGAAAAACTTACGTTATTAGACTCAAACTTGGAAAAACCTAGCATAATTTGACGTGATGTGGAAATTTCTCATTAAAAACACGTGTAGTTCACGACTAAAAAGTATTGTGGGTCCACATCACATGAGTGTCAATGATAACAGCCGGCTCTAATCATAGAGAAAAAAAAGGAGGTGTTTGCATTTCGGGCATCTTGGAATATTTTGATGACTTGATGACGTAGGTGGGTACAGCTGGGTACAGGGGACGTCCCCTTCACACTGTACCCACCTACGTCATCAAGTCATCAAAAAATTCCAAGATGCCCGAAATGCAAACACCTCCTTTTTTTTTTTCTCTATGGGCTCTAATCACAACAACATACCAGTGATAGGGATGGGCGATGTCGATGCAATACTATCGAAACATCGATGGTTGACCATCGATGTTTCGATGTTTTCACATCGATGGTTGACAGGATCGATGTCCGAACTATCGATGGGTTCCGCCGATGTTTTCGCCAATGTTTTCGTAAACACAAACAAACACACGCAATTTAATTTATAGTTTTTCATCATGGTTTGGACAGGTTGTTGTGTGTGAAGTTCGAGTGTTTTGTTGTGGTTCTAGTCATATCATTTTTTTTCTATTTAAAATTTATCCTCTTTTTTGCCCTACATTTTGTTGATAATAGGTGTATGTCTCGTCAAAGGCAATATTTAATGTTGTTCTCATTAACTGTGATAGGTCTTGCCTTATCTCGTTGTATTTTAATAGTGACTATTTTTATAGCTAAAAGACTATCGGTCAACGGGCTAAATGCACCGAACCTGTATGTGACATTCAAGGGTGCCTCTGGCAATACATTTTTATGTTTTCTTATTACCCTTCAGTTACCTTTCTTTCGTTCTGTTTGGTTTTTTTTGTGTAAATACGTTAATAAACATTTTTCTACTCATTTTTACTGTTTTTTTTGGCTTTTGGGTGAAGATTTTCAAAGCTTTTGGGAGCGTTTTTCAAGAAATATCGAATTTTTGGGATCGTCGATGGTTTTTGGACCGATATATCGAGGGTTTTGACCGATGTATCGGTGCTCGATATATCGACGGGTCGCACCATTCGATAGTCGGCTATCGATGTCTTTCGACCATCGCCCATCCCTAACCAGTGACTCGAGATTGGTTGGAGAAAACATCGCCTGCATCATGCAACAACCAATCAGCACGGTTTGGCAGGGAAGCGCCAAATTTCAAAATGACGCTCTTTTTGGCGCAAGTGCGACTACGTACTTGGAACTTCATCCAGTTGAGCGAATAATTCCAGCTCACATTTGAAAGAAAAAGAAATAGAAAATGAAAACGTGTAACCGTTTAATTTAAAATTAAACTTTAAATTTAAAATGTTTCAGTCTTGTGAATGAATAAACCGTTAGATCTCTTCTTCCTAATCAAAAGGTAAATACACCGCCGGTGAAACTCTTAAACCTCGTAGGTACCTCGTTTGCGGTGCTTCAAAATCTCCGCTCCTTTTTTTTCTTCTTTTTTTTTCTTTTTTTTCTTTCTTTAAGGAGACTTCCTTTATATAGAATTGACGTCGAGTGGTTTCCATTTAAGAACGCAATAGTGTATTTTTCCTTCGGAAAATACACTAAAGATAAAGAATGACATGATGTCCGCAACGCTGCAAACCGAGATACGGTGTTTGGGAGTTTCTCCATCGATAAATCGTCGCTCCTCTGACGTAAGGGCGTATCTCAATTTCCACATGAGTCCCAGAAAGCATGGATTCATGCAGTGGCGTAACGGGCGCCCCCGCAGACCCTGCTATGCAGGGGGGCCCAGGCGCCTAGGGGGCCCTCGGCCACCGGGATTTTTTTTTTTTATCTCTCTCTTTGATGCTCAGCTTTGGTTTCAAACTTTGGGCCTTTACTTACGAGATGGGGCTTTCTTCCTCTGATTTTTATTGTTAGCTGGGGGTTTTTCATACTTCTTTTGGACTGTTCCTAACTTTTTGTTTGCTAGAGGGGCCCTGCTTTCCAATGTCCACTCAGTCATTACTAAATAATTTCTCTTTTTGTCACTTTTCGTACTTCGACTTTGAGAGGCCCCAGAATTTGAAGGGCCCCCAAGGCCTTTGGGGGCCCTTTGATTCTTGGGCCTGCACCCCCTGTAGATCCTTGGGCCTGGGATAGGCCCCCACCCCCCTTTTAAATCATTGATCCTTTAGGGGCCAATTAATTAAAGGGCCCCATTTAAGCGGGTACGGGATCCGGGACAATGAGGGGTAAGGCATTCCAAGTCCACGTCCGTGATTTGAAATGACACGGGCCTCAGGCCACGGGCGCGCGCGGTAACTATTTTTACGTTGTTTTTTTGGTTTTTCATTTATTTGCGCAAACGTGCGAGTGAATCAAATTCAACCAATAAGGACATGGCGTAAAAATAGGCTAAATCCTGCACATACCATACCTAAAGGTGAAAAGATGTAATTACCATTATAGCTGCCATTTTATATATTTTTGGTGGTTAGGCTGATTTTCTCAAATATTTAGACCATCAGAAAAAATAGAGAAGGGGTGAGGGAGGGAGAGGTGCGGGAGGGGGGATAATTTTGGAATTTTATCAACATGGGGGGGGGGGGGGCCTCGAAAAAATTTTGCGGGGGGGCCCAGCGGAAGTCCGTTACGCCACTGGATTCATGTGTAAAACAGGGCTCACGTGCAAATCGAGATACGCCCTTACGTCGGAGGGACGACGAAATGATGCACCTATAAGGAGAAGGGCGAGTTGCCAACATTTTTCAGGAAAGCGACAAACCGCAATTTTGATCAAAATTGTCGATTCTCAGTTTTTGATGCTGATCGATTGCTACATGCCTCAAGATATTTGAATTCAAAATTTGCATTTTTAACGATGTTACATACGCTATAAGTGAAGGGACGACAACTGGCAACATCCGGACTCCATCTCGACTCTTATTATCGTGCGAGGATTTGATAATGGAGATGTTGCATGTGTAAGGAATTTGCGATTTGACTATATATTCCCATGTAAAAGTTTGCAAGAAATACGATGGTGCCTCTGGTTTTCTTTGTAATCAAATCCCAAGCTCAAAAAACGCCCTCGAGTTGAAGCCAAAATGGAGGGAATATCCCACGCCATCCTGAGAGTCCACCTCCACATCAAGACGAACTCTCCATGCAAAGATAGGGAGCAAATACATTGGCAGTGGTGCCGTGTTTTCAGTTTTAGAGTCTCCAAATAAAGTGGCAGCCCTGTCAATGTATTCAGGCCCGGACTTAGGGCGTGTGCAGGGCGTGCGGCGCACACGGGCGTCAGCCTTTGGGGGGCGCCACGAAAGAAGAAGAGAGGGGAAAAAGGGGGGGGGAAAAGGAAAAGGAAAAAAGGGAAGAAAGGACAAGGGAAAAAAAGGAAAAGGAAACAAGGTTGGGCAGTGAAAGCAAGGAAGAAGGGGGGAAATGGAAGGAAAAAGAAGGCAAGAAAAGTGAAAAGAGAGTCCGCGAGAAAGGGGGGGGGGAGCATAAAAACCATAGACAAAATATAAAGAGAATTGCCGTCTAAAGGTAAATTTTCAGGACAAAAACTCCACCTGGTCTATAGACGGTCAGGCGCCCCTTGACCCTAAATTTGCGGCTGTACAGAAATACAAGAGTAGGCATGTAGTAAGGGGCGCCATAAATCCATCGAACAGGAGCCGACATATCATTTTAGGCCACGTCCGCCATCTTGGATTTGAGAATTTTTAAACATAGTAAAAATTCGAGTTTCCGGTCGAAAAATACCCTCAGACACCGAGTTTCAAAAAATCCATCGAACAGGAGCCGACATAGCATTTTAGGCCACGTCCGCCATCTTGGATTTGAGAATTTTTCAAAAATCGACTGAAAATTCGAGTTTCCCGTCGAAAAGTACCCCTGATCCGCGATTCACAAAGCTCTAACGAACAGAAACGGAGGCCAGAACCGGGGCTCATTTTAGGCCACATCCAACATTTTGGAGTTGAGAATTTTATAAAATTGACTAAAAATTCGAGTTTTCCGTTGAAAAATACCGTGTGATACCGCGTTTCACAAGACTCGAACAAACAGAAACCGAGATAGCATTTTAGCCCACGTCCACCATCTTGAATTGGAGAACTTTAAAAAATGGACTAAAAATACGAGTTTCCCGTCGAAAAATACCTCCTGGCACCGAATGAAAAATCCATCGAACAGGGACCGAGATAGCATTTTAAGCCATTTCGGATTTTCGAATTTTAAATTTTTTTAATTTTGACAGATTTTGATTTAAAACGCGTGATCCCCAAAAATCGAAGCTCAGATTCGGATTCCTCGTAAAAAATTGCTGCGATTTCATGTATCATACCCTGACACCGAATTTCAGGAGAATCCATCGAACAGGAGCCGAGATGGCATTTTAAGCCACTTCAGTCATTTCGGATTTTTGAAGTTGAAAAATTTTACTTAAAACGCGTGATACCCAAAATCGAAGTTCAGATTCGGATTCCTCGTAAAAAAATCGATGCGATTTCATGTATTATACCCTGACATCGAATTTCAGGAAAATCCATCGAACAGGAGCCGAGATGGCATTTTAAGCCACGTCAGTTATATCAGATTTTCGAATTTGGAAAATTTTACTTAAAACGCTTGATACCCAAAATCGAAGTTCAGATTCGGATTCCTCGTTAAAAATTGATACAATTTCATGTATCATACCCGAGCATAGCGTGAAGGAAAGAGACGTAACGTAGACATACTGATTCGAGCATATGAATCCAACGTGGCAACATGGGTAGTGCTCAGTGGGTCAGCGGAGGAGGAAGAATAAGAATTTATCGTGAGGAGAATTCCTCGGGACGAAACCGAAAGCTTAGCGCCGGCCGGCGCCTTCCCGTTCCGTTGCATCTCGGGCGACCGGCTCGACGCGGCGGCGTAGTTCAAACGGGAAGTATGACAGAATCTATACGCGTTCGTTAAAACCTTTTTCCTTCACGCTATTTTAACATATGATACATGAAATCTCATCATTTTTCACGAGGAATCCGAATCTGAGCTTAGATTTTGGATATTACGCGTTTTAATCTATTTAAAATCGTAAGAGAATTTACAGAATTGTCCTTGAAAATTGATCACACATTAGTGTTTTTTTTACGTCATTAAACCTCTTTCCTTCACGCTATTCTAACATATGATGCATAAAATCTCATCAATTTTTCACGAGGAATCCGAATCTGAGCCTAGATTTTCGATACTACGCGTTTTAATCTATTTAAAATTGTAGGAGAAATAACAGAATTGTCCTTGAAAATTGATCACACATTAGTGTTTTTTTACGTCATTATAAACCTCTTTCCTTCACACTATTCTAAAATTTGATGCATGAAATCGCATCAGTTTTTCACGAGGAATCCGAATCTGAGCTTAGATATTGGATATTACGCGTTTTAATCTATTTTAAAAGTCGTAGGAGAACTTTCAGAATTGTCCTTGAAAATTGATCACACATTTAGTGATTTTTTGCCGCGTTTTTCTTCTACGTTCACGTAAGTAATGAAATTAGATCAACAGTTGACTCATCGACTATAGTCTAGCCTAACTCCCCAGAATCGGTCTAAAGGGCGAACGATTTTATCAGATAAGATGTGCGGTCCTAGTTTCCGGGCAATTGCGGTCTGATGGCAGCTGCGATGAGGAGAAACGGAATATGCGAAACTCGGGCGGATATTAAGTGAGAAACCAGGTAGGGGAAAGGCTTTCTTCCCGAAAATGTAGTGGTCGGGTCAACTTACATGGTCACTGGAGCATTGTATAGCAGGTTGTGGGAAACTATTTTTTTGCAGCAACAACCAATTGGATCGCATTTTGCAAAAAGGAACTAAGAGAATTTCAATGCTGCTAGGATTGTGCAACTTAGGTCCATTCTTTGCAAAAAGTAAACTTTGCGAAGGTAATTTTCGTCTTGAATTCATAGTTTATCGGGAGTAGAGGTGAAACTAGTTTAGATGATCGTTTATGTTTGCAAGGTTAGCGACATTGGAATACTCTTGGATGTATTTGCTCCCTATCTTTGCATGGAGAGTTCGTCTTGATGTAGAGGTGGACTCTCAGGATAGCGTGGGATATCCCCTTCATTTTGGCCTCAATTTGAGGGATTTTTTTGAGCTTGGGAGTTGATTTCAGAGAAAACCAAAGGCACCATCGTGTTTCTCGCAAACTTTTACATAGGACTAAATAGTCAAATCGCAAATTCCTCACACTTGTAACATCTCCATTACACCGGCTGGAATTTATTTTTAATGAATACCTAAGCTGAATTTGTAGGGTAAACCAGTCTCAAAACTTTGACTGCGTTTTTCTCAAAATCACGTTCTTTCGTTCACAAACTTTGAAATGCTCTGGAAAAGTCAATACTCTTGGAGATGAGCAACGTGCGAAACCACATAATCTCCATTCCACGATACGGAGCTAATTTCAATGTGGATTTGATTGAAAAATGGTATTTTCTAAATTTTCCCTCTCAGTAACGCCATCTATCTAATCTATTTATCATTGCGGTGTTTCAAAATTCCCGCTCTTAGTTTATTTTTTCAAAGAGAAACATTTTTTCTTCATCTTTTTTTTTGGTTTATGGGAAGTTAGTACTCGTGATGAGCTGCAGTGAGTGTGGAGAAATACTTATCTTAAATTTTAATGAATTCTGCTCTCGCAATTCCCCTGTCATGACCCAATCAAATAATATCTTAAGGTTGCAGGATTTTTTAATAAATCAAAAACCTAAATTACAGGGGGAAAAAGAAAAGAAAAACGTTATGCCGATAGAGAAGAAAAATCAAGGAAGTTTTCAAAAAATAACGTTGACCGGTTTTCCAAAGAAAAAATAAAGCATGATAAGAAGTCTCGTAACGTTGCAAATGAAGCTACGCATGGTCTCACGAAATGATTCAGAATTAATTCCTTAATGCAAAAATATAGTTATTATAGGTGTTACTTTTCCACCTTTGAGTGGCCTTTTCCTCAGGTGCATCACAATAATTTATAACTTTCCTCGTGTATAGGTAAATATTTCAAGAATTTGAGCAACGTTCAAAAGTTCATACGGCGTTCCACCTCAACACGACAGTCTTGCTCTGAAGTGTGGCGGCGCGGGGTGCTCTACTTTCAGGGTTACATTCACGAGTTGGTTCAGTATTTCAGTTCTGGTCGACTCGAAGGGTCCTCGCTGAACCGAACGCGCGGTCTATCCGATCTCCTCTCGATGATATCATTGGTTTTGTGAGAAAGACATGACCATACAAATGGAGCGGGTTCCTATCGAATATCTATCAGACCGTCCCACTCCTATGAATTCAGCAGTTTTTGGCAAATTCACAGATCGCGTTTTTTTAAAGTCCCGTTGTTTCGTGACGCCAAGTATTTTTGACCTTTCAGTAACGTAAAGTCGTCGTTACGATAGTAACGTAAGTGTCGTCGAGTAATTTGAACAGCAAGTTATCTCTGCACCAAACAGCGAAGAAAATCTGGTAGGTGTTTCTCAAAGATCTCGTTATTTAAATAGTTGTACGAAAATGAGAGATTGAAGCCACGCATCACGCCCCACATGGACTGCGTTCTGGAATTAATAACAACAACTTCTGGCTCAGTTTAGGAACAACGTATGTACCAATAGTTTACCTGCGCACCTACGTGTTTTCACGGATGAGCCAGATATTGTAGTTCCCAATCGCACAATGTAGTCCAAATGTGCAAATGTAAGAAAAATGAAAAATCATATCGATAGTTAAAGTTCCGCTTAAGGTTCAATCGAAACACTGTTTCGATTTTCGACGTCACAGATTTCCTGTCACACATTAATTTTCCATTGAAAAATTAACGACCATTTGCAGAAATTTTTATGGATTCTTTCTACATCTTTCGCAGAATATTTTGCGACAGTTTCTAATAAGAGAATTCACCGGTTTCTTTACAAAATAAAATAATAGCAGAGATTTTAATCGATATACATATTTCGCAACTTTTAATGTTAATACATCCCGAAAATATGTGAGAGTTACTGAATCTTAAAACAATTTGCGAGTTTAAAACGACTGCTTCTCCTGCATCAGAAAAAAAGGAGAGTGGAAATGGTAAAACTTTCGCAAGCTCTCAAACTGATATGGTTATATGTTTCGTTTCGTTACCAAGATATTTGTGTGCTGATTTTCCCAAAGATTGGTACCTAAAAATATAGAATTGATATACCTAGACATCATCATGCTATATATGTATAATTATGTGTCGCAGGCAATTGGCAATCGCCGGCAATTTACAAGCCAGTGGTGAATAAATGTAGAAAATCATAAAATTCAGAAAGTAAAGAACAAGATTAGAGTACTGATCATGTTGCCTATAGGTAGTGTGAAAAGACACTTTTCCGTCCTTAAAAACATGCCAGGAATATGCACACTCAGAAGAGCGTGTAGTGAACTGCGTGACACTGGTTGGGTTGAGACCGGACAGGCAACTAAACTAACATCGTGACAAAGCGTGGAGTATTACAAAAAATGAAGGCGCTTCGAGCCGAGCTCATACTTTCGAAAACCATAGCCCTCAAAAATTTCATCATGCCGACGCGCATTGCCATTCATTGAAGCAACGTGTGAACCGTTTGCAAATTGCCGGCAACTGCTAATTGCCTGCGACATATTATATATTGGGGGGGGGGGGGGTAAAGTTTTCAGTTTGATAATTTGATTGCATTTTGCAATTTGGAACAATGATATCTGGCCCAGTTTAGAAACTGCGCACGTAACATCAGTTTCCCTATACCGTGAGTGTTTTTCCAAATGGGCTGGAAATAGTTCCTAATTGCAAAATGTGGTCCAGTCGATGTCTAGATAACCAAATTGTGCGGGAGATACTACCGCTGAAATTGGCCATTAACACATAAATAACTGCAAAAACGCGTATCTCCGTTTGCGACGCTGCGGGCTTCATATCATAATTTATCTTAAAAATGAAAGGTACTCAACGTAAGTATCTAATAGAGTTAGTATTATTCCGTTTAACTTCACTCTATATAATTTTTTCCTGAAAGTTTCAATCCACTCATTTTTTTGTCCTACAAAAATGTGATCAACCTCAGTCATGCCATCATTAAATATACGCGTTGACTTGATACATACTAGAATAATTATCTCTCCATGAAAAATATTTTGTGAAACATTTCAAGCAGTACAACTGGTTCGTTCTCGTTTGATAAAATATCATGGGGACGGAGATTTTGAAACACCGCAAACGAGTTACGCTTTTTTGCGGTTTCACCGTGAAGAAGGGAAAGGGCTTTCAACTAAAAGACTCTCAGCTTCGCGAGGCACGGAGTGTGCATGAATGACTGATAGAGAAAATCAATATTTTAAGTCGCAGAAAAATTCAAAACTCATGATTTTTTTGGAGATTTATTCCACTTATATTTAATTTCATCTGCCTTCACAGATGCACTATGGACGATCGCACGATAGATTTAATCTTCTCCGGGTCGCTGGAGAGCCTTCCTCCAGTCAGCTCCAAAATTGTTCGGATATTCACAAGCTCCACATTTACAGGTAACGATTGCAATATACAGTAGCCGCTCGATAATTCGAAAAGCTCGATAGATCGACGGCGACACTAATCCCCTCAGAGAAATCGGGTCAATTCGAAAAAATTAGTGTATTTTTACCCCCTCGGTAATTCAAATTTTTCGGAGGGAAAACGGCTCGTGAAAAGCTCTGTAATTCGATATCTGTGCCGGGTGCTCTATAATTCGAAGTCTCAGGTGGTTGGGTTATCTTGCTTAGTCTACCTTGTATCTACCTTGCGTCTCTTTATTTCAAATTTTTTCGTAACCGCTCTCCATAATTTGAAATCTCGCCAATTCGAAAACTCGTTATTTCGAAGAAAATCCCTGGTCCCTCCAACTTCGAATTATCGAGCGGCTACTGTACCTACTCGGAACTGTGAAGTTGCACTTAGAAACTTCGATTCGTGAGAATAAATGGACGCATTTCTGTCAAACGGAACTGTGTGCATTACGACGTGAGCCCTATCATGCATATATTTTTATGGGTATCTGGGCTCATGTCTTAATTCATGTAGTTCCGTTTGATAGAAATACGTCCAAATGATTGCCTCATGATGTCATTGAGATTAACTCATTGTTGCCCAAGACTTTTATTATGTACGTAGTCGAAGCCCCAAGTTGGGTCAGATTGATCCGTTTCTAAATAAATTGATTTCGATATTTCTTGAAGTATTTTCTACGTTTCTTCATCTATGATTTTGAAGGTGAGAAATACTTTTTTTTTGTAATTTACACCTTTTCGATAACACACTGAAACTTTCTCACACTCCCCTCTCTCTAATCCGCCACATGTAACTCCCCCAGAAGAGATAGTCGGGTTAATTTGGCTATCATGACTATCAATGGATTTCTAGGGATGGTCATAAAAAAATATTCCCTGACAAGACATAACTCTCGTCAAAATACAGTTTTTTGGACGCGCGCCCTTTAAGGCGCTTGAGAGACCATTAAACCTCCGCCCCCTCCAAAAAAAAAATTTCATTGATTTGGACACATCATAGCATCTTTTGGTAATGCTCCGCTCTGTGCTGCTGCTGAAATGTCGCTCAGATTCTGGGAAAAAGTTAAAAAACGAGGCCGGATCAGGTCTTACCTATTCAGGCCTATGTCGCTCACGTATTGCTTGAAGCACCCACAACACATGAGATATATGAGCGACACACCATTGAAATAGAGCAAAGGAATGGAGCCGCATTGATGACGGCGCAGAGATACAACTATTCGTGCTTGATGGATGTCCGTGTTGCATCTGTAAAATCGAAGGCGCGACGGCGCGAGGTGTGGACTCGGAATGCTCCGCTCAATGCTGCCAATGAAATATCTTTCAGATTCAGAAGGAAAGTCACAAAACGAGGCCTGCTTACGTCTCTCCTATCTTCGGCTGTGTTGTTACCCAATTTTTTCTCCTTTTTTTCCAATTTTATATCTAATTCTTTTTTTACGATGTATTTCGACGGTGTGAGTCGGCAATCACATAACTCGGTTTGCGACGTCGTATACTTCCTGTCATTCTTCATTTTTTAAACAGAAAACTACTCAACGGCAATTCTTTAAAACTGCCGTAATTTTTCCTGTCTGTGCGAGGAAAATCCTGCATAAACTTCAAGGAATGATGTCAGTTCATTCTCCTTTGGAAACATAACATAGAGGCGAAGATTTTGAGACACCGCAAATGAATGTGATTGCGGACTTACGCCGTCGATTCGTAGACCTAAATCTAAAGCTCGCAAGTACCGGCCCCATGAAACCCCCGGTGCACGTGTTTTTAGCAAGGCTCTGGTAAATTTGACCCGACTTGGAATTCTAAGGGTTAGAAAAAAAAAAAAAAAATCGATCGCATGAATTGCATGTTCAGCTTTACAAACTAGATGGTTCAACTGACATGAAACATTGAACTTAAGTTCACTTGCGATGGAACAACGTTTTCAATGTGAGAACAAGGCAAAAGAAAACCTGCAATTGTCAACAAAAATAATTTTTTCATGAGTATGATTTCATGATATTTCATCGCAAAAAAAAAAAAAAAAAAAAAAAAAAAAAAAAAAAAAAAAATCCTCCCCGATCTTTTACATAAAATAGAGGGCGTCGGTTTATTTCAAGTTCACCACCTCACGATTGACATATGAGCTGTTCCATAAATAATCTCGAGTTTGCAATGAGGAACTTTTCTTTCTTCTGACTCAGTGCCATTGTTCCCTATGCAGATAGATGATTCTACGGACGAGCTAGAGATAATAGTTCCTTTTGCAAAATAAAATCCAAATGACGCGGAGTAAATTTTTCAATTTTTTGACTGCCTCTCTTCTTGTGAAGTATCTCCCCGGCATCTGTAGAAACTTCCCTAAAAATGACGTTAGGTAAACCTTTCCCCCTCCCCCAGGGATTTTGGACAAAAATGAAGAATACTGAGAAGAAGAAGCAATGAAGCAAGAACAATCTTTTTAATTAATGTTAAACATAAAAACTATTCTCAAACAAGGAGGGAAATTAAGACCATGATTTTGAAGTTGCAAAGACACCTCTTTTAAAGTGAAGTAGTATTTGGTCCAGTTTAGTAGAAAGTAGAGAAATTTCATGTTTTTCTTTCGTTTTGACGTCTACAAATTTTCAAACTTTTCAAGCCTCTGGCAGTGTCTAACTCTGGAGGGTGCTGTGCACGTATTCTCCCAAGTTTTCAGTTTGGGTCAAAGCTTAAGAATATATAAGTCAACACTTAACCCTTGCATTGGCAGATCCAGCAAAGTGGCAACATTGTTTTTTCTCCATTTAAACCTATGTGGATGTATCGATTTTTGGAGGGGCTAGGTGCTCCGACAAGAATCGATTAGGTATTTAACATGGGTTTAAATGGAGGAACCCGGTGTTGCCAAATTGCTAGATCCGATTCTGAACCCTTGTGCCTCGGGTTTTCTTTCCAGATACTACGATGGAGAGGAACACTCTGATGGCACAGTGTTATCCGAAATTAAAAGACTATTGTCGAGAAAAACACGGACTTGAATTTCAGGTACGATTTTTTCACCACTATTTCTGGCTTTTTTATAAAATCACAAATTTTCAACGGAAACGATATGAAATATATTGTCTCTAAAATGAGCTGGAAATTATTGTTTCTCGTCGTATGGTGGGATCACTTATTAATGAATTACTCACTAATTACGGAAACGCAAGTAATGAAATTCTTTACTTCAAGTTTGTGAAAAGGGTGTCCTCCTTGTGACCGATCAGCAATTCACTCATATTTTTGCGTGGCTAGGAACATACAAGATAATGTTTAGACTAAACTTAAGTTTAGCCATGAATATGCATCTAGAGGCGCATGGGACAAAAACGGAGAACAAGAGGAAAAACCGACGGTTTTATTTTAATTTTATCTAGGTAATATTTACCATGCGAATTACTTTTATCTACTGACACAGTAAGAAAATGAACAATCTTTATATTTATTTATGAAGGAGAAGCTTTCTGTGTTGAAATTGCACACTACAGTTTAATTTTTAACACACAGAA
This sequence comes from Bemisia tabaci, assembly GCF_918797505.1. Lineage (NCBI taxonomy): Eukaryota > Metazoa > Arthropoda > Insecta > Hemiptera > Aleyrodidae > Bemisia > Bemisia tabaci. Next base: position 40,097,995 of record NC_092797.1, on the reverse strand, counting down.
CTTATTAATCATCAATTGTGAATGAGGAATACGTCGCTAATATGGTATGTCGCATAGGTTACGATGTGTTTGCAAGTTTGCCTAACTGAGAGATTGAAGGCGATGCATCTTTCAGCATTAACATTTCTTGTGGTGGCGGAGCCAAGCGGCATGGTTTCCCTCGTTTTGGGATTGCACTAAAAACAAGGAGTAATGAAAGTATTTCTCCGAAATCAAAGAGAAAAGGTGTGAGACTTGGTCTGTAGATGGAAGAGAAAAACCAATTTTTCCAACACGCACCTCACAAAGTGTCTTAACTGTCGGAGATAGTTGCTAGAGAAGCGAAAAATGACGATGAAGGAACTCAGAAACACGAACGGAAATCATCGTCGGAAATTTGATAAAACTTCCCTGATTAAAGTGCGAAGACGATTATGAAATAAAACCAGAAATCAGAGGCGAAAATACAATTATTTTCTCATTTTCTCTCCTCATTATTATTTTTTCTCTCGCTCTGAATTCCACCCGAGTTCAAGTTGATATTCTGCTCTTTTCATTTCTTTCGTTCCGACACGAGACATGCAAAATGCACAACGCAAGAGGATCGCAACCGTGAACTTGTTATCAGGGAAAAGGAATTAAAACTTAACGGAACCTTGACAGGTTGATGTTGTTAGGCAATGGCGGTGCCACGCTGTACCATTAGAAGAGAGGATTGAACTCGCGAAATCAATAAAGTTACAGAGGTTTTACTTTCTGTTCGATGTAATCATTGACTTTGCATGGAACATATTGTGTTTGATGTAGTAGGTATCGCACCAGCTCAATCATTGGAGAAAGAGAACAGACATTTTGTCTAGTCGACGTGTTATCGTCTATGTCATCTCCGCTTATTGAACGCTGAGCTCCCGTCCGCGCATTTAGAAAGCTAAAGCGTGTGCTTTTGGTGTCTGACAGACACATCGATTAGCTTCACATCATTTATCTTTGAACATGTTCGTATAGGTGGCTGTATTAGGAATATTGATTCCTGTTAGGATATCGCCTGGGAGCCTCATGCACTCATGCAGTCGAAATGTGTCCAAGACAGGTGGAAAACGAAATGGTGGTAAAATAGAATTATTTGAGAGTAGAGCTCTGGCAACTTTGGCTATTTACACATCTTTTTCCAAGAAAAAAGAAGAGATTGTAAAGAGGGAAGGAATTTACGTGGATACAACTCTGGAATGGCACTGGAAAGATAATGACAAGTTTCAGAAATGGGAGGTTACAGCTATAGGTTACACGCACGTTTGAAAGAAAAACTCTAATTGAGCCCATAACTGACTTCAGGGAGAGGAAAGTATAAATTGGCGAAAAATGTAAAGAATGAGAGGAGAAAAGGTAGAGGGAGAAGTGTTTACTTTTTTTTAGCAGGTGTTTTAATCGCTGTGGCTAAACTACGCTCGGAATGGGGAAAGAATCTAAGAAAAGCTATGAAAATGAAGATAAAAGATAACGAAACTTGGAGGGGAGAAACCTCAAGGAGTATAAAACATGAAAGAAAGGAAGACATGAACAGTAGGGATGACATGCTGATCAGGCTCCAATCTGACTGTGGGGAAAAATAAATAAAATTTTGTAGGAGCAAGAAAGAACAAAGGGAGGGAAGCGTGTGAGACTCAAGATTGCGAAAGAAATTAGAGAAAAGGGGGGAGGGGGAGAAAGAGGGATTTTGAGATTATTGGATCATATTTTGAAATTGAAATTTTTAAAGGGTGTGTTTCAAGAGAAGGTCTTCGAGAGAAAGAAAGAATAAGGGAAGAAAACGCTCTTGATTATCGAACAGAAAGAAAGGGATAAAAAGACAACAAAAATTAAATTTTTTCCAGCGCGATGATGAAGAGTTTTGGAAAAGTGCCATCATTAAATCCAAAAATCAACTATATTGATGGCCATCAAATCCTCTGAGGTGCCTAACATTACTTCAGGGGTATAAAGGTGTAACACCAGAGCAGCCATTAAGGTGAATCTGCAGCGAGAGCGTATAAGCAAACATCGAGTTATCGAGCAACTTTTCTGCTAATACCTACTGGTTTTACTTGTATTTCTCGAAAGGAAACGGACCCTTCAATCCTAGAGGCACATTATTGGACCGCGTTGAGCAGAAAGGAACCGAGCCTCATCAGCTATTGCCAAATTTAACTAGGCAATTTGATTTCACACATGTTGTGCGGATTTTTGTGCAAATTTCAGCCAATTTTCTGCATAGTGCGAAACAAATTCCTTAAAATTTTCAAAAAAACCTGCACAAACGTTCTGTAAAAAATTAAGTTGCTTATTTAAAGGCCGTAGCTGATTTGACTGGCTTCCTTTCTGCTAAACGCGGTCCATTTCAGCTGTTTATTCTCAACGAGTGTTGTTTATAAAACCTAAATGAAAGCTGAAAGTGTGCGAACACGAAAATAATCGTTCGATTTCACGATCGAATGCAATATTTTGCGTTCGCATACTTTCAGCACTATTTTAGGTTTACAAAATAGATCCTTCGAGAAGGAACAGCTGTTATACGCCGCTAGAAGTAATTGACACGCTGTTTGTCAAAAATTTAAAGTTAGACCAGTCATAGGCAAAAGTCAGGGAAAATGAGGAAATTAAAAAACTTTGGGGGCTGGAAAAAGGAAAAGTTGCGGAAAGTCAGGGAATTTGAAGATGATTTTTTCATCCAATGGCCATCTTGAACTTCCCTTTCGATTATTCTGCAATTATGAGGATTATACTGCCGTGCTAAGGAAGAACGCCGCACGAACATTCGAGAGTTGCCAAATTTCCCGCGATAAAATGTTCATATTTTAGAAAAGCTATGAACATTTTTCCTTGAAATTTTTAGGAACTTTAGATGAAATTGCGAAAAAAAATCATCTCAAAAATTGGAGGAAAAATATTCATAAGTTCACCGGAAAATTCGCTTTTTAGCAAAGAAAATTTGGCAATGCCCGAAAGTTCATACGGCGTTCTTCCTTAACACGGAGCATAACTAATGTCTATCCTTCGCTCTGTATTTCAGGTGGTCGACATGAGATGGGGTGTGAGGGACGAGGCAACGGATGATCATATGACCACCGAGCTATGCATGAGAGAGATCCAAAATTGCCAGCGGTTATCGATGGGCCCCAACTTCGTGGTAAGTACCCGCTTGAGTGTCGCCTCTCTCCTTGTTTGATGTGGTTTACCTCGCGGGCGGGAATGAACGAGATCGAGGAGTGGTAAGTTCAACAGTCACTTTGACCTAATTCCTCGGCAATAAGTGTGGGGGGCGATGGGGAAGGCCAGTGTTACTGTGCCTCTCTGACTTACTGGTGCCTCCTCGTGCCAGTCTCCGAGCTGAAATAGAGATATTTTATCGACTTGACTGCTCTTGACGTTTACCACCAACCCTGGTTACACCCTCCTATCTGACGCAAATCGGCCGAATAAGAAAAAACTTCCCGCGAGAGTTTTTCGAACACGCGAAGGGTCATCTCTTCGCTATCACCCCCCCCCCCCCCCCCCCCCCGCTGTACATATTTTTACAGTAGAAATCGGATGTAACGACCGTCTCGCGACCAGCCTTGTTTAGTCGTTGTGGCCGATTGTCGATATAACCGATGCATGAACACATTGAATCAATGAAACTTCAACGGTGGCGAGGCGTGAATGATCGATTATTATCGATATTTTCCCATTTGAAGCTATTGCGAGAATCGATTATTAAGATATTCGTCGCGAGCACCCTATTTATCGATCCTTTTCCATAGCTTAAATGGCAGATTCATCGATATATCGCAAAGTACGGCACCCCACGCCACTGATTTTCAGCCGCGGGCGACTGATGACCAGAGGTCACATCGTTATGATCGATATGTTGTTATGAGGGATGTCGTAAAATCCAATTTCCATCGTATTCTTCACAAGATACTCGCTCGAAGAAACTCGATAGATATAGTAAGCGATGGAGTTAGTGAAAATAGTCTAATAGGTGAAAACTACTCGTGCAACTATTCCGTAAAGCAAGGCAGGGCCGGATTAAGGGGGTGGCCACATGGGCCGCGGCCCATGGCGGCAAATCTAAGGGGCGGCAAAAATTTGCAATTTTTTAAAGTGTAGGTATTAAAAAAAATCGGATTTATAAAAACAAAATTACAAACGAGAAAAGGCGACAAAATCTCTCATTTCCTGAGAGTATAGTAATTTCTAATTTTGTCGTCTCTTAGTGATACAAGAGACAGCACCTTCAATAAGTCGAGTTAAGAAAGAGACCAAACGTGCAAGTTGGCCTGGAACGGCGCGACTTAGAGAGAAATGATAACGAGGACTTGAGATGAAAAGAAGAAGCCCTCGGGGCAGTGATCGGCATGTAACACATATTAGCGCCTACAAGACTGCACGAATACTTCACGCATTGCATCAAACACAGTGCGGTCGGCGTGAAACGCATAGCGCCTACAAGACTGTCGGAATACTTCACGCATTGCGCCAAACACGGTGCGGTCTACACGGCGCGGCGGCGGAAGTTAAAATCATTGATCCACATTTATGTTTGTTCTTTCAAAATTTTTTCGTTCATTCCTTATGAACGGAAGGCCTTGTCCACACAGAGATAGGTTTACGGAACTTAACTTTTGCGCAATGTTCCGTGAACTTTTGCTAGTAGTGTTGACAGGGCTTTCCCAAAAAATGTGTTCAACACGAGTAAGTGCGTCTTATACACTCCTCCCCCGCTGACACGTTCATTTGATGGTTTTTATCGAGTTTCAAAACGAATGAGAAGGGGGCGGCAAAATACAGGCGGCCCATGGGCGGCAAGTAGGTGAATCCGGCCATGAAGCAAGGAGGTAAAATAATCGATGTCTTTATAATGCTCACGCAGTATGCGGATTCCCGGCCTACCTATAATTTTACAGTCGATGTTGCTTTTGTGGCAACGATTATTTCGCTGGAATTTTGCTGGAACTGAAATAAGTGCTAGTAGGAACGTGACATTGTAACTATACCAGTGGCGTGGCGTGCTTTGCGATATATCGATTGTCATGCCATTTAAACCTATGAAAAAAGATCGATTAACAGGGTGTTCGCAGCGAACACCTTAATAATCGATTCTTTACCATACGTTTAAATGGCATAAAAATCGATATATCGCAATTCACGCCACGCCACTGAACTATACGATTGGAAAAGCATAGTTAGGAGTCAATCTTCTATGATCTTTGCACTAGCAGCGATTCTTTTTTCTCCATAGGAGGAAAAATAAATGGACACAAAATACATAATATCGATTCACAGTTTTCTATGCTAAACAATTTTTAATACTGTTCAAGAACTTTGGGTCCAAATTTTGAAGAGATAATTTGTATTTCTGATAATGTTAAAAATGAATTTCTCTAAAGCTAGCTACAGCGCCGGCAATCTTAATCTATGTTTTTTTGTTTTTTGTTTTTTGAAAACGCTATTTTTTGTCCTCCAAATCCTTTCGAAAAATCAACTTGTGTACATTTTTTTTGCACCAGATGATGCGAAATTAACCTCTTTAACCGTGGTTTTTCCATCTCATTTTATTTTTCTTTGCCTTGAACATAGCAATGAAGATCCGCATTTTTCGACTTTGGCCGTAGATACACAGGGAAAAATACTCTTTTGTCCGGTTCAAAAAATCTGAAAAGAATACTGACTTTGGTAATAAAAAAGAAGAGAATCTTAAGCAAGGCAAATTCTGCCTGATTACGCTGTTGCTGGACAGTGATAATATAATGGCAGGTAGCTGAAGTGAAATAAGCTCGAGTATCTACATCTATTCCAACTGTAAATATATGATGACCTCAAACAATAAACCCTAAGATACCAATAGTCACTATAGCATAAATTATACCCAACCTTCCAAATACCTCTAATTTTCCAGCTTCACTGCTGCTGCACAAAGATATTGGTGTTTTATATTTTATTTTTGGTGTTTGGAGAGGATTAATTGGAACTTCTTTTAGTATAATTATTCGCTCTGAGCTTATAAATGTTGGGTCTTTTATATCAAATGAGCATTTATATAATGTTGTTGTAACTTCTCATGCTTTTATTATGATTTTTTTTATAACAATGCCACTAGTTATTGGTGGTTTTGGTAATTGGCTTATCCCTCTGATAATTGGTGCTCCTGACATAGCTTTTCCTCGTATGAACAACTTGAGGTTTTGACTTTTAGTACAAACACTACCACCTACGGTGTTTTCCAAGGAAGGATGCCTAAGTGTTGCGCACTAAATAAATGCTCGGACATTTTTATTTGTTAAGTATTTCTGCTCCGGTAGGATATGCATGACAATTTGAATAAATTAACACGCCCTCATTGCCGTCTGATACTGTGCAACACTTTCTGTGCCGACATTGTTGCTCAGAGCGCCATAAAATTCACCAACAAACTTTGTCCTGTGCGTTAGGCGCCTTCAATTTCAGAGAATACTGTGCAACACCTCTGTGCCGGAATAGTTGCTCGTGGCGCCGTGAACAAACTCGCGCGAAGGCTGGGGTCATGAGTAGATCGCATTTTCCATAAAAATTACAATAGAAACCATGTTTATACTGACGGATCTTTGTCGTTGACATTGAACGTTTTGTAATTTACTTTTTCATAATATTGCACTGCATTTTATTTTATTATATGACCAATGTATAATCAATGCTGCGCAACAGCAATAATAATGGTAAGCTCTAAAACTTTTCTTTTAGTCACTTCTGCAACTACTGGAAAAAGAGGCACGAATGAGAAAGTTGCTGTGTACAAAAAATGGATTTGAAATGCATCGATGGCTTTTCATCGATTAAATAGCTTAAGAAATAAAATTGTGGGTGGATACGTTTCAGAGGTATGAGAAAAAAAAAATATATATAACCATGACTAAAAATGCATACCTTCGTTGCAACTCATGTTTTATAATTTCTAAGAATAAAACCAACCGATAGTTTTCTTGAAATTGTGTGTGAATTCATTCACTCATTCAAAAGTAATCGTGGAAATTTTTATAAAATGCACACGCCTTCATTCGAATCATTTTTTCGGTTAACATGTCAACAGATACAGTGTTGTTAAAAACCGAACTGATCTAGAAAAACAGAGGTCTCTTCTGGAATCATCACTGAGGTATAGTAATTTATAAAATCATGAGGGGGAAAAATATATATTGTTGAGCAGTTTTTTGTTTGATTGACTACCCATTACTTTTGTTCAAAATTGCGTTGCTTTTTCTGTGCGTAGGTATTTCTCGGACAAAAGTACGGTTACCGGCCAATTCCAACGTATATCTTGTCATCTGAGCTGCAAATGCTACGAGATGAACTTGCGGCTGGTGGTACTGATGTGACACTCTTGGACACATGGTACAGGAAAGATGCGAACGCTGTACCTCCTGTCTCTGTCCTCCAGCCCATATCATCCATTCTCATTAATTTCAATAATAAGGTACCGGCTTTGACATTGTTTTGACCAAAATAATATCGATGGCCAAAGTGCAAAACCACGTGTCCCCGTTTGGGATGCTGTTGTGGACTTCCTGTCACATAGCTTATTTTTTCATCGGAAAACGAGTCATCTCAATAACTTGGAAACTCCTTTCTATTAGCAGAATATGCCGTCGCAATTTGAAGCTACATAGTTGACTTGTTACTCTAAAAAAATAAATTAAGGCCTAAGTACACACGGCGATTAATCGCAGCGATTGAAATACGAAAGCCAATGGAAAGCCTTGATTTCGATAGATCGACGTCAATGGATCGAAATCTAGGCTTTCCATTGGCTTTCATCTTTCAATCGCGGCGATTAATCGCCATGTGTATTTAGGCCTTCAGGAGCTGTGGTTTTGAAACACAGCAATGGAGATACCTATAGTGCAATTTCACCAATGGCGGGGCGTGCTTTGCGATATATCGATCGATCTGCCATTTAAACCTATGGAAAAGTATCGAAAAACAGGGTGTTCGCAGCGAACACCTAAACAAGCGATTATTTACCACAGCTTCAAATGGGGAAATATCGATAGATCGCAAAGCACGCCACGCCACTGAAAAAAACTAAGACTAAGCTTTACGAGAGTTCATGTGTTTTCACGAAACTTTGGCTGGGTAAGAAAAGAAGTGGAGAAAAAGTCCGTTTAGAAATTAATAAAGCGCACTCACATAATGCCGGTTGTGCAGGGCCGGATTAAGGGGGTGGCCACATGGGCCGCGGCCCATGGAGGCAAATTCAGGGAAATTTAGGGATTAATTTTGTATTTTTTTTTTTAATGTGGGTATAAAAAAAATCGGATTCAGAAAAAAAATTATCAATGAGAAAAGGGAATAAAATCTCTCTTTCCTGAGAGTAAAGTAATTTCTAATTTTGTCGTTTTTCGGTGATACAAGAGACAGCATCTTTAATTAGTCGAGTTAAGAGAGGAACTAAACACGCAATTTGGCCTGGAGCTCAGAGTCAGCACAGAGAGGAATGATGACGAGGGCTTGAGATGAAAAGGACAAGCCCTCGGCGCAGCGGTCGGCATGTAACAAATATTAGCGCCTGCAAGACTGCATAAATACTTCACCCATTGCGCCAAACACAGTGCAGTCAGGAGCGGTTGGCGTGAACCGCATAGCGCCTACAAGACTCTAGGAATACTTCACGCATTGCGCCAAACGCAGTGCGATCGGCGCGGCGCGCGGCGCAGCGGCAGTTAAAATTATTAAACCACATTTATGTTTGTTCTTTCATAATTTTTTGGTTCATTTCTTATAAATGGAGGACCTTGTCCACACAGAGATAGGTTTATAAGACTTAACTTTCGCGTCAAGTTCCGTTAAATTTTGCTAGTAGTGTTGACAGGGCTCTCCCAAAAAATGTATCCAACACGAGTACGTCAACGCGTCTTATGCACCCCTCCTCCTCCGGCACATTCACTTGATGGTTTTTATTGATGTTTCAAGATGAATGAGAAGGGAGCGGCAAAATACAGGCGGCCCATAGGGGGCAAGTAGGTAAATCCGGCTCTGCGGTTGTGTACTTTATTTTCCTTTCGTCATGTTATTCCAAGTGCATTTTCCCACAAGATTTAAAATTGATAAGCAAAGTCATGGCAAAGAGATTAAGATTTACAAGAAATACTTTTCAAATCTACGGAATAAAATTGATATCAATGCTACTCACTGTTTTTTTTCACTTTTTAGACGCAATGTTTTGATCACACCAGCGTTCAACAAATAGTATGTTGTAAATTATATACGAGCATCTCAAAACTCATGGAAATGAGTACTACGATAACTGCATAGTTGCTTATGCTTTTAAGTCGCTCAAAATTTCGGCACCAAAGGAAGTTTTCCGAACAATTGGACTACATTTTGCAATACGGGACTACTACTCTTGGCTCATCTATAAAAGAACTTATCTGCCTTAGAAAACTTACAAAACATACGTTGTTTTTAAAATGGACAAGAAATAATAGTATCCAATTGGAAAATGAAGTTCAATTATAACATGTAAACTACTGCATTTTTTTCTTTTTTTTCAGAGAGTCCCGAAATTACAACAGCATGACCAAGCAGTTTGGTGGGACACATTGGCAAAAATGCAAAAACTCCTTCGAAAAGCAGCGCAGAGTCTAGCCAATAGTGGAAAAATTGATAAGGATATAATGCATAACTATTTCATGTCAGGTTAGGCTTAAATTTTAAACTTCCCACATTAAGTATGCATATTAGTTTTAAAGCTTTTAAGTAAGAACGTAAGGTCATGCTGTCACGAGATTTTTGTTTCTAATTCACTCTAAAAATCTTCCAGTGATATAAAATAATGTAAGTTTGAGTTTTTGAAAAATGTATAAAATATGTGCAGTGGCGTAACGGACTTCCGCTGGGCCCCCCCGCAAAATTTTTTCGAGGCCCCCCCCCCCATGTTGATAAAATTCCAAAATTATTCCCCCTCCCGCACCTCTCCCTCCCTCACCCCTTCTCTATTTTTTCTGATGGTCTAAATATTTGAGAAAATCAGCCTTAACCACCAAAAATATATAAAATGGCAGCTATAATGGTAATTACATCTTTTCACCTTTAGGTATGGTATGTGCAGGATTTAGCCTATTTTTACGCCATGTCCTTATTGGTTGAATTTGATTCACTCGCACGTTTGCGCAAATAAATGAAAAACCAAAAAAACAACGTAAAAATAGTTACCGCGCGCGCCCGTGGCCTGAGGCCCGTGTCATTTCAAATCACGGACGTGGACTTGGAATGCCTTACCCCTCATTGTCCCGGATCCCGTACCCGCTTAAATGGGGCCCTTTAATTAATTGGCCCCTAAAGGATCAATGATTTAAAAGGGGGGTGGGGGCCTATCCCAGGCCCAAGGATCTACAGGGGGTGCAGGCCCAAGAATCAAAGGGCCCCCAAAGGCCTTGGGGGCCCTTCAAATTCTGGGGCCTCTCAAAGTCGAAGTACGAAAAGTGACAAAAAGAGAAATTATTTAGTAATGACTGAGTGGACATTGGAAAGCAGGGCCCCTCTAGCAAACAAAAAGTTAGGAACAGTCCAAAAGAAGTATGAAAAACCCCCAGCTAACAATAAAAATCAGAGGAAGAAAGCCCCATCTCGGTAAGTAAAGGCCCAAAGTTTGAAACCAAAGCTGAGCATCAAAGAGAGAGATAAAAAAAAAAAATCCCGGTGGCCGAGGGCCCCCTAGGCGCCTGGGCCCCCCTGCATAGCAGGGTCTGCGGGGGCGCCCGTTACGCCACTGAATATGTGAACACATACACAATAAATGAGCACAGCCAAAACTTGCAAGTTTTACACTATAATATATTGTGTAATATGATAAATGATGCTGGTGACAATCCTTTAATGTAAAGTTGGAAAGAGTGAGGTAGAGACTCGAAAAGTAAAAACTCGGTCATATTTATGGCAAACCTCTGTAAAGAGCCAAATTGCTTAATTATTACAGGAACTTCGGATTTCTAAGGCTAACGTCAAATATGATTTGTACGTAATTAGGATGCTCTTCGTGAAATAATTCCTGGAAAAACTAGAGAGAATAAAAAGAATTTAATCACTCAAATGACCTAATTTATCATCACACTCTTAAATTAAATCAGGTCTTATACATATGCCGAGAGTTCATGTGACTTTCAGGCATGAGCTTATGGTCGCAGTAATCATCGAAAGCGTCCATCAAATTTATGTGAATGACTTTTATTCCAGTTACTGAACGAGAGGTCATTAATGGTATTTTGAACGTCAAAAACACCAAAAATCATTGCTTGGCGTACGTGCGATATATTAACAACATCAATCTACAGAACCTGAAAAAAGCGTCTCTTTTCTTGGATATTCTAAATCGTAGTTTGGATACTGAAGCAGCAAAGCTCCTGGCAAATTTGAGAGATGAACGGCTCACTGCAAAAATTGAGCAAAGTAATTATCAGAGGTAAGGAGCTTTCTGTATTTGCAACTGTAGATAGAATAAAGCGCACTTAAATTGCGATTTTGGATGGCGGATCCCAGGCTGTGAAGATACCTGCATATACAGGATGTGCGGGTCGGTATTCAACTCAGTTGAAGGCGCTCATGCATACTATGCTTGCCATGAGTCCGCGTCGCGCATTTTCAATTTTTTTTCGTCCGCGAACAATTTTTATTTTATTATTTTTATATAATATATCAATAATTATACCACGTATCTTCGTTTGCAATATAGTAGATTTTTACTCATATTTTATTTTGTCCTTGGAGAACTAGTCAACGTAATTTCTTGAAAACATCCTTGATTTTTCTTCTCCGTTATTTGAATATTTTGTACAACTATAAAGCTGACTTGTTTCTCCTCGAAAAAATTAACTAGGAGCGGCGATTTTTGAAACTCCGCAATAAAGATACGTGGTGTCACACTTTAACTATTCGATACATAACTGCCACCGACCTGATTGGTCCGAAAAAAGACGCAAGAAAAACCATAACCAAAATAAAATAAAGAAATACCTAAATAAATAAATCAAAATCTTACAAGCTGTCTCGTACGATTTCAATCATTTTTAAGCTTTCATTTTCACATTTTTGTCCTTAATTGTATTGAGAGAATATATATTTTATACGATTGAAATTATTCGTGAGAAAGACACTCAACAGTTTGCACAATTGTTTGTTCATACACATGTTGCGTCAGACAGGTACAGTTCTCTGGACTAAGAGAAAAGTGCCCAACGTGGTAGATTTTAAATACGCAGGATATAACCTATGTAAATTGTCAACGCGATAGTGTATAAGAGTAGGTACATTGACAGTGGACTTGAGACATTTTTGATGAGTTCAACGTTTAATACGAGCGATTTTATGCTATACAATTCTACTCAGTTAGCAGTATCTAAGTATCTCTTTTGTGCAATATACCCTCTATTTTTAAAATTTCTTGTAAAAACTCGCATCTTCATTGATTTACGCGGGATATTATCTTCTCACAACAGATACACTGTCGAATGGATCGGCCGGGAAGGATTGGACACAGAAACACACGAAGAATACTTAAATCACTTTATCACCCATTTTTATAAAAACATTACGAAATTGGTCGATCGAGCTATGAGAAAGGAGGATTCAAGTGCTCAAGGACAAATTGTTACTGAAATTTTGCAGCATCTTCATGCGTGTAATAACTCTGTCGAAGTAAGTTGTAGCGCACGCCGCACGTGTGTATTCTGTTGGTAGCAATTTGATCAGCCCTTTTCAGATAGATGTATGAAATGGAACACATATGACTAAATAAGGAAGATGGCTTTTTGGAGGACAAGTGAGACAAGTACAGTTTTTTCTATTTCAAGAAATGCGTGTTTAAATTTTCAAAATTGCATTTAGCCACATGACGGAAAAAAAGTTCAAACCCACTTTCTGATGCTAAAAAATTGGATTTTAGTCGTGAGTTTTTCGCAGAGTATATCTGGGTCAGGTTTTAGTTGAAATCAGTAATACCTCAATTTTTCTCAAAAGTTGCACTTATCCCACCCCTCTCCGAAACCCCTCATTTGATCAAAAGAAAGTTTAAAAGATATAGTGCTAGATGTGTAGCCCTCTAAACTGCAGCCTAATCATGTCTAAAAGATTGGCCAGCCAGTCATCTGTTACTAACTTTTCGTGCGGACTGCTTTGATTGTCGTTGTCAAATTAATTCTCAAAAGCTAATTGACATTGAAAACAGCGAGACACGCAACCATAATTATTAGATTCACGGAATCAGACAGCGATTGCGTGACTTTTCGTTTGCGGTCTTAGTTTCAAAGTTACAGTAACTTGATATTTCAAACTTTCATTAACATACACGTTGACATTCATTCATCTATGTGCATGAGTAAGACTCTACCTAACTCAACCACTGAAATAAACTTGAAGTGCTCTTTGTTGGAAGTGATTGGAAAATGCCCACTTAATTTGGACCCATGTGGCACAGATTGCAATAAAGTACATACATAAAGGTACAATTGCAGTAAATTACACAATGGTAAAATTATCTCGTTGCATCGGAATGTTTGTAAATATTGCCTATATCTCCTGATTGAAGGAACACTTCTCATGGAAATTTATCGCAATGCAATTAAACTTAGTTGCATGGCCGGATTAAGGGGGTGCCCACTGGCCACATGGGCCGCGGCCTATGGCGGCAAAATGTAGGGGGCGGCAAATTTTGCAATCTTTTTTAATGTAGCTATCAAAAAGAAAGAAAGAAAAATCGGATCCAGAAAATAAATTACAAACGAGAAAAGGCGATAAAATCTCTCATTTCCTGAGAGTAAAAGTATAGTAATTTCTAATTTTGTCGTCCTTCGGTAATACAAGAGACAACACCTTTAATTAGTGGAGCTAAGGGAGAAACCAAACACGCAATTTGACCTTGAGCGGAGTGGCGCAGAAGGCAATGATGACGAGGACTGAGATGAAAAGGAGAAGACCTGGGCGCGGCGGTCGGCATGAAACGCATAGCGCCTACAAGACTGGATGAATACTTCACGCATTGCGTCAAACATTGCGGTCAGCAGCGGTCGGCGAGAAACGCATAGCGCCTACAAGACTGCATGAATACTTCACGCATTGCGCCAAACATAGTGCGGTCGGCGCAGCGACGCGACGGTAGTTAAAATTATTAAACCACATTTGTGTTTGTTCTTTCATAATTTTTTCGTTCGTTTGTTATAAATGGAAGGGCTTGTCCAAACAGGGATGGGTTTACGGAACTTAACTTTCGCGTAAAGTTCCGTGAACTTTTGTTAGTGTTGACGGGGCTTTCACAAAAACTGTGCCCAACACGAGTAAACGCGTCTCATACACCGGTTCACTTAACGAATGAGAAGGGGCGGAAAAATACAGGCGGTCCATGGGCGGCAAGTAGGTAAATCCGGCCCTGCTTAGTTGCACTTTTCATTGCATTGTATCGCATATTTCCCATCGTCTTGATGAAAGGAACACATTTTATCGCTTGCTTAAAATCGGCATCCATGGAAAAAATAATTTCAATTTTTGTTGTAATAAATCGCAAAATCATTTGTTTTATTGCATTGTGCTGCTTGCGGAGTACCTATACCGTTCATTTTTGACGTAATCTTTCCCAACAGGTTTTTTATGGACGCGAAGAAAGCATACAAAGGATCAAAGATTACATGTATAATGACTGTGATAAACCTTTAGTTTTATACGGCGAGGGAGGTTGTGGAAAAACTTCTCTGCTTGCGATGTCAGCGGGTTTAACCTCCTCTGAATGGTTCAAAGGGAAGAAACCAATCTGTATTGTTCGATTTTTGGGTACCACGCCTGACAGCAGTGCTTTAACTCCTGCCTTGATCTCCATCTGTCAGCAGGTAAGAAAATTCACGAGGAGCCCACCCCCCCCCCCCTCTCAGAGGCGGATACAGCAATTTGGCAACACTGGATTTCCTCCATTTACACCTATATTAAATAATCGATTCTTGAGGAAGCACCTGACCCCTCCCAGAATCGATACATTTCCATAGGTTTATATTGAGAAAAGACAGTGTTGCCAATTTGCTGGATCCGCCAACGCCCCCTCTTTTCTTTAAAAAAACTTGTTTTGACTCCTTTTCGAGGAACCTGCGGATCACATCCAGTGGTGAGGTGTGAATGATCTATATTTCCCCATTTGAAGCTATTGCAAAGAATCAATTATTAAGGACTTAGTTGCGAACACCGTATATCGATCCTTTTCCATAGGTTCAAATGGCAGAGCAATCGATATATCGCAAAGCACGCCACGCCACTGATTACATCAGCATGTGGCTAAACTGAAACCTTGTGATGAGAAAAGCGTGTGGTAATATTCAACCGAGTCCAGAGCTAGTTTTAGAGCTGTAGGTACATTGTTGTTAACTTTGTATTGTAATATTAAAAACGTCAATTTTCTTACTACAAATTTGAAGATTGTATTGCTGCATCATCAAAAACAGTTGTTGCTAAGATTTGGGATGGAAGCTTTTTAAATTTAACGAAGTTTTGTTTTAACAATTGTTCAATCAATTTTTTGGGTTTTGAATAGAAAGGCAATTCTGAGGAGAGTATTTTGTTAAACCTTAAACAACTGATAATGAGAGAAAAGTACGTCAACGTCCGCGAGTACCCCCCCCCCCTCCCCTCGATATGAGATCCATTGTTTCAACTAAATGGGTATAATTGTGTGCACTGAGCAGTGCTGGTATATGAGAAAGCGACTTCGATGGGAAAAGAACAGAGTAATTTTTGAAGGAGCAAGGATGGACAAAGATAAAATCTTAACTCGAAAGAAACAATAAATACACTGGAAACCTTCTGTTGGATTCCTGAGAATTAATTAAAAACTTTCTGAAGCACTTGATCGTCTTTTGTTCATGATCTCGTAGTATCAACATCATCTATTGTTTAAAGAGGCTATCACCTACGTACTGTTCTTCTGCTCCTATTTTGTAAAGATAAGAGATAAGTAAAGATAACTTAAAAGAAAATAGTGTTCTTTTCTTTTTATTTTTTCATTTTTATCTCTCTATTTATTTTTATCTCTTTATTTATTTTTATCTCTGTATTTATTTTCATAACTTTATTCATTTTTATCTCTTTATTCATTTTTATCTCTTTATTTATTTTTATCTCTTTATGTATTCATTTATTCATGTACTTTTGACAGATCAACCCCTGATGCTGTTCGCATCTATCTAATGACCGTGATATTCATCTGCTTCATTATAACCTTTTCTTTTTATTTTTCTTTTCCCCCTTTCTTTATCAAATATATAGAGAACTATAAAATACATGTATTAACCCTATTTGTTATAACATAATAACATTTACGGTTAACTTGTTACTCTCGGAAATGTTCACCAGCTCATAGCTTTGGTTTTCCAGATTTCGTACAATTACATGATTTCTTTTGAGGATATTCCGGATGATCTTGTTCCCTTAACCGCACATTTCAAGCATTTGCTCGTGAATGCAACACGGGAGCAGCCTCTCTTCGTGTTTTTGGACTCAGTTGATCAATTGACCGGCGCGCAAGATGCGAACAAAGTTTCTTGGTTACCCACTCGTCTTCCCCCTAATTGTAAGGTTCGTAATTTAAGTCACTTTTAGGAAAAACACCTGCTTTAAGTTTTCATCATTTGACTTTCATTTCAATGTTTACTTCTCTTAAAAGCGAGCGCAGGTCCTCCTGACCTGACTACTTTATGCTTAAGGTACATAGTACGCATTATACTTAGCTGACATATTTTGTAAAAAAAACAAATAGAAACTTTAATAGAGGCATTTTGCTCTGTTCGTGTCAAAAAATTAAAATTAAATAATAAAAAGAAAATAACTCGAGAAAAGAAAAACAAACTTAAAACCACCTAAGTCACAATTAATTAAATATGCAGATAGAGACTGACATCGACGGCTGAAGTCGAAAAATGCTTGCATCCTATTACGCCGCGGCGCGGCGCTACGAGCAACTATTCCGTCTCAGAGGTATTGCACAGTATCATCTGAAATTGAAGGCGCACTACTATGTACTTACACTTGGACGTATTTCTATCAAACGGAACTGATGAGCGCCCAGGAGGGAGGGAGAGGGGGGGGGGGGGCTTGGATTGGCGGGTGTCGCGGAAGCGATGCTCGTTGCGTCCTATACTCGCAATGCTTTTCCATGGCGCTTAGTTCCGTTTGTCAGATCGCGCTATCGGGGATTCTAAAATCCTCAAAAGGAACTCAATTTGACGCTTAGCTCCTTTTAACAGAAATACGTCTACTTATGACTGACTGGCGCTGTTAACAGTGCAAAGATGCAACAAAATGAAGTGCAATTGGACGGAGTTAAACAGATAGGAACCAAGCCACATCGGAATCGAACCGAGAAAAAGAGGTTTAAAGTTTGGCTCCTGCATAAGACTGAATGTAAAAGATAAACTTCAAGTTCAATTTCTACAAAATTTGCTCCAACAAAAACGTTGAATTTTTGGTGATAGATAGTAGAGCAGTGGTTGAGTTCAAAACCACTCATAACTAAATTTTTTCCAAAATGTGGGTTGGTTCCTTTCTGCTTAACTCAGTCCAATTGTCGGAGCCGTTGTTAAACGTAGTAATGAAGGTAAGAATTTCGCGATCGACTTGCTATACTCGCTCTAAAGAATTTATTTCATTAATTGGGTGCTGAGTACAGCATGCAAAAATTTTAAACCGAAAACCATGGGCTGAAATAAGACGAAAATCTCTCTAGTGATATATGCACACCTTTGCTTGTGTATTTTAAAGTGCATTGTTAGGCGAGTGACTTCGGTTTTGTTTTTTCGATTCGTTTTTTGCAGAGTGTCTAACCATTTTCGTTTTTTTCTCTTTTTCTCTCTCATTTAGTTAATCGTATCTTGTGCTGCAGAAGAAGATAATGCTGAAGTATCAACGGAGTATCATTTACTCAGACGTATGATCGACGTACCTGAAAACTTCATAGAAGTAACAGCTTTGGGAGAAGAGTTGGCAATGCAAGTTGTTAGGTTTGTATCTTCTCTGCCTACATGTATTCTCAATTCAACACACGTAATGGAGGCTATGATGAGTCAAACATTTTAGAAATGAGGAGATTGAATTGCAAAATCAATAATTGAAGTACAATTTCTCCAGATAAAGGAATTGATGGGGGTGAAATATCTAAATACTTCAATGTCGAAAACGCACGCACAACTGTCTTTACTGGCATCCAATTCCCTGTTTGAATCAAGCCTAAATAACGTACACGAGAGTATACTATCGCGAAAATGAGGTTTGCAGGTCTCATGCCTATTAAATCATACATTTTAGGTACAGACATTGTACCTGAATTTAAAGACACTAAAATTTTCAAGGACAAATATTTTTCTTTACAACTTGAATGGAGTCTTATAGAGAGAACATTGGAAAATAAAGAAGTATGTTCGACGATTTTTTTAGATATTTCAGCAGCTTTTGATAAAGTCTGGCATCTGGGTCTTCTCTTCAAAATACGAATTTTTTTACCATTTAATCATTATAAGCTAATCAAATCTTACCTGGAGAACAGAAAATTTAGAGTTAGATTTAATAATTGTTATTCAACATATAGAAGAATAAAGGCAGGAGTACCGCAAGGATCATGCCTGGGCCCATATTTATACAATATCTTCACTAGCGACATCCCAAAACCGAAGAGGGGCTTTATCGGCACTTTTGCAGATGATACTGCCTTAGCAGAAAGAGACAAAGACATATTTATCTCTAATCATATTACAAAAAGCTATCGATGAAATGGTTGAGTGGGTTTCTGACAATGGCGCCACGCTCAACGCATGTAAATCTGCTCATACTGTTTTTACAAATAGGAAAATACCACAATTACCAGTTCTCATAGAAGATGAACAAGTTCCTTACGTTACAAGCGCTAGATATTTAGGAGTTTATTTAGACTCTAGACTTACTTTTAAAGATCACATCAGAATCAAGGTGAAAGAATTAAATAAAAAGTATAAAAAAATGTATTGGTTGTTAGGCAAAAGATCAAAATTGTCAAAGAAAAACAAAATTTTGCTGTATAATCAAATATTAAAACCTATATGGCAGTATGCTTCACAACTATGGGGTTGTGCAAGCAAATCTAATATAAATAAGGTAGAAAGATTCCAGTCGAAGGTTCTACGAGAAATTATTGGAGTACCATGGTTCGTAAGGAACGAAGACATAAGGAGAGAATTAGAGGTACCCACGGTTAGACAAGTAATTGCTGAGACAACGAAGAGATATGAATGTCGTATTGAAAAGCATATCAATGTAGAGGCTTTAAACCTTTTAGATAGTACAATACCTGTGAAAAGGTTAAAAAGGTGGGAGACCTTTGAACTCCCATCAAGATTTAAGTAGTCTGTAAGGTATGAGTGAGAGTGTGAATGGAGTGTGAATGAGGGTGAAAGGAAGAATGCAAAACCATTAAACTAAAAACCTTTATGTTATAATACATTTAAGAAAGAAGGCAGAGAATTTACAATTCCTGTTCTTTTAGATAATCATAGTATTATCTAACGTTAACATATAAAATTAATGCAGTTTGTTAAGTTTTAGTTTTAAGCCACGTAGATAGATACAAGAAACACTTGTAGTAGTTACGATATATTTAAATAAAATTTCTTTTTAAAAAAAAAAAAAAAAAACAACTTGAAACCCTCACAGAAGGGATTATGAAAAAACTTGCATTTATCATTCGTCGAATTAGCGTTCTTTCAATCTTTCTCGGTTAACATTTAGGTATTATGGCTAAAAATGATTCATTTCGACCACTTTTACTTTGAATGGGCCATGAGTGAAACATTAAAACAAGGAATTTAAATAACGTGAGTTTTGGCTATAACACGAGAAGTATCCAGGATACAAATTCAGCCCATTTCCCAACTATTTTTCACTACCCGTCAAAAGAATCCTAAAAAATTCGAAATCGCTCCAACCTAAGTATCCTTATAATAAATGATAGTGAGAAATAGGATCTAAAGGAAAATGCACCCAAGATGAAGCTAATTGAAAAATATATCAATTCTTTCGCCAATTTCGTTGACGGGGACTTGAACGCAAGTTTAGAAAAGTTAACTTCTTAGTTTTGGGACGTATTAATTGCGACGTATACATTGCTTCAAAATGTAGAGGGTATACTTATGTCCTCCTATAAAATGAATTTAACTCTGAAAACTGACTCAATTTTTTAGAATGTGGATGAAAACAGCTCATCGAGATTTGACCAATTACCAGTGGAGGTTAGTTGCCAATGCCATCGGACAGTGCTCGCTTCCGATATTCGTCAAACTCGTTTTCGCAGAAATTTGCCGATGGAGAAGTTACACCAAACCTCAAGAGACTCATTTGGCTTCCACAGTGATGGACTCAATCATGATGTTGTTCGAGCGGATAGAAAAACAGGTGTCTATTTAGTGTTTTCTTCCTTTAAAAAAATCATAGAGTACAATAGAGTCGCAATGTACTGGAGCGCAGATGAAGTCACTTTTTGATACCGTTTTGTCCAGGACTTCTGAGACTAGTGTGCGGCGATTAGCGGCATTGTATCTGCGGGGTCCGAGCTCCGGGGTCCGCTCAGAAAATACAGGTACAAAATTTATCTCATTAAAACCAGGAGCTCCGTACATTTTTTAATTTGTTATGATACTGGTCAATATAATTTGCCAAAATTCGCGAAAATAGCTATTGATTTAAAATAATAAATCCCAAAAACCACTCATAGTCCGCGATTCTCTCATAAGCCGCCGTGTTACAAATTGCTGTCGGATTCACACTTGGTTCACACTTTCCGGCGAACAATGGGCTCGAAATGGCCCGTTCATGGGTTAAATTCATTGGCACTCCAGTACATTGCGACTCTAATGTACTCTATGAAAAAAATAAAGAAATCTTTCTCAGATGATCCAATAAATCGTTTAATTCAGCGTCTGAATTCCTCCTACAAGGACTAGAAAAATTTGATGATGCCCTTACTTAAACACCGATATATTTTTACCTGACTCCTCGTTAATCGTGTTTCTTCATTTGCGTTCGCAGCATGGGCGTATATTGGTTTTTCATGCTTTGGCCTACATTACGGCCGCCAAGAGCGGGTTATCCGAATCGGAATTGGAAGATTTAATTTCTCTTGATGACCGAGTGTTGGACGACGTCTATCAGTACCATTTACCCCCTGTGCGGAGGATACCCCCTCTTCTATGGACCCGTATACGTAATGATCTGCCTAATTATTTATCGGAGCGAGAGGCTGATGGTGTTAGCGTCATGAATTGGTATCACAGGTGAGAGGCGATTAGATCCTTGCGATTTATTTCCTCTAATTAGAGGCGGATCCAGCAATTTGGCACCACCGGTTTTCCTTTGTTTAAACCTATGTTAAATAATCAATTCTGGTCGGAGCACCAAGCCCCTCCAATAATCGATACATTTCCATGGGTTTAGAGAGAAAACGATGTTGCCAGTTTGCTGTACCTATCCGCCAATGCCTCTATTCGTTATAGTTAGTCAATTTTGGCTTCCATATTTACGTATTTTCGTTGAAATTAAAAACATTCCGCTCCCTTTCCCTGCATTAGAGATGGAACCGAGTCAAGTTTGATCTTATTCCAATTCACTCGAGGCCGCTTTTTTCCATTGGCGGATCCAGCAATTTGGCAACACCGGATTTCCTCCATTTAAACCTATGAAAAAGTATCGATTCTTGGAGGGGCCCGGTGCTCGACAAGAATCGATTATTTAGCATAGGTTTAAATGGAGGAAATCCGTTGTTGCCAAATTGCTGGATCCGCCTCTAATTGTTTACTCTAGTTATCAGGGTTCAAAATTTCTTTTGTTCACTCTAAATTATTTTACTTGTCTCTAAATTAGAGTTTCTTTTTACCCTATGAACTAGTCAATTGAATAGACTTATCATCATCAAAGGAACGGAATATCGATGCTGAAACTGACAAACTACGAATCTCATTTACGGTGTCTAAAAATTCTCGCTCCTATTTTATTTCATTAAAAGAGAACAAATCAACACCATTTTTTTAAAAGTTATTCTCAGAATTTGCTTTATTTCTTCCCTGTATTTTACCGTTACTTACTTAATTTTATTTCTTGCAATTTTTAATTTTTTTACTTTAATTCAGTCACTTTATTTCAATTTTTATACTTCATTAAATATCTCTTCGTTGTTATTTATAACTGCATTTTATTTATCTACTTTTTCTTTTTTTCTTTTCATGTCGAGAATCAATTCAAAATTTTCAAACTAGGATTATTTTTATGATTGGCTAAAGTGCTTCTAGCATTGGACAAATAAGCCTAGGCTACTTACTTAAACAAGTGAGATAATGTAGAATAGAAAATAAAAAAAAATTACCCCTCTAAAGTACTGAAGCCTTGACATGGTGTTAAATATAGTGCATGCCTAGCCTACTGGTAAACCTGGGATGTTTAGCTTAACGACAGCATTCAATTGACAAGAAACATTGTTAAAACATTAGTAACAATTGATAAATTTCTGCCATTTCCTTGGAATTTTGAATGTAGAAAAAAATTGATTTTGAAAACTATAATTAGCACCAGGGGCCTTTGGCCGCTACGCTGCCGACAACCAATGCGGAATAAAACAACATATGTAAAAAGTCGTAGAACAACCGTGTTCAAGTTATCTCGGAGGTTAATGGATTCAAATACCGTCAATGTTTTATTTTTGATCAATGTTTTTAAAAGAATACACACTGTTATTCTACTGAGTTTATGCAAATTTTCCTGAGTGATTTAAAATAGATAAAAGGAATTTTGACTTAAAACGCATAATATCCAAAATCTAAGCTCAGATTCGGCTTCCTCGTGAAAAATCGATGCAATTTCATGTATCATATGTCACCATATCATGAAGGAAAGAGATTAACGTAGGCGTGTAGATTCTAACATATCAGTCCGACGTGGCAACATGGGTGATTCGGAGTGGGTCAGCTGATGAGTAAGAAGAAGTTTGTTTTCTCGGAAACGGACGAACCAAATGCTTGACGCCGGCGTCTGGCGGCGTGGCTCAAACGTTTGAATTCTTTGCCTGCTTCCGCATACCGGCCGGCTTTGATAGAATCTTTACGCCTACCCTCTTTTCTTTATGCTATGGTAACATATGATACATGGAAGCGCATCGATTTTTCACGAGGAAGCCAAATCTGAGCTTAGATTTTGGGTATGATGCGTTTCAAGTTGAATTTTCTGAATTTGAAAATTTAAGACGGCGGACGTAGCCTAAATTGATACATCGGCTCCCATTCCATCGATTAGGTAAATTCGAATTTTTAGTCTAATTTCGAAAATTCGAAAAACCAAGGTGGCGGGCGTGGCCTATTAAAACGCTATCTCGGTTCCTGCTTGTCGGATTTTCGTAAAACTTGGTGCCAAGGGGAGGGGGGGAGGAAAGAAATTTTCAAACACTGCAATCGATATGTCGCAGGCAAATAGTAAAATTAGGCATTTTTTTCAAATGCCTAGGCAAATAGTCAAATACTAGGGGGTATGCCCCCTGACCGCTACGCGTTCCAACCCCCTGAAGGCGCTCCGCGCCATCAATGGGCCGCCTCGAGGCCCTATTTTTTGCGGCGACTTTACCGTCGCCCGAGCCAGGGACGGGAAAAGGAGTACGCTCCACGAACATATTATTACACGCTTATCAGTCACACAAGGTAGGTTGAACATGAATCTTGAAAATTTATAAACATACTTTCCCTAATCAGCCCATATCTGATTGCATTCTTTGGTGACTCAATATTGGTTAAGCGTAAAAAATTGACGGGACAGACTACTATAACAAAATACTTTGATTGAGTTATCTGAGATGGTGACCTTCGTAATCAACAAGTTTATAATTTGCACTAACGCATTCTGTAGTTCAATGAGCCCACTTAATCGAGTAGCATCAACCAAAAAAAAGATAGGCGAAGCGCAAGAGCACTCTTTGGTGCAATGAGTCAACTTGATGGAGCAGTTTACCATCAATTTTGTCTCGGTGAACAGATTTGTAATAGCTAGTAGCAACTAATTGAAAATGATTGATTTCCCTAAAGACGTTGTGGACAATACAATGCCGTTGGTTATTCTATCAATTTTTTCATGTATACGGCACCAACTTTTAATTAACAAAACCAAGATGGTTATCTGCGCACGGTCATTTTTTTCCATGAAAAAGAAGCTAATTTAAAACAAAATGATAATTAAACATTCGTAGGTGATTTTTTATTCACAACGCCCACTAAAAGATAAAGAACCACGTTTGTTAAATTTGAGAGTCGAGATCTCCACTCCCATTGGTTCCCGCCAATTCAGTGCCGCGCTCGGCAAATTATATAAATTGTCGCGCCAATTTTCAAATAAGCGGGGAGTCCACTCGTTGCGCGACTCTAGAGTCCCTTTATACCATAGAGTACAATAGAGTCGCAAAGTACTGGATCGCCGTTGAAGTCACTTTTCGAGGCTGTTTTGTCCAGTTCTCCGGAGACTAGTGTGCGGCGACTAGCGACGACGCATACGCAGAGACTCGCGCTCAGCGCTCCCCACCTCCCCACTCCCGACTCGGCTCCGTTCGTCGGCTAGGTCCACACACATTGAACCAGCCAAGTAGGCCGGTAATAAGTCTGAAATTGAGTCCATATAAGAATATTATCCAGGAGTAACATACATTAATGGATTCATTATGGCTTTGGATATCTATTTAAAGCAAAATTTGTACAAATTAGTACCGATGGAATTAAAAAAAGTTGAAAAAATACAAGCTGTCCTTGATTTCTTCATAAGCCACCGTGTTAAAAAATTCCGGTTGGTTCACACTTGGTATAAGTCAGAAATTAAATCCCTGTATGAATATTAACCAGGAGTAATATACATCAATGGATTCATTATGGCTTTGACTGTCTAATTATAGCAAAAATTGCACAAATTAATATCGATGGAATTAAAAAATGTCGAAAAAACACAGGCAGTCGTTGCTTTTCCCGTAAGCCGCCGTGATAAGAAATGCCGGTTGGTTCACACTTGGTATAAGTCAGAAATTAAATCCCAATATGAATATTATCCAGGAGTAATATACATCAATGGATTCATTATGGCTTTGACTACCTTTAAATAGCAAAATTTGCAAAAATTAATGCTGATTGAATTATAAAATACCTAAAAAACACAAGCAGTTCTTGATCTCTCCATAAGCCGCCGTGTTACAAAATGCCGTTGGGTTCACAAATGGTTCACAATTTTCGGAGCACACGCGGCTCGGAAACGCCTGTTCATGGATTGGCTTCATCGGCGCTCCAGTACTTTGCGACTCTATTGTACTCTATGCTTTATACTGAGAGTCAAGACAACACCCCTCATGGAGTCACAAACGGGAATAAAGATTACACAAATTGAACGTTTTTCGTAATCTTTGATCGGCTCATTCTTAAATTCCTTTCTCCGTTCCTTCTCTCATTCCGTTTGTTCCTTGTCGAACCCGAAATTCCTTGGTCCATTCCAGATTATAATCTTTGCAATTGGTGAAAATGTAATCTTTATTCCCGTTTGTGACACTGTGAAGGCCTAAAATCCGGTTGACCAATCAGAAATGGATTCGCATTGTCTTGACTCTCAGTATAAAGGGACTCTACGCGACTCTGAGAATTCGAGACTCGAGATCTCCACTCCCATTGGTTCCCGCCAATTCAGTGCCGCGCTCGGCAAAATATATAAATTGTCGCGCCAATTTTCAAATAAGCGGGGAGTCCACTCGTTGCGCGACTCTAAGAATCGGCGCATTACCGGGCTTTTTTCAGGTAGTGTGAAGTCAGAGGAGCTCCGAGACCATGAAATTCAGATTTCTTGGTGTCAATTACCTAGAACACTCCCTTTTCCCGGAGAATCTACGTAGATTTTATGACAGAAGAGTAACTGCAACCTTCCTCGAGAGGTTACTTTTAGGCGTCGAATGGGTCACTTTGAACCCTTGGGGGTCAATTAAGATCTACATGTTTTGTACTTTTCAATTTGGATGCGACGAATTTGCGATGCAAAAAGCAAAAAAAAAAAAAGAAATTATGTAAAATTATAAACCGCTAATACAAACCTTCCATTTCATTAAATGTTGATCTCTCATAATATTGAACTTACGATGAAAAAAATATCTCCACAGGCAGTTTCGAGATGCGGCAAAAGAAAGGTATTTCAAGAACATGAACATGGCTCTTTATTTCCACTCGTCCATTGCCGATTACTATCTTGGGATATGGGGTGGTGGCAACCCAAAACCATTCAAATACACAGAAATTCAAAGGCATAGGTAAGGTTCGATATAAATAGTACAGTGAAATTATTAAAGAATCATTGACAAGTGATCATTCCGGGAGCGCATGATGTAACAAGGCTAAGAAAATCATGTTTTCAGCGGAGTCAGTAGATCATATTCAATACATCAGACGGGTTAGATTGTATCGATATCGATTGGTTCAAAACATAAACATAGCCTCAAAAGTCAATTGGGTAATTTGACGGAACGGGTTTTTGTCAAAGATTTTTGATTCGTATATGAGTACTTATTGACCAAGGATAGTGACATTGCTACGAAATTTCTCAATGTCAGCTTTTCTGACCATTAGCTTAAAATTTTTGTTTGAGGTTATTTTCTATAGTTTTGAACCAAACGATACATCGAACCACTATCGAATACGACCCGTTGCTATTCACATTAGAACGCCCATTAGAATCATGTAACTGCCTCATTAATGTTTTAAAATAATTAGTTGAAATGTATGCAAACAACAAAAGATGTATCATAATTACATTTGACCACTCCACCAAATCCCCCTGATGAAGTTCATGTTTCCAGATGACTATTCTAAAAATGAGCCGCACTCATCAAAAGGGAATATCCAGATACCTTTGTGAAAAATAATTCTCCAAAGATATGAAGTTTAGAGTATGCAATGAAATGATTGATCATTATTGCCGGTTGCAGGTTCAATTTAACAGACAAAGAAGGCTCAGCCGATCGAAAGGTACCCGTGCAGCCTTTAGTTTTTTATTCAAAGGATGGGAAAGTCACCCGTTATAATTTACGAAAGGTTAGTTTGAATAGTGTTCATAAAACGCCTCTTTCACTCGTTTCCAACATTTGCTAAAACACGCACAATTTTGGAACGTAGATCTAAAACCGACAATATTCTTATTGTATAAACCATATAATTTGTGGAATAACTTCTTCATACAGAGAGTTGGAAATGTAGTTAATGTGCATTACAATTCAGAAAACTGAAAATCTCAATACAGAAGCTTATTCAACTACAATTTTCTTTCAAAGAGATACGCTATTGAGATTTTCAGTTTTTTTAATTGTAACGCACGTTGGCTACCTTTCCAACTTTCTGTCTTTACGACTAAGTGTGTCTACCGCAATCAGTTTTTAGTAAATTTTTTGAAAAGCAACCAAGTGCGCCTGTCTATACTTCGATCAATTTCACAACGAAATGCAGGAGATTATACGAGTAGAAAATAACGAACATTTGGAAAGTTAGTGCTTTAATAGCTTTAAAGTGTTAATGTTTTACGACATTGATGCTTTCAAATACTCTATCAAGCGTTAAAACAAGCTCCTCTATCTATTTGCTGTCTGATATCGTTCGTAGTGAGCTCATAAAAAAGTCACTTCCATTTTATTCTTCATGTACACATGTTGAATAGAAAGCATTATTCTCTCGTATGTTTTCTTTCCATAGTTCGGTGAGCTCCCATACCATTTTGTGCGATCTCGGCGTTTTCAAGATTTGTACAAAAATGTTCTTTTCAACTACCAGTGGTTGCACGCCAAACTATCTTCGTGTCCTCTTCAAGCTGTTTTGAGTGATTTTGAAGACGCGTGCATGAATATTGAGGATAAAGAGGCAACTCGGTAAGAAAATTTTTTTAACTTTTTCCTTTTGAAATGAAACCCAAAGGCTTTTCTTTGCCATAGGTTCAACCACAGTGACTGATTGACGCGTAAAAATTTAGTAGTTAAAGAATAAAGAAGAATTACTATCTAAAAATTTGAATAAAATAAAATTAACGTACTAAAATTTAAAATAGATAAATTTCTAAGTTTCTGCAAAGACTTAGACTAATTTCTAAAAATCCGGCTGTTTAATCAATCGAATCTCAAAAAGTCGTAGTCTGTCTCACAAATATAAGTTTTACTAACAGCCGTGCTGAAAACGACCATGTTAATGAGTAAAATGGTACCACGTCGACACCAACATGGAGACTTTAACGCAGAGTAAAAAAAAACGCCGAGGCGAGGCCCGAGCTAAAAAAACAGTCATAGCCCGTCTTGAATATGAATTTTACGAACATTTCTGCAAAACATGACCATATTGGTGAGCGGAACGTTATATCATGTTGACGCCAACATGGAGACTTTAACGGAGAGTATAAAAAAAGTAACGCGTTGATTTCTCTCCTTGCGTCTCATTCTGTTGAGTCCGCCTTCAATTATTGTGATGACAATATGCGCGGCGTGAGAGTACGAATAGTTGCACGCCGCGCCTCGTCATGATGTTGCCACTTTCGTATACAGTCCGAGCAAGGACCAGTAGTCTCCCAAGATGTTTAAAAAATTACGTTGACCTCTCTTTTAACAAAGAGGAACTTTCCTCAACATGTTTAACTTTTTGCACAGCCTTATCCCCGTGTTTTGTACATACTCCGATATTGCTGCGGCATTTTAAAAGACACTAGGTAGCGAATAGCTTCAAATTTCCTCATATTTTATACCAAAATTTTGGAGAGTATAGTTTCATTTTACTTCGTAACAAACTTTTCTAAATGTGCCGTATTATCCTCATGGTCCTCGTGGTTCCAATGGTGCTTTCGAATGACGGACTCGAACCTGGGATAGCCTAACTCTCACTTTTTATGTGTATAGAGTTGTTGTATAATTGTATATACGCATTGATATCGTAGAGGAATTTTCATCTAGAAACTTTAGATTTGTGATTTTCTGTGAGCTAGGAAATAAATTGTGAAACTTATTCCCTCTGTCAAAACTAAAAATATTCTAGAGCCGTGCTAAATTATTCATATGTTCTCTACTCCTAAGACTTCTTTGGGCCGTTAATCATTGATTGAGAGACCCCTTGAGTTGGGAAGCGACTTGGGATAGCGACAATAAAGGAGCCTCGGACTTTGAGAAGGCTTTTAGATAATCCTCTCAAAATTGCTGAGTGTCTTTTTCCCACCCTCAAATCAGATTATCGTTTGCTTTTTGATTAAAATTGTTTCTGCTCCTATATTGGAATTTTTCTCGTGTTCAAATTTTTTTAACGTATTTTTCTGTTTGAATTTTGCTCAGGCATCGATGGATACATGATGGTAGCTCTTTGATTTTGGAGACGGGAGGGGGGAGAGGTTGTTTTTGCAGTTACGCTGACTTCTTTGAATTTTGATTTTTGTCGAGAATTTTTTTTGCTTTGTTGGTGCGTATCATTGAATTTCAGTAAGAACTTCGATGGTTTTTTTGTTAGGACCGGATCAGTGGCTGCTCACAAATTTTCAAATCCTGGAAGGATGAAAGGAATGTAGTTTCTCATTTACGAGTTTTAATTTTAAAAGTGGGAAATTCACTAAGACCACTCGTGCAACTTTAAGGCCTTTACCTGAAACTTAATATAGAGAGCTGAAGGCGAAACAAGTTGTTTTCAAAGTCATTCTTTCGATAGTTTACTGTCATCTGAAACATCACATTAATTTCGATCTATTATTTTATTCATTCACGTTTAATTTTCAATAAATGGTTGATTTCATTCATCAAATTCATATTTCATTTTACTAGGGAACAGCTAAGAGCAATGAAAAGGTGAGCTGCGACGCGTGAGTGCAATCTATTATTTTGTTTGCTGCGTTTCTGTATGCATTTATTGGATCAATGCAATGCCAATTCTCATTCTTCGATTTGATTATCTGACTATTTGCTTTTCTCTCTTCAGCAGCATTACGTTGTGATCTTATTTCCTTGTGTTTTATGTTTGAAATGTTACTGGCATCAGTACTCACTGACAAAAATCATTGAAATGCTCTTTCTACTTTAAATGCGTCTAAATCTATCGCTTTAAATCTGAAAAAGGGAGTTCAGTGAGTTGTGAACTGGCCTCTCGTGCGATGACTTTAAAAAATGATTATTATTATTAATTATGGTCAGAACAACACAATTATTTCTCTCCCTTTATTCCTGTACCTACCTATTTTACTAATCTACTGACGAGTCTCTAAAAATCAGTAATCTCAACAGAAAATTAGAAAGATGAAGCCAGAGACTAGTTTAAAATAATAAGCATCATAAAATATTATTATAAAATTGCTAGTCAGACTTAAAATAAAATATTGTGACCAAAAATTGAAACGTCCTCTTAACTCGAACGGCAAAATTCTAACGTATTTAAACTCCTCTTCAAACTCACTGCCCTCCTTCATCAATTTTTAACGCTTTCTGCCTTCTTTACGGAGCTGAAATGGATGATACGATCGACTCCATTGCCTTTCAGCTCACAATCATATTGCATACATTTTATTTACTTCTCAGGTGACTCAATGGTCTTATCTTCTTGCGGCTGCGCGTTCTGCTAACACAAGCATGCTGATGTTGGTTCTCCTGGTGTTATTCTTTCACTTTCTCTTCTCTGCTCAGTTCTCTCTTCTAATTTTACTCGTTCTTTATTTATTCTTTTTTTTTATGATGTAAATCATAATCACCTTCTTAATTTCACTATTGCAAATGTTTGAAGATGAAAGCTACTCAACATCGCCCATTCTAATTTAAGCTCTATATCTTTTCTATCTTATGGTGCAAATACTATCACCAGTTTCTCTCTTCCTTTTGACGCTGCATTCCGCACAGGATGACAAAGAGATCATTCCTCTTGTGCTCTTTGCCTTTTCGGTGGCTTTCAAATGTATTTACAAAACTATATTCTGTGATGTAATGTTCAGAACCAAATAAATTCTGATAAATTACCAGTCACGTAAAGTTACTGACATAAAAATAAGGGAATCGTGTTCATTTAATTTAACATCTCTGAAAAAGGCCGATCAACGTTGGAGCATACTGTGAGAAGCAAAACTTTTTTAGCACGATTAGTCCAATTTCTCTCGAGTGTAGAGTTGATGCGCCGAGCGCCGAACGCATCGCTGTGTGGACAGAGGTAAAAAACCAGAGCGCCTTCAATTTTTCATACACGCAACGCGGATAACAATTGAGCGCTAGTATAGTTGCATTCAGGTTTTGTCATCTACACTGTCGTGATAGCGAAGAGAGCCGTAAGTGCAAAAATGAAGTTCTGAGAAAACGGGCTCAGAAGCTTCTGACCAGAACATTTTATTGAAAGAAGCCTCCGTTCTTTGTCAACTTGCCACTAATCGTTCGGAAGACTCCTAGAAACCGTATGGATGATTAAAAATCGACCGATTTTATTTACATTACATAAAAAGAGTATTTTTCATTTTCATGCCAGGTTATTGTTAGGAGGCAAGACAGCCGTAAGTGCTACCTTCTGCATTCGTGATTGCGCTTTGGAAGCACAACAAACACATTTTCAGGTTAGAAATTGGCAGAAGAGGGCGGCAATTTACTGGAAAGCACTGTTTTCATTGGCTCTCATGCACCTGCGGCTGTCTTGAAAAAACTATGTCATTTTTTGTGCACTTACGGCTTTCTCATACGTCTCGTTAGCATTAAAGTAGGATGAATTTTGCTGTTTTAGCTGTCTCAGTAATTTCATCTAAAAGAGTTTGGACGAATTTTGAAGAAAACTCGATTTCGAAAATTTTACACTTACGGCTCTCTTCGCTATCACGGCAGTGCAGCACATCACATCAAAGCCGTCGACTGAGATATGTAATGACAACCTAATGTTCACTAGAACGAAGTCAATATATTGGCCTTTTTCAGATTTTAATAAAATATCGATATTCCCCAAACAGATTTTTACAATCTATAAATGGACCGAGTTTGATGAAAGGGAATCAGATTATATATATATCAAGATCAAACAGTGGCGAGGTGTGAATGATCGATTATCGACATTTCCCCATATTTGGAGCTATGGTAAAGAATCCATTATTAAAGTGTTCGTTGCGAACACTCTGTATATATCCATCCATTTCCATAAGTTTAAATGACAAATCAATCGATGTATCGCAAATTGAGATCAAACCGAGAGAAAGAAGTTTGAGGTTTAATGCTTCTAAACGCCTTTCAAAGTTAGAGGAGGGGTTCGACGCCTATTTTTAATAATGTTCCTCTACTTTAATGTTTTTAAATGTGCGGCTATTCAAGCTGAAAATTACTTTTGACCTATCCCTCACTCTCAATACGACTCGGTTCATTTCTGTTCAATTCAGTTTAAATGAGGCCATGCACTCAGTGGCGTGGCATGCTTTGCGATATATCGATTGATCTACCATTTAAAGCTATGGAAATGAATCGATAAATGGGGTGTTCGCAGCGAACACCTTGATAATCGATTCTTTACCATAGTTTCAGATGGGAAAATATCAATAATCGATCATTCCCGCCGCTCCACTGCATGCACTTAGTTACTTTTTGATAAATCCGCTAAGCTGACGTTCAATTAGAAAGATCAGGCCAACTTCGGCCGCGTTCACAACTAATGCGGACACAAGTCTATCTGCATGATGGAATTTTTATCGCCTCAGCATAAATTGATCCGATCCTGATAAAGAGGAATGAATATTGGGCTTAATTTTCTTGGTCCTTTCAGCAAGCTTTTTTTTTATTATTTTATCTAAAAACCATTGATCAAATGATTCAGCTTGTTTACGTTTCATAATATGTCGTTCCTTCCACGAAAGGACGTAACTAAATTTCATCGATGCCACATTTCCCGTCGCAAATTGCAATTTTGACAGGAGAATCTTGGGCATTTTTAACGGAAAATTTCACTGATTTTTCCTCTAATCTCGTGCGAAAACGAGTGAGATTTTGAACAAAAAGTTCATAGGTATATTCATCTTACACTAGAAAAAAACACATCGTATCTAGAGTCCAGACTCTTAAAAACATCGACAAGAAAAAATACTCTTGATTCAATCAGATTTAAGCTTAAATCAAGAACCAAGCCTCTTAATTTGAGTGGATTTCCTTTTGATTTAAGCTTAAATCTGATTGAATCAAGAGTCCTTTTTCTTGTCAATGTTTTCAAGAGTCTGGACTCTAGATCCAATGTGGGTTTTTTTCAAGTGTAAAACTTTAATTGTTTGAGTCAATGTGGCAACCTTGGAATGGAATTACGTTCCCTCGTCCGGGAAAACGACGAATATTGCTACATTTTGTTTAACACATTTTAACACTGTGAGAAATATCGGCTGAACAGGGAACTAATGCTGGTGGCAGATGCTTTAAGACTCGGAGGCGCAATTTTGAGCGTCTACCCGGATATGTGGCCCCTCAGCTGATTGGACGTCTCCTTCCTGAAATTGGATCGAATCCCAACGTGAAAAGCCTCTTGCGAGAGTGCGATGATAAGGGTCCTGAAAACTGTGCTTTGCTGCCGTTCTATCACTGTCTGCATACACCAGGTGGCCCTTTAAAAGGTACATCTGGCTCATTTCTTCATTTTTTTTTGTAACAGCAACGTATGAAAAATAGTTTGATGTGTCCCAAAGGCAAGTAGTATTCACCTAATAGCATTATGGCCCTTTTTGCCAGGGTCGGCGTGATCTGCTAGCCGTGCCTGTGTAATCACTTAGGAAGCATTATTCCGGCTATCTTTTCATTCTTATTGTTCACTCAGTTTAATTAACTTTTTACATTATTTTTTTCAAATTTTTATCTTTTTCATCTTTCTCTCCCCTGGTAAAAATTGGCGATAGGAGCTGCGTTTCAAAAAATCATAGAAATTCTTATAGCCGGCTTAAGAAGGCAATAGAAAATCATATAGCTGGCTGTAGAATGCGGAGCAAATCACATAGCCGGGCTATACGAAGCGATAAAAAAGTATGCAGCTGGCCTGTAGTTCCTATCGCCGGGCTTTACACTTTATCGCCATCGGCTATAAAAGGCTATAAGAAATTATGTAGAAATTCGTGTGCTTTGGAAATCATTAAGCTTGATACGGAGCCAACATAATATTCACAAAACACACATTATATTTTCCTTTAATACACATTTTTTTTCATCAATTAAAATGAAAATAATCCATACAAGATGTGCAAACATTTCAAAATCATGAGTTGAAAAACGCTGACTCCGCAAGATTATATTGGAGCATAACACAGAGCGGAGCGGCGTGCTGCCAGCGATAAGCGCGCACCAGCGCCTACAAACCTAACTGGGATACTTCTCGCATGGCGCAATGCGTGAAGTATCCCTGTTAGGTTTGTAGGCGCTAAGGCGCTTTTCGCGCTGGCTGCCCGCCCGCCGCGCTGCAGCGTGCCACGGCGCTTGAAGCAACTATTTCACACCAGAGGTATTGCACAGTATCATACGAAATTGAAGACGCTCCAACATATTAGGAATGGCAGGCATCCTTCAAAAGTACGGAGCTTTCCTCGCAAAATAAATCAAGATACTACGGCCCAAAAATAGAGTGGTAGTGCAAAAACTCACTAAGTCCTAGCATCCGTAATTAGTAACATGTAGCATACACTTTATCGCCTGGCTGTTGCTCAATCGCCATCGGCTATAAAAGGCTATAAGAAATTGTACAGCCGGCTATAGAAGCTATTGAAAATCTTACAGCCGGCTTTAGGTCTATGGTATTTTGGAACACAGATTCTACTGCCAATTTTTACCAGGGTCGTGTCCTTTTGAGGGGCGGGATTTGATTTTGAAAAGATTAGAACGATCTCATTTCTTAGATATCACCCTGCGTAAGACGCACTTCCCCCTCTAAAAGGGGGAGAGGAATCAAGGTACTCCGTCCAAATTTCCTCTATGCATGCCTGCCTTGCTATCAAACTTGCCTAAATTTAAAAAATAAATAAAATAATTAAGGCATTACAGTTAGTAAGAAAGGCAGCCAGCAAAAGTTTGGAATGATATTCTTTCAATGGTTTTGTTTAGAAATATAGCAAGATATCAAGACTTAAAAAAATTTAAAACAAATCAATGTACCATTGCTATCAAGTTTGAACCAATCTACGTCCTAAGTTAAATGAATAATCAGAAATATTGGTGAGATTAGGGCTGGATTAAGAATGTCACCGTTTAATAGCCGTAATATTCTTGATCAAATGATTAGTAGAACATGAGCCAATATGGCAGTTAAATCGTCTAATGATCTCAGCTGACATCAGTAGCAGATTTGACTGACCTGCTTTTGGCATAGCGTATATTGTCACAACTGAAATCCTGCCTAAGCATTAGGCGGCGAACACCGCCAGTTACAGTTACATCAGTCACCCCGTTGAAAGAAAAACAAGCAGTTCCAACGCCAAAGCGATGGAGGGCGCTTCTTTAACACTGCGCATGCGAGGAACGTTTTCATACGGCCAAGCGAGAGTATTGCGGACGGACGATGTATAACAAATTGCCTACGTGAAGGTGGTCCGGCAGCAACATACCCGCCGCTAGTCTCTGGAAAACAATAGAAAATAGTAGTTGCGTACGTTGCCAGCGAGCGCGCTGCGAGCGCATCTGTTTCAATTACCTAGCATCGAGTCGGGCCTCTAACTTTCTATTCTCTCTGACATAACCTTAAACCTTCAACCAGAGCCGCAAACCCCGCAAACAGCTGACGCTTGACGATGCTGCGCCGAGAAAATGAACCAATCACAAATAGCACAGTAATACGTCACTAAAATGAAGAGATCACGTGACTGTTCGTGATTTTTTCGAATCAATCTGAAACTACAACCTCGAATATGAGGCATTTAAGGATAACGAAGCCCCAAAATAGTTTAACCAGGTAATACGTCCGTGCGAGATTGTTATGCTTAAAAGCAAAACATTTCACGAAAACTTTTACGAATACCAGATGCAGAAAAAAATCAAATTTTCCGGGTGTACCAGAAATGCGTCATTACCCATAAGGCAAAACGGTATGTAGTATAGTACATGTTACATCGGGGGAGTCGAACGGCTGGAAAGGGCGCATCTGGTACCCAGAAGCGCCCAAAATTAAAAAAAAACCTCTGGGTTTGTTATTTGATCGATTGGTTTCAGTATTCTTTGGAAGGCCATCAATTCGCTGTCTTTGATTTCTGCCTGACCGCCGACTACAGATACATCGTTTCGATCTCTAATAAGTTCATCACTTGGGACCTCTCGACGAGTGATATGACACGAGACGTGAATCCTGGCCTCGAGGGTATTATGCAAAAGCTGTGCCTCAGTCCGGACAATCGATTCGCCGCTGCTTACACCAATAATAATCAAGTAATATATTCTCAATCTATTTAGTCATTGAGATTTTAATGAGTGCTATTTGAACTAAAAAAAAGAAAATAAAAGAACTCAAGGCTCAGAAAGTATACCGAAGTAATAAGCGTGGTTATATGTCAACTTGATGGTTCATAACGTTTAGATTTTGCAACAATGCTTAATCTAAGCGTGCACATCATCAACATGTAAATCATCACACTTTCGAGTGTCATTAACTAATCCTCGTTTGTTGCAAAACGCTGATTGGTTAGAGCTCATAAATTTAGTTAAATGAAAGTTATTTACACTCAAGGTTTAACTTACTTGCCACTCACTGGCCGCCTGTATTTTGCCGTCCCTTCTTGTTTGTTTTGAAACATCGATACAAACCATCAAGTGATCGTACCGGAGGAGGAGGGGTGCGTAAGACGTGTTTACTCGCGTTAAGCACATTTTTTGTGAAAGCCCTGTCAACACTAGCAAAAGTTTACGGAACTTTGCGCGAAAATCAAGTTCCGTAAACCTATCTTTATGTGGACGAGGCCTTTCATTTACAAGAAAAGAATGAAAAAAATATGAAAGAATAAACATGAATGTGGTTTAATGATTTTAATTTCCGCCACCGGGCCAACCGCACTGTGTTTGGCGCAATGCGTGAAGTATCCCTACAGTCTTGTAGGCGCTGTGCGTTTCAGGCCGACCGCTGCTGACCACTCTGTTTTTGACGCAATGCGCGAAGTATTCATGCAGTCTTGTAGGCGCTATGTGTTTCGTGCTGACTAGAGTACCTGTATAGGGAGAGTAGCGACAGATCGGTTCATGGAGGGCTTAGGGCCCAAAAGTGCAGCCACCCTTCTGAGCAACTTCTAACACACAAAATTTCACTGCCAGCCTACAGATTTCAATTCTAACCAAGATGGCTAAGAATGTACATAAATGAGCGTTCTTTCGCAAAAATAAGTAAATTTATGCAAAAAGTAAGCCAAATACATGCTTTCTAAATGACGGTTCGTAACAATTGTATTTGTAAATCGCTCTGGACATTCGAAATTCATAGGTTGGCTGCCCTTTTGGGCCCTAACTTTATTCGCGGAGGCATCGGTGAAGGCCTGATGGACTTTCGGAGTTTCAGATCTGTCGCTACTCTCCCTATACAGGTACTCTAGTGCTGACCGGCGCGCCGAGGGCTTCTTGCTCTCTGCGCCGCGCCGCTCCAGACCAATTTGCGTGTTTGATTTCTTTCTCAACTAGACTGATGAAAGGCGCTGTCTCTTGTATCACGGAAAGACGAACAAATTAGAAATTACTATACTTCAAACTCTCAGGAAATGAGAGATTTTTTCGCCTTTTCTCGTTTGCAATTCTTTTTCTGAATCAGATATTTTTCTTGATACCTGCATTTGAAAAAATTACATTATTTGCCGCCCCCTAAATTTGCCGCCATTACTTGCGGCCCATGTGACCACCCCCTAAATCCGGCCCTGTTTACGCCGAGAAATCTGACGTTCAAAATTATATTTTATATTAAGAGTAAAATTTAGATACGTGGTTCATGGGTATCCGATTTGTCCGCTGTGCGCTAATCAATTCATAAGAAATCTACAATATCACATTTTTTAAATTTTTTATAATCAGTACCCGCATAATTTTCTCGAAATTCTGTTCAGACAGTGTTACTGAACTGCTTGACGAGTGAATTCATTGTGATCAACAATCCTCTATCAGAGAATGAAAATGTGGAAGGAGTATTTCTTCTGAATGCACATTTGTTTATTCATGGTCCTGCCTCTTGGTGCCAACTGGATATGAGAGGAAACGTTGAAAATAGGTAAACTATCAAATTTTGTTTTAACTACCAGAGTATAGCGAGTAATAATTTTTAGAAAGCTGCAATACGATCAATTTCTTTCAATTTTCTTTGAACAAAATGAATGTTGCTCCTGATAGAGCTCTTTACGCAGTAATGCACGTTTACGTGACGAGTAATAAAATTACTATCCTCCCAATTTTAAAACATAATTAGTTGTATTTAATTTCACATATTAATATTTTTATAATCTATTTAAGTTAAATAACTTAAACCATTGGATTAACAATAATTTAAACTACAGGGATAATATTTGAATATTAGTTGAGGGGGTAAACGGGGTCGTTAGAGGGGTCGGTAACATGATTGCCTGGTTTCTGAAGAAACGATTGAGTGGCATGCATCTCATCATAAATTAAAAACTCGGTGGCGTATTTTGCGATGTATCGATTGATCTGCCATTTAAACCTATGAAAAAAGATCGATAGACAGGGTGTTTGTGACGAAAACCTTAATAATCGATTCTTTACCGTAGCTTCAAATGGGGACTTATCAATACTCGATCGGTTGAAAATGCATCTCATTATAAATTAGGTATATATAACGTAATTGAAATAAAATGGACACTTGACCAAGTCTTAAATCATAGCCTAAAGTCACACACTCGTTGTTGTGCTCTGAAGCGAGACGGTCGCGCTTCATCTCACGCCGGATCAGTATTTTTCAACAAAATTTCGGAAAGAAAATCACCAGCATGTGATTCTGCTGGAATCGAGAAAAGTGCTCGCGTCGCGGTGTTCTGGCGGCCGGGTCCCGAGTGATATTAGTGCCAGAGTCATCATAAACAATAAACAATCGTATGGCAGACCGGCCTGTAGTGTGTAAACACGGTGTCAAGTGTAGCTACGTCAACAACGTTTTTCTCGGGTGCGAAAAATGTCTAAAGCGGGGATTGCTCACCGGCCTAACCTACCTACCTCGAACTAAACTAGACACGTTGCCAATAGCCAAATGGAAAATCCGTTCGGGAAAAGTTCTCTTCTCCCGAGGTCTCCGCCCCGCCCCCCTCAGTCTGCAAGGGCGGATGATAACCTCTCTCTTACTGCTACGGAGTCAAGCTTGACAGCGATGGCGTCGGTAGAAGATAAAGAAACAATTATTGATGAAATTCTAAACACCAACATTGTTCCTGTTCTTCAGGCCCCTACCATTGATGCATCAGTTAAAAGTTTTATGACCAAGGCGCAAAACATGGTCAAAACGCTGTCCAGTGACAAAAATGAACTGGTGAATAATCAATTAATTAAAGCTTGAAAGAAATGCGAAAAAAATACAGAAACTACAGGAACAAATTAATGCGATTAGCTCTGCAAATGCAAGCTCTCGATCTAGAGATGCCCATCTACAATCTGGGAAAGGAGTTAGTTAAAAATAACTCTCGTAAGCCCTCAGGGCAATCTAAATTAACACAGTTCGCCACTGGGAAACCAGTTACACCAAAACCAGGTGCATCTACAACACCTGTTTCTAACCAATTTGCCACTCTGGAAAATGACGTGGAATCGAATCACGATGCTGATGACTCTGAATCTTCTGATACATGGGTCGACTACAACTCGGATCCCGAATTTAACTCCAAACGGAAAGCTATCCAATCTCAAAGAAGGAAGCGTAAGAGAGCGAGTACTTCAGCTTCAAGTGTCCATACCGATGATCAACAAACCAAACCGGGTGAGAGCGCTCCAGTTAAAGTAAATATACCTAATCCTAGTGTATCAAATGCATCTAGTATTAAGAAAATTTTACCCACTCCTCCCCATTAAAGTTATAGGTGTAGACAATATTGTTAATCTTGTAGAAATAATTACAAAAAAATCAGTTAAAAAGGAAGATGTCAGAACTAAAATTATTATAATGAAGTCTGGCAACTAAATCCGAAAGACGACGCTACGGCGAAAATAATTTTAGAATCCCTCAGAGAAACACATGAGACTAATAATAAAGTGCAGTACTACACTCACTGCAATAAAAATCTGCGTGATATTAAAGTTATTGTAAGAGGGCTTCACCCTTCAATCGAAGAGCAAGATATTCTTGACGACTTAAAAAATAAAGGTTTTAAACCTAAAAAAGCGACTTGCCTTATGAAACGGGTCCCACTATCGGACGCGGAACTTAAAGCTTTGAAAAAATCAGTATCACCTGTGGATTCAGCTCCACAGACCCCTGATCCTAAGCCAGTGCCTGAGCAAAATTCAGTCTCGGCTATGGAAACAAACTCCACCGTCAATGAGACAACCTCAGGCGAAACCTACCCCTCAGAAACAATTGTAGATAAAGATAATGTGCCTCTTTTTATTGCTGACTCTGCTTATGTAAGTAAAACTAAACTGATAAAAATACCAGTCCATCAGGTCGACTTCGACTATACTGATGATATAGAAAAAATCTATAAGATTGTTGGAATCTGTTCTATGGTTGTAAAAGTAGAACCCATTAAAGTTAGTACTACTAAGATAATACAGTGTCGAAAATGTCAGAATTTCGGACATTCCCAAGCATATTGTGGTAAGCAAGCACGTTGTGTAAAGTGCGCAGCTAAACATTTATCCACAGAATGCCCTTGGGCGAAGCGCATTATCAACCCTAAGTGTGCAAATTGTGGGGTAACAGGTCACCCAGCTAGCTATAGAGGCTGCCCCTTCGCGAAAGCGATGCAAAAAGACAGAGAAAAATCTATTAAAATGAGAAAGGGAAAGATCGATGGGTCTAATTTTCCTAACTTCCCAGATAAACCAAATAAAAGAAAAAAGGGGAAAAAATCCTCCTAGTGCTATTAAACAAGGAGTTAGCTTCGCCGACGCAGTATCCGGCCCGAAACCCTCTAATCAACAGGAAGAGCTCATAAGTCAACTCTTAATGACCATTGAATCATTAAGGAAGCAACTAGAGGAGATGAGTAAGAGACAGGAAAAATACGAACAGGCTCTTATGAGCCGAGTG
This sequence comes from Bemisia tabaci, assembly GCF_918797505.1. Lineage (NCBI taxonomy): Eukaryota > Metazoa > Arthropoda > Insecta > Hemiptera > Aleyrodidae > Bemisia > Bemisia tabaci. Next base: position 40,056,800 of record NC_092797.1, on the reverse strand, counting down.
TTGAGTTCTCGATAAAATGAACAACAAAAATGAAAGCATTCTTAATCTTATCGCATGGAATGCGAATGGATTAAAACCTGCTAAACTCTTAGAATTTAGTGAAAAAATGGCAAAATTACGCGTAGATATAGCATTGTTCTCTGAAACCATTTTGCTAGGGAATCGAGAGGATACTTGAAAGGATATAGATTTTATAATTCACGACATCCTTCTAATAACGCTAGGGGGGGAGCCTCTATTGCTATCAGGGAAAACATTAAACACTCTGTTCTCGAAATTGTAGAAGAAGAACGTTTCCAAGCGGTGATTATTCAAATTGAGTCATCGCTAGGGCCATTTAATGTCAGCGCGTTATACGCTCCACCACGTCATCGATGCTCAGTTGACGACTATTCTGGTCTACTTGATAAATTGGGTCCTCGCTTTCTTATCGGGGGGACTTCAACTGTAAAAACGTCAGATGGGGTTCGAGATTAACTAACCCGAAAGGTGATAATCTTGAAACTGCAGTCAATCATATCGGAGGTGATTTTATCTCTCCGGGTAAACCCACCTTCTATCCAGGTAATCCATTGAAAGAGCCAGACGTAATTGATTTTTTCATCTTCAATAATCTCAATCTCAATAACAAAACTTCTTGCAATGTGTTAGAGGGAAAAAAAGATCATGTGCCGGTTTTCTTATCTATATTTGCTACTCCAGTATTAGTTAAACGCCCACCCTGTCTAATTTCTACTCAAACAGACTGGAAAAAATTTCGAGAATTATTAACTTCCCGTATTAATAACTCAACTTCAATAAACGACTGCTCCACACTTGATAAGGAGGCAGAGTCATTAATTTCGAGCATCCAAGAGGCTGCAAAAGCAAGCACGCCGGTTGCTAGAACTTTTAATAATTTTCATCATAAATGCACTCTTCCAAAGGAAATACTCAGCCTTATTGACCGTAAAAACAAAGCGGGAAGGAGGAGAAGGATTACTCACCATGAATCTGATAAAAATCTCTACAATAGACTAAACAAGGCAGTGGAGAAACGTATTAATGAATTTCGTAATGAAAAATTTGAAAAATTTGTAGCTAATCTCAGCCCAAGCGAAGCTAATGATTACACCCTTTGGAAAGCGACAAAATCTCTAAAACGTCCTTTCCTAGCTAGCTTCCCAATTAGAAAACCGGACGTGAATGGGCAAATAATAGCCAGGAAAAAGCCCATACTATTGCCGATCACCTTGAAAAAGTATTTCAACCTAACCCCTGCGAATCTCCAGAGAAGGAATGCGAACTAGAGGAAGAAGTTGGTAATATTAATTTTCTCCCTGCAGAAAAAATCAACAAAATTACATATGACGAAATTTTCAAGGAAATTAAATATAAAACAAAAATCAAGAAAAGTCCAGGTTTTGATCTTATCTCAGCAATTATCCTCAAGCAACTTCCTCCTGCGGCAATCAAAAAATTAGAAGCACTCTTTAATGCAGCATTGTCATTGAAATACATCCCTAGTCAATGGAAATTGGCTGAGGTGATTGTTATTTTAAAATCCGGAAAACCTCCTTCAGCCCCTAGTTCGTACCGCCCTATCTCCTTACTTCCCCTGATATGCAAACTTTTCGAGAAGTTATATATTAAACGTTTACTGACAATTGTAAATAAGAAAAAGTTACTTCCTAATGAGCAGTTTGGTTTCAGGGCTAAACATAGCACAATAGAACAATTACACCGGATCTCTTCTTATATTGAAAAGGCGCTAGAGGAGAAACAGTTTTGTAATGTAGTTTTCTTGGATGTCGCCCAGGCATTTGACAAAGTCTGGCATTCTAAAGTGGCATTTAAACTTTCTAAATTCTTGCCTGGGAACCACGTGCAATTAATAATGTCCTACTTAGCAGATAGATCTTTTAGGGTTCGATTTGAAGACTCTTACTCTGAATTTAGGAAAATAAGAGCAGGGGTACCTCAAGGTTCAGTACTCTCCCCCCTAATCTTTAGTCTCTTTACAGCTGACGTACCAAAACCTAAAAAAGGGAAAATTGGGATCTTTGCGGACGACACGGCCGTTGCGTCCTCCGCGCCCACATATGAGGAGACAGTCACTAACATCCAAGAGTGCCTGGACGACATCCAGGATTGGACTGAGCGCGATCGCACGGCGCTTAACGCCACCAAATCAGTTAACGTGGTCTTTACCTTAAGACCATATGTTTATGTCCCTGTGATCCTAAATAAAATTGCTATTCCCCATGCGCAAAAGGCTCCTTACCTCGGCCTTACCATGGACTGTAAGTTAAAATGGAAGGAGCATATTCTAAATAAGAAAAAGCAAATTGACTTAAAGCACAGACAGATGCTATGGCTTCTCGGAAAGCGATCTAAATTAAAGCTAAAAAATAAAGTTTTACTTTATAAATCAATGTTAAGGCCAATCTGGGTATACGGCTGCCAGATTTGGGCGTGTGCCGCCAGTTCCAATCTCAAAATTATTGAGACAATTCAAAATAAAATACTCAGACAAATGGCAGGGGCCAGGTGGTACGAGCGTAACATCGATATTAGAGATGAGCTCGGGATCGAAGAGATGGACATGTACATCTCACGTATGTACAATAGATATGAAGAGAGACTGGGCGGTCACCCCAATCCCGAAGCAATAGCGCTTTTGGATTGGGGCTCCGAGACCCGGAGGTTAAAAAGACGCAAACCACATGAGTTGAGCACAGCTCATTTCCGTCGGTGTTAGGCTCGTGCCTCTGGCCCTTACCAGTCTTAGTCGACTGACAGGGCGAAAGCATAGTTAGTAGAAAAATTCTCTAGAATCTAGTTCTAGGAATAATTATAGTTAATATCAGTTAGTTTTTCTCCCGCTTTTTACAGGATTTTACTTCTATCTCATTTGTTCATCCTTCATTTTCATTCTCATTAATTTAATCCATAAAGCGGTGTTTATTTCTTTTTTATTATATTAGGCTTAAAGGAAAATTTGTAAAGACTCGTAAGGTCTAGTAATATAAGTTGTAATTCAATATGTGTAATTACAAAATTAAATAAAAAAAAAAAATAGCCTAAAGTCTTCTTTGATCCGACACAGAAGATTTTCCGTGATAAATCCTTTTTTCCTCCCCTGCGGACTGATTATTGAAATTTATAAACAAAGCTATAGACAAAGAAGACATAGGGAGTATGGAGCGATCCTATTGCTTAAAATGGGTGGTTCCTATAGACTGAGGAAGAAAATGATGGGCTAACTATCGGGTCTCTCGTGGGGTGTGGTTAGTTAGTCTATTACCTACCTCCTTTGTCCATTGCAACCACCCGATTCCACCAATAGGATCGCTCCATATCTCTTTTGTCTTCTTTGTCTATAGCTTTGTCTATCAGTTTCAATAATCGGCCTGCTGGCATGCTTTAAAAGGCGCTCTGACAAAGCAAATAAAATTGATCTCTCATTAAAAGAATCGCATATTTTTCGTTTCGCTCCTCCCTCTCACCTAAAAAAATCACTTACGCAGTTTTATATTTAGGCTTAGTGCATTTCTCAGACTGAATTCCTGTCGGGTGGCTGATGGCATCGTAATATTTTGGTGTGTCTTCTTGTTTGGTTGAAGTCGTAAAAGTCCCGAAAATCCAAATGAGTGGCCTTTACTGTCATTGGAATACACGACTTTAGACACTTATCAGTTCCTCTTTTGGTCCGGATCGTTAGACGATTCAAGAATGCTGCTCCACTCAGCAAAATATGGTGCTGATTTCGATCCTCTACATTTTCACAGGTGATGTACTTACCACTCGCATTTTCTCTTGCCATCTTACATCAGTGGCATGGCGTATTTTCCGATGTATCGATTGATCTGCCATTTAAACCTATGAAAAAGGATCGATAAACAGGGTGTTTGCGACGAAAACCTTAGTAATCGATTCTTTACCGTAGCTTCAAATGGGGACTTATCAATATTCGATCATTCATGCTTCGCCACTGTCTTCCATTTTCTTCTTTTTAACTACATATAGGCGGTGAAACTCCAAAATTACATATGTGGAGTTACGACGTCGCAGAATTCCTGTCACACTTTATTTTTCAAAAAACTTATAGGATTCTTATTCTCCTTGTGAAGAAAATGCTGTGAGAACTTCAAGGAATGATGTTGATTTTTTCCCCCCTTTAAGGTGATTCGATGGACGCCATATTTTGTGTCAGAACGGCATGCGATATATCGCATCAATTGGTTCCATTTTTTTAACTACGCGTCATTTTTCTCCAATTTTGAGATCGCAATTCTGTTGTCAGGAGACTAAAGCACTCACTTACTAATTTTAATAAACAAATTCAACGTAATAAAGGCGTGGTTTTTTAGAGAGAAAATATCGCATTCGAGTGCAGTTTTGATATCAGTATCGAATGCGATGTTTTCTCTCTGAAAAAACCACGCCTTTATTACGTTGAATTTCATTGTTAAAATTGGTAAAGGAGTGCTTTAGTCTCCTGACAACAGAAATGCGATCTCAAAATTGGAGAAAAATGACGAGTAGCTGAAAAAATGGAGCCAATTGATGCGATATATTGCATACCGTTCTGACACAAAATATGGCGTCCATCGAATCACCTTTAAAAAAATAAAACAAAAAATAAATAAAATGATGGCGAAAATTTTGAAAACAACTTAAACTACATATGTGGCCTAAGAGTTTCGCCGTTGAAATGTACAAAAGTCAAACTACAATCGGAAGAATAAGTACTCAATTTTGTCCTTCCTTTTTTTCATCCCTATGCTTTTAGCTATGTCTTCAATTTCTCAAAGAAACTATTTTGGTGATTTTAAGATTCAGAGCTTTTAAGATAGCCATTTCTGAAGACAGCAGGGCTCTGCTGAAATGGGTATGTTTTTTTAAAAGCGTCAAATAGAATAAAATGTTCAATTCAGAGTAGGTAATTGTGTTTTCCTTGAAATTTGATTTATGCAATTTGTGTGAGTGCTGTGATACGCTCACATGTTTTTAATACTTTTAGGAAGGCTCACAGCATACCTTAAGTAAATATACAGGGTGATCCAAAAGTCCCGCACCATCCCTTTAACCCCTAATGTTATTGCCTCTTTTTTTAAGAATGACTCCTCTAAAGTTTTGTGGATTCCCAAAAGTTGTTTCCTTTGACCTAGGAGCACTCACAAAATTTTAAGTCTCCATCTCAATTTGTTCAAAAGTTACCGGGCTGATGCCTGGTGCGAGTGGTGCGAGACATTTAGATCACCATTGTATGCTCCCCGATCTGTTTTAAATATTAATTAATTTATGCGCTCTCATTGTTTGATCCCAGTGCCATAGTTTTAACGAGTGATAAAACGAAACTTTTCTGTTGCTCAGAAAAAGGAAGGTATACAATTTCCGAATTCCAGGCGTCTGAAGATTCCAAGAGGTGGGAATTCGTCAAATCTTTACCGTATCCTTGTAAGTAGCGTTGCGTCGTTTACAAACTCTTCTACAACTTAAAAATGTTTCGCAAAGAGTTAGTTATCTCTAAGAATGTTTTTGTTTTAAAAAAATGCAATTGGTTGTTGATTTTTTCTGTTCGGCGGGGTTATAGGACATTTCGTCAACGATTTTTGTCCGCGCACCTGTTTTTTCCAGTAGGTAGTTTACGTCCACGCGTTTTTTCGGAAGGGGAGTTTTGGTCCACTTACCTTTTGAGACCCAAAGTTAATTGGTCCACATGTAAATACAAAAGACAATTGCTTACGCCGTTTTTGGATAAAAATGTTTAATGTCTTGGAAGAATGAGGGTTTGTTTGTTTGCCCCAGCGGAGATTTTGAGATTTTTGGTAAAAATGGGGGAGCGTCAATTCCATGAGACAAAATTCACTAAAACTCTCTACACCTCTTTGGTGCAACAGGACTTAATCATCTTTCAAGAAAATCCCATATTTTTAAACCTGAACTGGAAAACCTTTTGATTTGCCTCAGATAAAGGATCTCATATTTTTCCTGTGCAAGATAACTTCGCTTCGGCACTGGTTTGCCGCAGTGTTGAACAGTATCATATGAGATCGAAGGCACCCCAACGTATCATGATTGATAGCATCTTTCAAAAGCACGAAGTTCCCTCGCAAATTAAATCGAGTGACGAAAACAAAAAGAGAGCGGTAGTCGAAAAACTTACTTTCCTAGTATCTGCATTTAATAACGTTTAGTATGATTTTTAACTTGATTAGAGGAACAAGTGACCTAATTTAAGGAAAAATATCCCCAAATTTACCGCCGAGAAGATTTCCTTTTGAGTTAACAAAGAAAATGATGTTTTCTTAAAGAAGAAAAGACGCTTTTATAAAAAGGAAAGTCACTTACATCAAGCAGAAACCCGCTTTTGTTCACTTATTTTATTCTTGACTCAAAATAAAATCTTCTTGACGGCATACTCAAGAATGTTCCCTTATCTCTCTTATCTCGACTTATTTTGCAAAGAAAGTTGCGAACTCTTAAAGGATACCTGTCATTTCTATTGTTGGTATGTTGGAGTGCATTCAATTCATATACTGTACAACACCTCTATTGTGAAATAGTGAAGCGCTGTGGCACGTGACACGCTGCGGCGCGGCCAGCCAGCCAGCACGGAACGCGCATTGGCGCCTACAAACCTAAGGGATGCCTCAAACATTACGCAATGCGTGAAGTATCTGCTTAGGTTTGTAGGCGCCAGATGCGCGTTCCGTGCTGGCAGTACGTCGCATCACTCCGCTTTATGCTAGGGCCTTTAATTTAAACTCGCGGAGTCAGCGTTTTTCAACTCATGATTTTTATATGTTTGCACATTTTGCATGGATTACTTTAATTTAAATTGATTAAAACAAATATATAGATATGAAAGGAAAATTTAACGCGTGTTTTGTAAATATTATTGTCGTATTTAATAATTTTCAAAGCACGTTCATTTTTTCTTTTATATTTTGTGCTTTTACTGTGCTGCAGCGTGGTGTGAGCGCAACCAAACGCTCAAAATAGGACGTATTTGACTCTGAAAGATCGATGTACAATTGGGCTAAAACCGAAGATTGCGTGCTTCTCGGTTTTTCCCCTCTTTTGTTCATTCGTGCATAGTTTCTTTCGACACAACTACTGCTCATTGACTTTAATATCGATGCCATCGCTTGGAAAAGGTTTTACAAATATTTGCCACGTTTTAAAAATGTAAATGTTCTTAAAATGAAGCAATTTTTTCATTTAAAAAAGTATTTTCAAGGTTTATTTTTCATCGAAAATTTTGAGGATGGAAATAAAACCAAATATTCACCCATGACAATTTAAAAAGATTGATCAAAAGAGGGAAATTACATTTCATTTAAAAAATGGGTGACCACAACAACTCTTCCCTTTCTCTCAATTTTCTCTTATCATTATTGTCAATATAATTCTATATACGTATGGACTAAAGTATGACACTTGGACCAAGTCACTGTTGCTTATTTCACGCGTGGACGTAAACTACTGGACAAAACAGGTGTGCAGACAAAAAATCATTGACGGAATGCCCTGAAACCGGTCGGCGATGATGAAAAAAAATCGCCTTCAATAAACAAAGTATAATGCAGCATGAATAGTCGCACATCGAAAAAAATGGCTTCAACCTATTTCGTAATTTTTTGCCTGCGCCGTTCGTGAATAATTCGGGATTTAAATGAATGAATAATAGACGAGTGTGCTAGCCTTTCTGTGTTTTTATATACTGTCCAGTAAAATGTATATTTCGGCGATATTGCAGGCAATGAGACTGTGGAGACACTGTTGCAACTAAAATTCGATAAAGGAGAAAGTGTCCTCTTGGGGACGACAGCAAACGGTTTCATTGTGTGGCATTTGGAGCAAGACACAGCTATCGCACTGAGTCTACCTCATGGCGTTCGAAATATTTCTACTAGAATATTGAGCTCGAATTCATGTATGCTTTCCGCTGCTCATGATTACGTGGTTGCTGGAGTGAGGTAAATATTCCCTCCTTTAATTCTCTAAACAATAAAATAAAATGCCGAAAATGGACTCACATTTCTTCATTTACATCATAGCCGTTTATTTTAGAAGCGGATGTGTCAACATCATGAACTGCGTGAGAGGTTACGGATAAGAGCGAAAAACAGATACTTGTATCTTACAAACATGTCAAGCCTCGTCCCCTTTAGGAAGGCTCATAAATTACCTAACGCTCAAGAGGGGGGGGGGGGGCAAGGGGTCGAGGAGAGTGTTACGCTATTTGTTTTTTCATATTAAAGGATAGCATGCCTATGTCACAAAAGCACAGGGGGGGGGGGGAGGTTCAAAAATGCCGGAAAAGTGTGTTATGTAATTTACGAATGCTCCCTTTACAGGCATTTGCGTGGAGTAAGTTTCACCGATTATTTTTGACCTATTTAAAATTAATTGCTGTTATACCAACCAACGGACTTAACAGCTACGCCAACTGATCTGGTGTCTTGCTTTTACATCAATTTTGCTCCATATACAACGTAGAAAATGGTTTTGATGTTAAATTTGTGGTGGCAATGTAATTGCACGGAAATTCCTGGTAGAGAGAAAACTTCGATGCTCTTAGTTTTGTATCGGTAACAAATTAAAATGGAAAAACATGTGCAATTAATTTGTTGAGATTTTTCTTTTTCATCTTCTTCTTTCACCAATCCTTTCTATTTTCCTGTTTTTTAACTGTAAGAAACTCAGTCTCCCATGTAAAATTTAAAATCATATGTGCAAATTTATGTTCCAGAAAAAATTTATATGTCTGGGAATTGAAAACGAAAGACTTGGTCAAAGTTTTGGATGCTCATTTTGGACGAATAATGTCTCTAGAGGCTTTAACAATCGGCAACTGGAACTCTGTAATCAATTAATTTCATCTCTAACCTCTGATAATTAGTTTAATGATCAGTTTAATTTAAAGTTCAATTAGTTAGCCTACTTTAATTTCTTTTTTGAAACATTTCTTGTTGATTTACTAAGATTCAATATTTTCTTACGAGAACAGACTGAATACGCCTTGGTTCATATTTCAATCATAAGTCAAAGAAAAAAATAGGTGAATATTATGTATTGAAATCCTAGAGTATCGAGTTCATGTTTGAGCTCAAGAGCGGTCATAATTAGGGTATTAAGCTACTTTCGTCGACATAAACTTTGACGTCATGGAATACACACATGCAACTTTTACACGAAAGAAGAGGCATCGTTGGCTTGTTCAAGATTTGCTTCGCTGACTGAAGTTTTGTATCAGACGTAACATTTTTTTAATGTTGACTCTGATCTTATGGCCTCGTTGGGTAGATTTTTATCGGGACTGCTGCTTGAAATTGATTAGGTTTTTATTTTCAAAATAAAAGTACCTTTACTTTGTTTTATTTTTCTTTTCACAGGTGATTACGTCTTCAATCGACAGATCAGTAAAAGTATGGAATATAAATAATATTTTTGAACAAGTTCACGTCATTGATCGACATGAATTGCAGATTGATTCTGTCTGGTAAGACCAACATGAATGTTATTATAATGACCAAGTCCCGTTGAAGGTCCGATTTGCCGAAAGGTGTATTGGTAAAAGATAATCAGGCGAAAGTAAATCGAATGAGAATATAGTTTTGGGAAGAAAGAACTGAGAAGAAAAGGATAGCTCTTTTATTTTAATTCTTTATTAGAACTTATGTCAATGAGGTGTCACCCAAATTCAAAAGAAAGGTAAAAAAAAACGAGGCCCAGTTACGTCTCTCCATATTTGGCTGCATGAGTCACTCGCGAGTCACCTGGGAATATAGCCGAGGAAAGGACGTGGGTTGAAGACGGGGCAGAGATACAACTATTCGTGCTTGATGGATGTCCGTGTTGCGTCTGCAAAATTGAAGGCGCGATGGCGCGAGGCGTGATCAAGCAGTGTTCTGCTATATGCTGCCAATGAAATGTCGCTCAGCTTCGGGAGAGAAGTTTAATAACGAGGCCCGATTACGTCTCTCCCATCTTCGGCTGTGTTGATTCTAGATTTTTTCCCCCTTTTTTTTTTAATTGACACACACGGGGGCTTATCCCCCGGATTTTTTGTAACAAAGGGATTAAAACAAGGATGTTGCCTGTCGCCAACCTTGTTTAACATTTATTATCTGGAAACTGCATATTATAAATTGATGTCCAATTATATTTCGACAGTGTATTTGAAGACCTAAATCTAAAGCTCGTACATAGCTGCCCGCTGTTATTTAGCTACATAGCCTCGGATCAATTTGACTCGGCTTGGCCACCTCAGCGGGCCGATTATTGAAACTGATAGACAAAGCGATAGACAAAGAAGACATAGTAAGTATATAGCGATCCTATTGGTTGACATGGTTGGTTCTTATGGACCAAGGAAAAACATGATGGACTAACTGTCGGGTCTTTGGTGGGTTGCCGTTAGTTAGTCCATTACCTACCTCCTATGTCCATTGCCACCACCCGCTTCCACCAATAGGATCCCTCCAAATCCCTTTCGTCGTCTTTGTCTATAGCTTTGTCTAACAGTTTCAATAATCGGCCTGCAGGTTTAATTCTAATAATAAATCCGCAGTCGGAAAATATTTCCATTTCTTCTTTCAAAATTCGCTATCTCCATTGCTCTATCTAAGAATTTAACCATCGTGTTTATTTCTCAAAGGAGAATTGACCCATATCTTTGGCCAAAGAAAGAGGATGCGTATGCGTATCACCGATTGCGCCACTGCATATATCTGCTATTTTTTCCTTTCGAAAAAGAGAAAAAAAATTCTTGAAATTCTGATCAGTTCACCTTTTTAAAAATGAAATGGCACACGACTAGAGCGTTTTAATTGGCACGATGGAGATACGCTCTTTTCGACGTCAGCCGAATATGTCTCTCTGCTGAAAATAGGTCCCTACTGTCCCTCTGAGACACAGAAACGCGCAAAAATACGACCATGAATGTGTTTTTGTTCTCCGAACAATAAATCAAAGCGATGGCCAAATTTTTCGACGGAGTGACGGAAATTGCAAATTTTAAAACTCGTCGCCGCAGCCGCAATGGACCACTAGACAAGGTACGAATTTAAGCGATCTGATACATGTTTCTTAACCAGAATTTCACGTATAACACGATTAGCGCAACGAATATTACTGAAACTAACTCCTAACGAAGATATTTACGTTTTTATTTCACATTGGTCACGAGGAATTTGAACTGCCCGCTCACAAGAAACTCAAAGCTCTACGTGAGTCAAATCGTGCACTACAACGGTTTCAGCAAGCTTCTCAATCCAGCAATGCTCATTTTCCACCATGTGTTGTTCGAACTGTAAGCAATTTTCTATAGCTGAGCCAAAGCGTCAAAATTGAGGTTGCCAGATTTTTAAATCGCAGATAGTCATGATAACGTCTAGCGCGCGATGTGAATCACGTAGAGCATTGAGTTTTCATGAGCGGGTGGTTTGAATTTACGCATCAAGAATGATTAATTATCTTCGTAAGGAGTTGATATCAGTAATTTTGGTTGTGGTTGGTGTGTTTTATGTACGGACCTATCATGAAATACGTAACGGTCAAAGAGAGCGTTACGCCATTTTGCTTTAAGAATGGGAGCTTACGTCACAACATCGTTCGAGGGGGGGAGGGGGGGGGGTAAAAATTCGAAATTCAACGTCACGTATTTTATGGACGATCCCATATCGAGTTACTGCGGCCTCACATGATGCCGCAATCACTCACTGAATGTGGGAGCTGAACGTGACTTGAATGTGGAAGTCATCGGCCCGATGCCTGAATTTTGCGCGTCACGCACAAAATTCAGCAACGATTCTCAGCGACCATCGGATAATGTCGGATTTGTCTGAACTATTCGAATAGATTTGATACACATCTGGATGAAAATAACTCGGATTAGTGAAATTTCAGCTGTTGAGCGCTGACTGTTGACTGCCACATTCAGCTGCCAAATTCAGCGTGTGATTGCGGCACGAAAGGTAAAAACCCAATCCTCGTGACCTGGAGTGGCATCGAAAAATATAGCCCACCGAGCAAAGTTCTTTTTCTGTTTGATGATTTGACTGCAATAAACTCGTATATTTTTTGCAGCATAGCAAAAACTATCGACATCGCCGTGACGGTGACTCGTGGCTGCGTCGGAGTTTGGGATTTGCAGGTTGGTCGTCTGGTCGCGCAACTTGCTGACAGCCCTCTTGGTGCCATCGTGACGCATGCTCTCATAACACCCGATGGCAGGTATTTTTAATTATTGGCTCTTCCTTTGGAAAAAAGAGGGTGTCAGCGGATCCAGCAAATCGGCAACATTGTCCTTTCTCCAGTTAAACCAATGGAAATGTATCGATTGTGGTAGAGTCCCTTTATACTGAGAGTCAAGACAATGCGAATCCATTTCTGATTGGTTAACCGGATTTTAGGCCTTCACAGTGTCACAAACGGGAATAAAGATTACATTTTCACCAATTGCAAAGATTATAATCTGGAATGGACCGAGGAATTTCAAGTTCGACAAGGAACAAACGGAATGAAAGAAGGAACGGAGAAAGGAATTTAAGAATGAGCCGATCAAAGATTACAAAAAACGTTCAATTTCTGTAATCTTTATTCCCGTTTGTGACTCCATGAGGGGTGTTGTCTTAACTCTCAGTATAAAGGGACTCTAGATTGTGGAGGGACTTGGTGCTCCGACAAGAATCGATTATTTAGCATAGCTTCAAGGGGAGGAAATCCAGTGCTGTCGAATTTCTGGACCCGCCTCTGAAAGAGAGAGAGAGAAGACTAAAATGTTTTGGGTGAACTTATGCTGACGTTAACAAGTATTCATGTGTGTATCGCTCTGTACGAAAGAGTATGGTGAGACTACAAAACACGTATCAGGATTGCAGTTTTACAAAATTTCCGCCACTACTTTATTTTTGGAGGGAGCGCCGCAATACATTTTTGAACGAAATCATCAGAGAATGTTCTTGAAAGGGCATAAAAAAATGACTATAAATTATTTGCAACGACTGCGAATAGTTGTCCCTGAAAAAGTGAGATGTGACACGAAATCTGAAACGTCGAAATCCGAGCTAAGTGATTTCATGGCTTCGCCATCAATGTGTCTGTTTGCTCATCTCCATCCATTTGGCAAGTCGCCAAATCGAGATAAATGATTATTCCGTAGCTTTAAAATCGAGTTTTTTACAATTTAAATGCTAACAATCGAATGGTAAATTTCACTTTGATTTTGTAAATAAATTTGTGTAAAATCTTCCAAGGAATTGCAGTGTAGTTATAAATTATCTTTCTTTGCTCTTTTACAAACCTTTTAACGAAAATGGTATCAACACGAAAGTTCTTAACATGACTCCTATTCGCATTACAAATAACGTAAAAAACCGACCAATGAAACGCAATTATTTCGCAAATTCTTAATGATGGATTTGACTTTGGTAAAATGTCTCTTGAATGAATTTAATGGCAAAATGAATGTCGTAAGGCAGTGTGCAATTGACGGAAATTTTGCGAGTGTCATGCGTGTTAATTCGCCAGAGTGCAATAATTCACATCGATATACTTAGTAAAGGTTTCATTAGTGAAGAACTCCAATTGCACGATCTCGGCTTACAGCGCGCCTTCAGTTTTCCGTGATACCCTCCGCTTTGCCAAGAAGTTAGTTTAGTTGCCTATCCGAACCACCCCCAACTAAGTATGGTCACAAACACTCCGCGCACGCATGGGTTTGCGAACTGGTAATATTTTCAAGAGGAAAAAACGTTTGCTTAAATTCAAAGCATAATAATCATTACTTCATATCCTCTTTATTTATTTCTGAATTTTTGATTTTTTCTAATCAACCCAAGTAGATTGCAATTTGCCGGCGATTGTTGATTGCCGACGACATTTAGGTATATTAGGTGAATGCCGAATGAGCTTATGCCGAAGCAAGGAGAATACAAACAAACAGGAACCCACTTTGCCCTATGGAATGAATGTGAAGCCGTTAAAATAAATCTACTTTCCTCCGTTAAATGAAAAAAAAAAACAAACCTGGTTTTTTTTAAAAGCCCAATTCACACTATCAAACTTTCCATTCAACTCTTGAATGCAACTTGTCGTATTGAAAAGTTGGATAATGTGATACCGACGTGAGAGAACGACAATTTGATGATAAATTGAACGGAAACTTGAATGTGACGTCACATCAACCTCATTCAACTTCTCGTTCAACTTTCCATCCAATTAGCGCCGGCTATTGGATGGAAAGTTGAACGGAGAGTAATTGAAACCAATTTTTTTTGCTTTCAACTTTCAATCCAACTTTTCGTTCAATTATGTCGGATGAAAAGTTTGATAGTGTGAATTGGGTTTTAGAAATAGTCACTTCATGAGAGCTATACGAAACTTATTGTTAGTAGGTATAAAGGGTCGAAATCTTTGCCTCGCGCACATCAATGTATTGATTCTATACAACTACTTTTTCTTCCTGCCCAGGTATATTGTCTCTTCTGAATCGGGAAACCTGCTAATTTGGAATAGAGCTACGGAGCAGGTTATGTTCAGGGAGTCCCAACCAGGGATCGAGCAGCTCACATTCTTAGAGGAGGGAACGAGAGTTTTGGCAATTTCCAAGCCTGTCCCGGCTGCAGGAGCGGAAGTTCCTGCTCGCACCTCCGCTACCGGCGTCACGAGAACAGTGCCAAGTAATTTCAACCAAACAATTTTGAAATGTATTAATATAGATACAAGATCCTCATTTTTCGTCTCTGAGAGGCGTTTTCGGGCAAGTTGACACCACGACGTGTATAGACGATATGGCGATTAAAAACTCGAAACTAATCGGAGTAACCATATGGAGCGGTTATTTTGGTCATGTTCGAAAATACATGTTACCAATGCCGTAATCTCACACCTGAGCAAATTTTTGGCTTTTTTCAAAGACGGCATGTCCCCCGTTAATAATCCATTCAGATAGGTTCCTCCATAGGGATGCATCCAAGTATTTGCTCGTTTCCTGCTAAACTCAGTCAAAATAATCATATTCTAAAGATTCAAGTCAATCCATGCGTTCTTTATGACGATGTCGCCACCTTCCGGCCAATGTATCTCAAGCACCATGCGACATTTCAAAATTTCCGCCGCCGTTTTATTTTTTACAGAGAGACTGTTGGTTGAATCTGTTTGAAAAGATTACTGAATTTTATCGGCAGCACAAGGAAAATTCAGTGAAATTTTTGGACAGCTTCGTTGGAAAATTTCTCTATAAAATAATTAAATTACGGCGGGGGTTTTGAAACGTTGCACGGCCCTTGCGATACTTTGGCCGGTGGGTGACGATATGATGTTCTTAGGATCGCAAGAGATGCTCTAGGGATCAGGAATGAGATAGAAGTAACCCTGGATGTAATTTCTCCCCTTTCCCATCCATCCTCCCTCTCCCCCCCCCTCCCGCCTCCGATTTATTTCCGCCAAGCCTGATTGTTTCTGCTGCAGTCGAATCCGAGCCAGTATGTAGTAAATCCCGAGAACTGGACTATTTGCGCGTCAATACTGCTTATAATCCAATAGGGATGCACTAATTTGTCAATGCGTGATTTTTCATCTCTGTTAGCAGAGTATCTGGCATACAAATTAAGTTGTAACGTCCGATCGCTTCCCATCGAAATAATAAAATAGGAGCGGAAATTTTGGAACACCGCAATGTACTATCGCCGAATTTAGTTTCACGCATAGGCCGCTCCAAATCAAATGTAAACTGTGCGACGAGGCGCAGCGCGGTGTGGCGCGTTTCGGAGATATCAGGTGCTAACTGGACCTATCTCATCTCATGCCAACGAGGAAAACGGAGGCACATGAACAATTGACAAATCTGCTACTTTTTCAAGAAAATATCCCTCAGACAAGCATCTATAGGTGCAAACCCATAATTGACAGCGCAACAACGCGGTCACTCGAAAATAGAGCTAAAATTTCATGAGGTGCAACTGATTTTTTTCTTCTAGACACCGCCGTGCCGGCAGGTTACATGGAGTTCTTTGGGACAAAGGCGTATGCGCGCATCCGCCCTTTTTCCGGAGAACGCGTTTTCTGAAACTGGATTCTTCCTAGTTTCAGGAAATATACATAGTGTATTAAAAAGTCGTGCCCCCCCCCCCACCCTTTTTACACAACGATCCACGTTATCTTGTAGGGATCATAGGGGAATGTAGTCACAATGTTCCGTTTTTGCAAGTATACTCTCAAAGACTTGTTCTTTCAAACTAATTAAATTTCGTGCGAAGATATTGGCTAGTACCAACGCTATGCACTTCTGAACTTTCAAATGCGATTTCCGCGGAACTACCTTTTTGAGCACACACCCTTGTTCCAAAGGACTTCTTAATTCAGGATATACTTCTTCGCGCAGGAAGTTTGAAATTGACGCAAAACTGGTCCGCTGTTGAATATGAAAGATTACACAAGTATACACCGAAAAAAAAATGAATGCTTCATTAGCGAATTCTCGTGTAATATTCAGCCCTGGGTCCAAGTATGACCTCGGGTTGTCCCTGTCTCTGCCATTTTCCAGGCAAATTGGGATTATTTAAAAATGAATTTTCCAAGGAAAATTTGATTTTCTGGAAATTGATGCATGATCGAGATAAACCGAAGTAATTCTTGAATTTAGGGGCCAAGGATACATAGACACTAGCCAGACATGTATTGCATACCGCATGTCCAAAAAACATGTCTCCCTTTTTCTGATGAGAGTTTTCCGGTCAAAATGGCATTATCCACCCACGAATCATATATAAAACTGATCCGTTGTTTTGAGTCCGGAAGGACAAAAAATCATTTTATTCAGATAGCTATAATTGAGCTACTATATCTTATTTTTTGCTTCTGACCCCGAATCGACCTTTGTATTTTCCACAACCCACTAATTTTCCGAAAGATCGAGTTTGCAACAAAAAAAAACCCTTATTCAGATGCCAAAAATACGCATTTGTATAAACCTTCGGATTTCCAAAATATTGGTCAGAAGTAGTATATATAAAAAAAAACACGGGCATTCTCTGATCTAGCAGCAAACATATAGTTAGTGGAAGGTCCTCCATTAAGGACCTAGATGAAATAATTTTTCCGTTCTTTCGGACGAAAAACAAAATGATGCGTTCCACTTGGGGCTTTACAAGCGCATTATGTCATTTGACTGGAGAAAAATTGTTATTAGAAAAAGTGAGAGACATTCGTTGGACGTGCAATAACCTGTATCCTTTTGTATTACTCGATCCAAAAAACCTTATTCATTTCTATCGGACACCAGTTCCCTCGTAAAATTAAACGTTCCTCGCATGGACGGACTGGCTCACATCTAAGAGCGTGGACCCTTGGCCGGTTAAGGGGGTGTCGTATGATATTTCCCGGGGGGATGCACCCCCAGAGAAAATGTTTTAAAATTGAGCGTGTTAAAGTAACCGATGGACTTGTGAAACGAAAAAAAAGAGAACAAATCACAGCTACCAGACGCATCCAAGCTCCGTTATTTCTAGAGATTCTGAGGCAGATCTGGCCACCTAAAATACTGCTTTTAAACACTAAAAGTCTGAAAATGATGAACCCAAGAAACATGACAGCTGGAAAGATCTTTTTAGCTTCCTCGATTGGAAAATGAAACATGCAATCTAGTTAGTACAAGGTGAAATTTTGAAGGAGAGAGAGAGGGAAAAAGAGTGTTGAGTCTAGCAAAGGACAAGGTGTTTAGTAGGGCAAGTAAAAAAAAGAGATAGGAACAAATCAATTAAATGCATCAGGTATATACGGCAGGAAGATCCATTCAGCAATAATTTTGATGGAAATGAGAATATTTTCAGACGTGACCGAACAATTGAAGCCTAACTTTGTGAGATAGCATAACCAAATTTTATTGAAATTCACAGACTGAATGCGTGAATGGCCTATTTTGGATCCAATGTTGAATACTGACTTTTTGCGAGGAAGGTGCAGTCATTTTAATGATATTTTTATTAACACTTAAATGCTGAAGCCGGGTCAAATTGCGAGGCTTCCTAACAAAACCTGCCCCGCAGATTGGATGGGGCCGGTTCACGCGAGCTTTAGATGTTGGTCTGCAAATCATTCCAAAAAAGAATCGAGTATCAAATCAACACAGTCGAAGAAAGGAAGTACCTATTTGGGCCTCTTTTTTAACTTTTCTCCCTGGATCTAAGAGACACCTCATTGGCAGCATGCGAGTTCATGCCCCGGGCCATTGCGCCTTCAATTTTGCAGATGCAACACGGACATCCATCAAGCACGAATAGTCGTATCTCTGCGCCGTGATCAACGCGAGTCCTCTCCCTTGCTCCATTTCCTTATTGTGTTGGTTTCGTTTGTCTCACTTGTAGTGGTGCTTTAAAGGCTACGTGAGCGCAACACAGTCGAAGGTAAGAAAAACGTAATCCGGCCTCGCTTTTTAACTTTTCTCGCGGATCTGACTAACAGCCTAGAGAAGAGCATATTGCGAATTCACGCCTCACGACTCACGCCATCGCGCTTTTAATTTTTCGCGATAGAGGATCACTTTCCGAGTCCAAAACACCGACGATTTTTGAAATCAAACAAGTACGGATAGAGAGAAAAGGGTTCAAAGATAAATATTTCAACTCGCATATCTCGTGAACGGTTTGTCGTAAAGCGATGATCTTAGTCTCAAAATATAGAGGAAACCACCACCTTTCAGACAATGATGACAAAATTGGTCCATTTTGAAAATGTCATCCATTGCTGTCACGTTGCCGTAGTTCAAATTTTCAATTTTTAGCTGGGGCGATACCTTTATAGGTCACTCCTAGATTAAATCATTCGTCAAAAATGACAAGATCAGGATAAATGAGTAATATGCAATGGATACAGGGAAATCAAAGTTTTCGATCATAAAAAATGTATGTTTACCTTCAACGGTTCGCTCGGTAGAAATAAGAGGAAAAAAGAGGAATTGCTAATAAAATCGTACCATTTGAGCTTTTTAAATTTAAGTCCATCCTACAGAAACGATTTGAAAAAGAGGCATGAATTTTTGTTGATGCAACGAGAGTCAGCTGAGGCTAGTCTTGTAACATTCATATGTCTCGATATTTTGTTCTTTTTTAATAATTTTCTTCGGGAATTAGCTATAATGGGGTATAAAAATGCACAACCTTGCAATTCGTGATTGGTTTGGGGGCATTTGGTGATCTTGGGACTCGGAACAAACCAGGTCCAAGTGTACCACATCCACTTTGAAAAATCATATCTCTCCTCCAACTTGTTTCCTCAGGATAAACTTGTGCTTGTTTTAAAGCTTAAACGGTCTACTTTCATCAAAAAATAGTTAGATTACTTTTTGTGCGATTCCTTCAACGTCGCAGCTAAAAAGGTGAAAAACTGAACATTTGAACTTCGGCAACGTGGCAACAATGGATAAAATTTCCAAAATGGACCAATTTTGTAATTATCGCCTGAAAGCTGGTGGTTTTCTCTACATTTTGAGACCAATATCATCTTTCTACGACAAAGCGTTAGCGAGATATTGCGAGTTTAATTTTTTTACTTTGACTCCCCTCCCCCTCCCTCCGTGATCGTCCGATTTCAAAATGCGTCAGTGTTTTAGACTCGGGAGGAGATCCTCTATCAACTTTGAAAATATTTCGAAGATCAGGCCAAGGTTGAAACGGACAATTTGGAATGAGGTCCTTTCTTCCTTGCTCTAGTCACAAGAACAAGAGGCAAGTGAGAATGGGAATCGATGCGCGATACGTCATTACGAATCTTTGTTTACATTCCAAAGAGCCAAAAACGTGAATTCTCACGGTGAATGAGTGAAAATGTCTGTGTGTGTTTCATGTGCGTCTGTGTTAGTGACTACGCGCTCACAAAGGAACCAGTGCGTCTTCATGAGAGCGTTATCAGGCAACGCGCCGCGCCGCGCCGTCGCTAAATAGTCACCAGAGACTCTGCGTGAAACTAAATTCGGCGATAGTAGATACGTGATACTGTACTCTGACCATCGATATGTGATACGAACAGCCGTAAAGTGTGAATAGCCATCCAGGCGATATCATTTCACCAACGCGTCCGTTAATCAAGCGCTGCAGTCAGTGCGCTGAAATTAAAAACTCCTTCAATTTTTTGAACGCAATATGGACATCCGTCAAGGTTGTATAGTTGTATCAAGGCGCCGTTGTCAGCGCGTCCTAGTCTTCTCGCTACGGAGGAATAAAATCGGCGCAAAAAGAGCCGAAACGCCTTCAGTTTTCTACGTTCCGATGACCAAAATGAGAGACCACGTATCTCCGTTTGCGACGTTGCAAATTACTTGTCAAAATCTATTTTTTCTTCCGATAACTAGTCAACGAAAAATGTTTCTCCGTGATTTTTCATCTCTGTTAGCAGAGTATCTGGCATACAAATTAAGTTGTAACGTTCGATCGCTTCCCGTCGAAATAATAAAATAGGAGCGGAAAGCATTTTATCAGGGGAAATTTGGCAACGCCTGAAGGCTCATACAGCGTTCTTTCATAGTACGGCAGAACTGAACATTAGCTTTAAATAATCGTCGCTTTTTCTGACTTTTTGGA